>NC_134535.1:133573896-133919313 GCF_050624435.1 Tenrec ecaudatus
CAGTATGGGGAGGGATTTGTGTGTCATGGCTGGGGGTGTCTGGGGAGATCTGGGGTGGGGAGAAGAGGAAGGAGTGAGGCAGTCAGCCTTTCTCCTTGTCAGCCACCTTCCCCTTGTGCCACCCCAGACTGATGTCTCCTGCCACCTACCTCCCCTAGCCCGAGGCAGTGCACTGAGGTAGGCACTGAGCTCATTGATAAGGTCGAGGGTGCTGCCAGGAACACTGACCCAGGGGTCTTTCTCTCCCGTCCCTCAGAGGCTCTGTTTGAGACTGGCCTTTTTGAGACTGAAACAAGTGTGCAGGTAGCTGGGAATAAGAAATGGAGTCACGTCCAGGTTTTAAAACAAACCCGGAGGGTACAGATATCTGCTCTGGGTATGAACCGCCTGCCCACCTGCTGCCTGCTGTCTGTGTTGTGTGTTTGGAGCAAGATGGGTGGAGAGAAATCTAGAATGTTTCCTGGAAGGGCTGGTTGGCCAGGCTACTGGCAGCAGGCAGACAGCCTACCCTACCAGCAGGTCCCAAGGACACACACCATCTGGGCCTCTTTCTACAAGACTCTGGACGCTGGCCACCCTGCTGCCCGCCTCAGCCTGGAGTGGGGAGGGCACTGTCCTCCGAGGTTGAAGAGGTGGGCTGCATCTGGGTTCTGCCTCTCACTAGCGTGGTCACCTTCTCCTCTCTGCAAAATGAGTTTGTGAAGATGCCCCAAAGGCTCCGTTTTGCTCCCAAATACTGTGAGTCTTGGATGCTGAAGACACAGCAAGGCATTGCCCTGATCCAACAACAATGGACCAGGGGGAGGTGTGAGGGTGGCCAGAGTAGGGGGTAGGGGAGGCAGAGTGTTACACAGGAGCACCCAGGTTCAGGTGCAGTGGACAATGGACATGGGCTGCCTGTGTGGCTTGGACACTTGATTTTCTCCTTAGGGCTCAGGCCCCCATCTGTACACTGGGGGTGTTGGCCAAGGGGTGCTGAGGTCTAAGGTTCTTCCTCTTCTCTCCTGGGGACGCAGGGGCTTCAGGAGAGGACCAGGGTCCCGGGGTTAAAGGCTAGACAGGGCAGACCAACACTGGAGAGCAGTCGAGGAGACTGAGCTTGGGTTTGATGCACCTGGGCTGGAGGGGAAATGGCTGGAGCAGAGTACTGGAGGGGTCTCAGGGCCCCATCCTTATGCCGACATCCTGCAATGCACAGAAGCTGCTCCCATCCGGGAGTCTCCAGGGGGTTCTGCAGCCCACTCAGCTCCCTGTGGAAGCATGTGGAAACTTCTGCTCCTGCTTGCCACCGCCTGCTCCATCACTACTTCCCCAACCCCCAGCCTGCCTTCCCTCGCCACAGCCCGCAACCCCCAGCCAGAGGAGTTTCTAGAAAGCCCCCTCCATCTCTCTCCGCCCCCCGATAAGATCTTGGCCTTCCAGGACTTTTCATCACCTGCGATATTATTGGAAAGAGGGGAGGCTGGAGGGAAAGACGTGGCCGTCCCCGAGTAGTGTACTCCTCCTCATTAGTCCTCTCAGCTCCAAGCAGACCGTGGCTGGGGAAAAGCCCTGTAAGGGTGCCATCCAGGGGAGGGTGATGAGCCCCCACCCCCACCGCCTCTCTTTCTGACTATGCCTTGAAAGAGAAGTCTATAGAGGCAGCTGGATCCGGAACCCAGCTCACCACCAAGCCTTTCCGTTTGCCTCTCCTGGGGCAGGCGACTTCACAGGTGGGGGGTGGGGGCTGGAGGGCCAGGGGGTGTTTCTCTGTTCCCCCATCTGCAGAGCCCTGTTGGTAATACTGCTGGCATCAGAGAGCTGAGATCAGAGCTCTGTGCTTGGGGACTCTGGTCACTGCTGCCCACAGCAAGGAGTCACGGGAAGTACAAACAGCAGCGTGTCCCCATCCACCGGGCCCCCTTGTAGCTGTGACTAAGAGTGAAGGGGGCCTACCACTGACCCAGGTCCATGTCTTCCTCCGGCTGGTGTCTGCCTTCGGGCAAACTGGCTGCCATTGAGGCAATGCTGGTGCTCAGCGACCCCTGCAGGACAGGGTAGAGCTGCCCCTGAGCGTTTCCCAGACTGAACTCTTTATGAAAGTAAGTCTCACCTTTCTCCCAAGGAGCAGCTGGTGGTTTCGAACACCTGACCATTCAGTTTAGCAGCCCAACACATGACCACTGTGCTCCTCAGGTACTGCCTGAGGGTAGCTGTTTGCACCTGTCTGGAGGTGCCCAAGAGGAGCCCCAGTGGGGCAGCGGGGTCAGCAATGGGTTGCTATTGGGCAGGTCAGAGGTGTGATCTCACCAGCTGTCTGCAGAAGAAAGGTGAGGTGGTCACTTCCCCTAAAGCCGTGCAGCTTGGAAGCCGTGGGGGCAGTTCTACTCTGGACTCTGGTCAGTGGGTTGGGTTGTGGGGCCTGGGAGGTGACAGCAAATGCTGGGGTGTGAGGAACGATCTGGCCCAGGGTTTCTCAAACTCTAATAGGGATCCCCATCACCCCATGGCCAGTGCTGTTGAAATGCAGATTCTGATTCAGTCTGATGAGATCCCAGGTCAGTCCCCTGCTGCTGGCCAGAGCCAAAGCCCTATATTTTTGGTTTTATGGTTACCCCCTGGACAGTTAATAGCTCCCCAGGCTCCATTATCCAATCCTGGCTCTCTATGGGCTTGGGTGGGAGGGTCTGCTTGCCAGCTGTCTCCCTGAAGGAAGCCAGAAAAAGAAGGACTGCAAGTCTGCAGCCTGGGTGAGGGACTGACTGTCCTGGGGGGGCCTGGGGGGGTTGCCTCTAGTGAAGGAGACCAGTGAAGGAGGTCCAGGGACCCCACTGGGCTCCAGTCCCTTTCCTCTGGCCTTTGTCTCTGGACTTAGACAAAAGGCCGGCGAGGCTGGGGAGCGGGTCCTCGGGCACTCTCCTAGCTGACATGGTTGCTGTACTTGGGGCTGGGAGATTTTCTTGCCAGGCACCCCACCCGACTGTCTCCAGATGGGTCGGGTCTTTCCTCCTAGGCGATGTTCCTTCATCCGAGCAGTCGGCCAGCGCCTGCGGCAACAGCTGCTCTAAGCTTCCCAATGTAGGTCGCCCTTTTCCTAAGGAGGTTGGTCTCTTCTGGGGGCGGGAAGAATCCTTTGGTTGGAGGTGTATTGGTGGGTGGAAGGCTAAGGACTGGGTAGCGCTGGGTTCTGGCTCCCCGGTACCCTCAGGGTCACCTCCATGCTGCTACCCCTAAATGATTTGTCCCTTGCTGGGCATCCCTTTCCTCCCACGCAGACTCTGACACCCAGCAAGAAGTCCAAGAAGCTGGTGGGGCCGGAGTCTCACCCCAGAGAGCTCAGGGTTTCCCTGGGGGATGGGACAGGGGACAGCTTGTTTTTGTCACATTTCTCCAGAGGATACCACAGTCAGCAGTGTCTTGTTACCGCTGAAGACAAGTCTTGTGCATGGTGGGAACTTGGGCAGGGGAGTTCTTGTGCAAGGCTGGGGACCCCCCTTGGGGGAGGGTCTGGCCACCAGTTGTCTCCTAGGAGGAAGCCAGGAAGAGTGGGGGCAGAGCAGGGGTGTCCGACATCCCTGGGGGGTGTCCTCTGGACCTCCCTTCTAGGCTGGAGCACCTCTGCACATGTGTGTGCCGGCGGCACTCAGGACCCGAAAGCTTGTACTCTACCTGCTTCCAGAGTTTGGTGTCTGAGGGCTGGTGCTGGAGAGCTGCTGGCGAGGTGGGTCCCTGGAGGTGCATGTGTGTGATTGTAGGCAAATGTGTGAGCCTGTGTGCCTAAAAGCCTGTGCACATGCCTGCACGTGTGGGAATGTGTGTGCAAGTACATGCATGTGTGCATGTGAGTGTGCATGTAGGTGTTTGCATGTGCAGGTAGATGAATGTGTGCCTGTGTGTGAGCCTGCATGTGGGTGCGTATGTGTGTGTGCATGCACGAGTGTGAGCATGTGCAAGTATGCAGTAGTGTATGCGAGTGTGAGTGCTTGCACATGTGAGTGTGTGTGTGTGTGTGTGTGTGTGTGTGTGAGCACTTGCTTAAGCTGCACAGCTCGCTGTGGGAGTGTGTTTGCATCACGTGCTGGGTATGGAGTGCCAAGCACGTGTCTGGGAGGCCCGGGTATGCAGCTGCTCTGTGCACACACGGGCACCTCCCTGCAAGGGCAATTGCTAGGTGACAGTCTCCAGGCAGTGGGTGCACAGGCTGTTCAGAAGCCTTCCACTGAGTCCCTGACCTATTGTGTGACCTTGGGACAGCTGCCATCCTCTCTGTGCCTGGAGTGCCCTTGGGCCTGCCTGAGCCTGTGAGGTTGACATACGGGCCCTTGCTAGAGCGAGGGAGAGTGTTTGAGGGCCTGGGTCTGCAGGTCTGAACCACAGAGGGGGTGGGCTCTGCTGTCACTGACAGCGGCCTGGGAAGGCATGTGTGAGAGCAAGCCAGGTGACCCGTACCTTGTGGTGGTTGGTCAGGGCCTGGTGCAGGCTCAGCCCGGTGAGAACTTGTCGGGACCTGAGAGAGCCATTCATAGACTGTCTGGAGGCTGCTGAGGGCCCTTCCCCAGGAAGGAAGGAGCTGCCGTCTTCTCACACCTGTCATGTGCCCACGTCTACGCCAGTAGCTTTCACCTAGGTCAACTCCCAAGAGCACGTGCGTGCAGCATAGTAAATGCTCATTCACTTTGCGTAATTAAATGGCCCCTCACAGCCTTCCTCCCACCAGTATCACAGTCACCACACGCAGGAGGAGGAAAGCCCAGACATGGGTTAGGGCACCATTCCATTTGGAGAGGATGGGAACCCAGTACCCCTTGCTCAGTAGATCAGAGTCAGCAGCCTGGTGGCTGGGCCCAGGGAGGGGGTCTCCAAAAGCCATAGGCTACTTTGCTCTTAGCTCGCCTCCTCCCAGTCCCCAGAGAAGCGTGGGGCCTGGGGCTGCTTCCACCCTGGCTCTGTGCCAGCCAAGAGCCAGAGAGCTGCGAACCTCGTGACCTTTGTGCCAGCCCTGTTAGCCGCTTCACAAACAGGCCCCTGAAGCTGGCCTTACACCCTCACGGGGTGGAGGCAAGAGGAATGGGGAGATGGAGTGCAGGCAGCAGCGTGCCCTTTTGGGGGTGGGGGTGGGGTGGGTCGGACAGGCTGGCCACTTGCCTGGCCGGGGGGCTATGCTCTAGTCTGACTCTGTAACCAGGGCGGGCCAAGTGTGAGAACCAGGAGCCCGCAGCCGCAAGCCCTGTCGTCTGAGGGCAAAGCAGCTCCTCCGAGCTGAGCTGAACGCTCAAGCTTCCCGGCAGCTCCATCCACCTCCTCAGCTGTCAGCCTCGCTCTACCATTGGCTCCTGGGTGCCCAGAATTAAACAGGCCTTTGGGAGGGGTGTGTGTGGGGGGTGGGGGGGTGGAAGAGGCTGCCACCAGGAACTACCAGGGGACACATTTGTCAGCCCAGGAAGGTCAAACTCTGGGAGCCAGGCAGAAGCAGTGGGGTGAGAGGGGTGGGCTCCTCGGGGAGCTGGGAGGGAGATGGGGGTGTGAGCACAAACGTCCCCCATTTTGTTGCCGGCCTCACCCCTCACCAGCTATAGGAATGGCACAACAGCCCCTGGTAAAGGGGTAGGAGCGGGCTCTGGTGCCCAGCCTGAGCCGGAGGGAGGTGGCAGGGTGGGAGCTCCGGACGGAGTGGCTGGGGCTGGGGGACCCTGGGCACGGAGGGAGGGGAAGTCCTCTTCCTCCCTTTCTGCCTCTCAGGGTTGGGTTGGGTGGTCCCCACCCTCCCTGGGCTCCACTCTCCCTCTCACCGGCTGACTCCCTGTGTGTCTGTCTCTTGTCTGATCAGCTGCAGCAGCATGACCCCCTGAGCTGATGAGCCTCATTATAGACCTGCTGGGGGAAGACGGAGCTGGGAGCTCCACCTTACAGGCCACCAGGGAGGGAGCACCCAGGGGGCTCCCAGCAGCCTACCAACAGCCCCTGAGGAGGACCCTGCCACTGCCTGCTCTGGGCCCATGGTAAGCGGAGCTATGGGGCCTGGCGACTGGTGTGAGGGAGCCTGTGCTGGCTGGTGCCTGTCACCACACTCTGCTACTGAAGAGAGAAGTCTGTCCAAACCCTACCACCTGTGACATCAGAGGAGACAGAACTCAGGCCCCCAGGCCCTCTTTCCAGCCCCCGCCCCCCAAGGGTAGGCGGTTTCGCTCCTTGGGCTCTACCCCATTGTCCCTCTTCCCCAGAGAGTCCTCACTGAGCAGTGAACAGGAGAGGAATCGGGAGGGTGTAAAGAGACACCCCAGCCCTCTCCCTGACCCCTGGGAAGGCACAGCCTGGAGCTGAATGCCCGCTTCTCAGCCCCCGCTCTCTGCCAGGACTGACTGGCTGCGCCTGCAGGGCCGCCTCTCCCCGTGGAGGTGCAGCCGTGGGAGCCTTGGGACTCCACATCATGTTGGCACCGGGCAGCAGCCCCGAGCAGAGGACCAGGCTTGCCCTGCAGTGGAAGCAGTTCTTCTGTGAGTATGCCCAGGCCTGGGGCATGGCAGGGCGGGGCCGAGGGTGGTGGGCAGCATGTGTGGGTGCTGCGTCCGCTGGGAGGTTCCTGGGATGCCAAGGCCTTGCTCTGGGGAGCCAGCACGTGCATGCCACCTTCCTGCCAACGGCCACCCAAAGGGAGAGTTGCTTCTAGGAGTGCAGAGGTGAGACCAGGCACTGTGAGGCCATACAGCTGGGTCCATCTCCCCAGGCAAGGCTCTGCCTTCTGGAGTTTTACATAGACCAGGTGACGCCCCAGCTCCCGGAATGTGGATAGTGTACTGGCTGGAGCAGAGGGAGGTGGTCTGTCCTGGGCCCCCTGCTGGTGGTCCCAGATCGTGCAGGGCCCTGCTGCTCTCGTGGGGAGTAGTCCACTGGTCTTGACCCAACCATCAGCTGGGGGACCCCGATAACCTCTCTTAGGCAATTCGAAATTGGAAGGAATTCCTGGAGCCTTGGGGAAGCCCTGGACGTGCAGTAGTTACACGTTGGGCTGCGATCCACATGGTCGGCAGTTTGAAACCACCAGTAGCTCTGCAGGAGAAAGATTGGGCTTTCTACTCCCCTACACAGTTCCAGTCTCAGAAACACACAGGGGGTCGCTCAGAGGCAGCACTTACTCTCTGGCAGCCGGTTCGGTTTTGGTTTAAGTGGAGTCTTGGGATAGGGGCTGGAAGGGGCCTCAGGGGTCTACTCCCCTCGATTCTGCACACTGGGCCAACAAGGCCCTGCATTTCTGACGAAGGGGGGCATTCATTGTTCAAGGAGGCAGTGTGAAGGTGGAGAAGTCCCTGGGTAAAGGTCGGCAAGATCTGCTTTTCCCCAGGCTACATGGTCAGATAGGCGAAATGGTGCCGGGCCTGTATCCTGCCCGACTTCTCCCCTCCCCACAGCCAGCCCTTCTGATCCCACCAGACACGAGCAGGCTGAATTATTCATCCTGAGAGCCTGGCTGATCCCTGAGCAACGCGGATCCCCTTTCAACCTCATTCTAAGATCACTCAGCACCTGCAACATGGGATTATGCCTTATTGTCATCAGAGTTTTTTGGCTACCCTGGATTTCCAGGACTGGGGGAGGTGGGGAGGCGGTGGGTGGTGGTGGTGGTGGTGGTGGTGGTGGTGGTGTGTGTGTGTGTGTCCCTTTTCAAAATACTTTCTTCTTGTCTTGCTGTCAGTTCTTTCTGCGGTAGGGGTGGGGTGGCATGGGGCGTCGTGGTGTCT
The DNA here is from genome assembly GCF_050624435.1 of Tenrec ecaudatus. NCBI lineage: Eukaryota > Metazoa > Chordata > Mammalia > Afrosoricida > Tenrecidae > Tenrec > Tenrec ecaudatus. Next base: position 133,581,612 of record NC_134535.1, read on the forward strand.
GGCTATGTTAATGCCTTTTCGAGGACAGGTAGAGGCTGCGTTCCTCTCTGAGGGAAGTACAGCCCTAAGAATGTTGTATTTTCAAATGGAATACGTGTGGGGTTGACTGACCTGGCTACGTGGGCTCAGAGGTTTAGTGGGTGAGAGGTAGTAGCAGGTGACCCCAGGTGGCCGGGGAGGGTCTCATGACCAGGCTGAGCTCATTTCCCATCACAAGCAAAAGAGCTCAGGTGTCAGCTCTGCATGTCCCCCAGCTGTCATCAATCCTCCTGTCCCTTCAAGCCCTGCCCTTTGGGACACCAGACACCGACCAGAACAGAGACTCAGGATTGTACCTTCCAGGCACCCAGGTCAGGGTGGCAGCCACTTCCCTGGGGGAAGTCAGCTGGGTTGTCATGTGGGGGCTGAACTCTCCACCCGCCTGCTCTGGGCTTGGTGGGGCTGACCACGTCTGGCTGACCAGATGAGGGTGGAGCTATCTTGAAGTCATCCCTTATCCTGGTCCCAGTGAGCAGGAAGATAGTGGAGGAGGGTTTGGGACCACGTGTAGAGAGGGCCACTCAGTTGTAGGTGGACTCTAAGTTGCTCGATTGTGATTGTTCTCTGAAGGTCACGTCTCCATCACTTCCACCCAATGGACCCGCACTTGCCACCCAGAGAGGTCCTGCGCAAAAGGTGGGCCAGGAAGAAAGGCTGCTAATTGATCCATTTACTGGATGGCTTCCCTGCAGCCCATTAGAATGGAAACCGAAGCCGAGGGCCCGAGTGGCTTTAGGGTGACAATTGAAAAGTTGTCCGGGCGCCGTGCTCGCTAGTGGTCCCATGCCCCAAGCAGTCTTCAAGGAGGAAGGGACATGGCATATTTCCTTTCCAGAGCAGGACCCCTCTGTGGATGGGGCCCTGAGCCTCACACTGTGGCTGGCTGCCACCTTGGATCTGTTCCTGTAAACTTGGCAGCAGCTGGCAGGCGATCTCTGCAGGGTTAGGAGCACCCATCTGTGTGCCCCCTTCCATGCAGAGCATACCTTTGGCTTGTGAAGGCGGTGGCTGGTGGGGGGAGGGGCGGGAGCTGGCACAAAGGGGAATGAATGGTCCACATGCAGGACCATTTCTTTTGGAAAGAGAGGCTCTTCCTCTGGGTTGTGACCCCGCAAGAGGAGAGGAGGGGCAAAATCCTGAAATCATCACATGCTTTACTCTGTCAATAACTGTCACGTTAGAACGGCGGTTCTCAACCTGTGGGTAGCGACCCCTTTGGGGCTCTAATGACCCTTTCACAGTAGTTGCCCGATTCATAACAGTAGCAAAATGGCAGTGATGAAGTAGCAACCAAAATTATTTTATGGTTGGGGAGCTCACCAACACATGAGGAACTGTCTGAAAGGGTCACAGCATGAGGAAGGCTGAAAACCACTGTGTTAGAGGGACCCAAGCTCCCATAGGCATCTATGGTGGGAGATCCCATGAGCTAGCTGTCCCTGGGGGCCAGCAGGGCTTGGACCAGGGAGTCTGCAGGATCATCCTCTCTGCCAGATGGGCTGTGCGCCTCAGAGTCCTGCTGACACCGTGTCATGTCGATCATGGCAGACGCGGCTTGGTTAATTTAAGAAATGTGGTCAATGGGTATTTGTGCAGGGATTTCAGCTTGTGCCCAAAAGAGATAAAGCCAAGAACCGTTACATGCTGAGCTGGAACTCAAAGCAAAGGATGATGGTGACCCCTTCCTATGGCCTTTTCTCTCCCCAGGGATTATCTGCTGGGTCACCCTGTGTGCTGTGGAAGCCCTTTCCCCCTGCCCTTTCTCCTGTAAGTGTGACAGCCGCAGCCTGGAGGTGGACTGCAGTGGCCTAGGACTTGCCGCCGTGCCCCCAGACGTGCCCGCGGCCACCCGGACCCTGTTGCTCTTGAACAATAAGCTGAGCACCCTGCCGAGCTGGGCATTCACCAACCTGTCCAGCCTGCAGCGTTTGGACCTGTCCAACAACTTCCTGGACCAGCTGCCCAGCTCCATTTTTGGGGACCTGACGAATCTGACCGAGCTACAGCTGCGCAACAACAGCATCAGGACCCTGGACAGGGACCTGCTGCAGCACAACCCCCTGCTCCGCCACCTGGACCTGTCCATAAACGGCCTGGCCCAGCTGCCCACTGGCTTTTTCGATGGACTTCCGGCTCTGCGCTCCCTCTCGCTTCGCTCCAACCGCCTGCAGAACCTGGACCGGCTGACCTTTGAGCCCCTGGTGAGCCTGCAGCTGCTACAGGTTGGGGACAACCCCTGGGAATGTGACTGTAACCTGCGTGAGTTCAAGCACTGGATGGAGTGGTTCTCCTACCGAGGTGAGCAGAGCCAGCCTGCGTGGGGGTGAGGGCCCCAGCACTTCCTCCTGGTGACTGGGCACAAGCCGGGCTTGAGGTCAGGAGCTCCTCTACCTGCTGGACCAGAAGAGTCCCGGGCTTCCCTACCAGATGATGAGCCAATAACCTTCCTGTCAGCCAGGTGGAGAGGCTGGGTGCTGGCCGCCCCACTCCTCTTTCTTGTTTGTCCCTTCCAGTCTCCTTCGCTGCTCTTTCCTTTGAAGGCGGATTCACTGTAACCTCATCTCACTTACGTAGGCTTAATGAGGGATCTTAGAGACATAGTCTGATGCTTCTGGGCTCTTCAGCCCACCAGGCAAGCCTCTGGGTTTCCCAGGTCTCATGGAAGAGTACAGTCATCTCAAGTACCCATAGTTAAAGGAGGGTGGGATAGAATGAAAACACACACACACACACACACACACACACACACACACCTCACCCCCCCCTCCCCAGAACATTGCTGTCCAAGCTTCTGATAAGAAGCCAAATGGTCTTAGCTTGACTTGCTTTCCTGTCTTTAACCTGGAACAATTCTCTAATAACCAATGAGACTGGAAAGAGGGCCAAGGAGTCCACACGGTTCCATGTGCCAGCTCTGGGGTGTAAGCTTGGCTCTGTTCTCTATCTCAGGTCTAGTCCCACCTGCCCCGGGGGGCAGTGTTGTGGTCGTACAATGGGAAGGGCAGCAGCAGTGCTGTATCTTGGAGCTGTTGTGAAGTGAGGCAATCCCTGTCAGGTGTCTTGAGAAGGGCCCGGTGTACAGTCAGTCTTGAGGCAAATGTGTTCCTTTGCTGCTGGTAATCATCATCAAAGGGACCCTCCTGGAGTAGTGGGTCAGGAGTTGGGCCGCTAGCCGCGAGGTCGGTAGATCGAACCCACCCGCTGCCCCATGAGAGAAAGATGAGGTTGTCTGGTTTCGTATGAAGACTTCCAGTCTCAGGAACCCTGAGGGGCGGTGCTACCCTGCCCTGTCAGCTCAGTGTGAGTGGGAGTCCACATGCGAGCAGTGAGTTAGAGTTTTGAGTTTACCTTTGCAAGGTTAAATGGACTAAGCCATTTAATTGGTGCCCAATGAACATTTTCTGAGTTAATGAACCAATGTTACAACTATGTGACAATAATGATCATGCTTAGCTTACTATTTTATTTCACGTCAAGCCACAATCTCAATTATTTGCATGTTATTCTTACGTATCAGGTGATTAGAGCCACTTTATAAAGTGGCACACAAGTGCTAGCCACTGTGATACTATTTGTCGAATAGTTTCCAGTTTAAACTTTTTTTTTCATGTTTATTATCTGTTTTGATCCTTCCTGCCGCTAATTGAGATACTCAACTCACGCTCACCGAGTGGATCCTGACTCAGAGAGACCCGAGAGCGGGTGGTGTAGTCGGTTCTGTGCTGGGTTGCTAACCACAAGGTCAGCAGTTTGAAACTGCCAGCTACTCTGCGGGAGAAAGACGAGGCTTCTACTCCTGTAAAGAGTGACAGTCTCGGAAACCCGCAGGGGCAGTGCTCCCCTGTCCTGGACAGTGACTATGAGTCGATAACTGAGATAGATATCACTATTTCTCAGGGTAGACAGCCAAGGCTCGTAAGTAATTGAACACGTTAGATAACTTGCACATGGTGGAGACACAGGGTTCAACCTCAGGTCTTTGGGCCAGGACAGTGGGGGTGCACTCTGAACCCTGAGCACTGTGCTCGGGATACTGAGGTTACCCTGGATGCATGCCAACTGATGCAAGACTTGCAGTGGGTCATCTAGGCACTCAGTGGGTCCTGGGAAATAGAGACCAAGACTCTTCCTTAGGAGACATCTTTGCCCCTTCCCACAATCCCCAGGAAGCGAATTTCCAGCATGGAATGGGAATCTGGGTCCAAATGTAGGTCTTTTAAGACCTTACGGGTGGTAGAGTGGTTTTCAACCGTGCACTCCTTCCCACCCGCTGCTGCGGTGCCTTCATGAGCCCCGGGGAAAGATGGATGGCTGCAGTGTGAAGTCTGCGGCAGCTGGGCCAGGAGAGGGGGCTGCCAGTGATGGAGTGGTTGGAGGCCAAGGCCACCCACAGAGGCGATCTCCATCTAGATTTCATGAGAAGAGAGAAGATGGCAGGAATCGAGCTTGCCCTTCCCAAGGAACATCCAGGTAGACTTCTTCTTAGCTCCCCTCTCTCCCACTCACCCTACTCAGCATCCCACACCTGCCCACAGTCATGCCTGGCTTCACCATCATCCTGAAGGCGTGATGGAGAACCTGTCTCCCCACTTCTAGCACACCTCCTCTTCAGCACTGGCTGCTCTCCCTTTCCTCTCAGGCTTTCTTCCCAGTTGCCTTTGCTCTCTGCTGGGGGCAGGTACTTATCATTAAAGAGGAAAAGGAAGCCATCCTTGCCCTGCCTTTTTTCCTCCCTATCCCAAGGAGGTACTCTTAGGCAACCCACGGAAGATCAGTGCCCGGGGCAGTGGCTTTGCCTCTCCATCCCTTTTGGGAGAGAGAAGGATCCTGGAGGGACCGGGCAGTCTGTTGAGGACTGGGCTCTGGGTTCACAGACAAGCAGAGAGCAGGTAGATTCAGGGGCAAAGGGAAGACCAGGACTGCAGGTTGGGCAGGGACCACTCAGGACACTGGGTTCTTTCCTGAGCTTCTTCTGTGCTACTCTCATCTCCCAGCCCGCAGGCCAGTAGGAGTCTGGAGAGGCCAGACTGGATTGGAAGGGCTGTGTGCTTGCCTATCACGTGGGAACAATGACACGATCCATTTACCCGGCCATTGTAAGGGTCCAGTGAGGTGACACATGTATCTCACCTACCACGGTATGCGGCTCAATCATGTGAGCTACCTTCCTCCTGTCCTCTGGTTTCAAACTGACTGCATGGTTGAAGCTCCAGCCTCTGGGCCATTCGTTTGGCAGGTCTGGGGATGGAGAGAGGGACTCTCGCTGCTGACCACCTGACATCTCCTTTTTCCCTTCTCCGGATGCAGGGGGGCGCCTAGACCAGCTTTCCTGCACTCTCCCCAAGGAGCTGAGGGGGAAGGACATGCGCATGGTCCCCATGGAGATGTTCAACTACTGCTCCCAGCTGGAGGACCAGAACAGCTCAGCGGGGCTGGATATTCCTGGGCCACCCTGCACCAAGGCCAGCCTAGAACCTGTGAAACCCAAGCCAGGGGCTGAGCCGGAGCCCGAGTCCACCACGGCCTGTCCCCAGAAGCAAAGGTACCGGCCAGTGAGCGTGCGGCGGGCCATCGGCACAGTGATCATTGCGGGGGTCGTCTGCGGCATTGTCTGCATCATGATGGTGGTGGCTGCCGCCTATGGCTGCATCTACGCCTCCCTCATGGCCAAGTACCACCGGGAGCTCAAGAAGCGCCAGCCCCTGATGGGCGACCCAGAGGGCGAGCACGAAGACCAGAAGCAGATCTCATCTGTGGCCTGAGAGCCCAGCACACCTGGCCCAGGTAGGAAGGACTGGGGAGCTCGCCAGGGACTGCTCCAGGAAGGGCTGCCCCTTGCCTCGGTCTGAGACCAGCCGCTGCTTGCCCCATTCCCCACCCAGCCCACGGGCAAGCAAGCCGCCCTGCGGCTGCCTCTCTGAACCACACGCTCCCCCGTCCCCCAGGAAGCCACACTGTGCTGAAGGCTCCTGCGGATGCCCCTGGCTGGACCCCTACTTTGCTGGAACATCTGGGGGCACTGGGAAGGAAGACTGTAGGAGGAGGCCTCTGGACAAGCATTCTAACCCCCCCTGCCCCACCCCCATCTGCCCTGGTGTAGTCAGCCCGTTTGTAGCCCTCTCAGCCCCTCGCTCATCCCTTCCTGACCTGCATTGAGGGGGCTGGGGAAGTGGCACGGGGGCGGGAGCTTCTGGTTAAGTCCTAAGGATAGTCTCCATCCCCTTGTGGTGCGCAAGCAGCAGCATCTAGCCGCTGGTATGAAACGTAGACCCAGCAGCTGTGTCTCCACCCAACTCCTAGCAACACAGTGCTGCGATCACACCACAGTCCCCCGGCTGATGCCGCTATGGCCCGGCTCCTGCTGAAGACCACGCTACTCCTGGACCCGCCGGGTCCTGCTCACACCAACTCATTGCATCACCAGCACAGTCTTGTGGATAGGGACACTGACACACCCACGAGGGAGCGAGGCTGAGCCCGTGGGGTAGCAGAGACGTGGCTTTCCCATGGGATCACTAGCCCTTAGGCCATAGGCCCTCTTGCTTCCTAGATAACCTTCTCAAGTCAATGCGAGGGTGTGGGATGGTGGGGAGACCCAGACCGATACCACAAGGATTCCTCTGAGATGTTCGAAAGTGGGCCAAAGTGGTGCCGCTGAAGAGAGAGAGAGAGAAAAAAAACTGCCCGTCACCATGGCAACCCACTCACACCTCTCCTGCCGGGTTTTCCAGGGACACCGGCCCAGAGGCCTTGCAGCTGCAGCATCCGTGGATGGCAGCCTCCCTCCCGTGAGCCCAGCCACCTCCCACTGGGTGTCTCTTCAGTGCTGCCTAAATTCACCATCACTGCCAGGCTCCGTGGGGACACCCCCAATCCTACCCTTATATCCTGCAGCCTGAGACCCACTACTCTCTCTCTCACCCCCCCCCCCTGACCTTCAGCATCTCCAGATCTCAGGCAGAATGGGGGGCCCTGGGCCGGGGTCGTGCTCTGTGGTCGGTGGCTCCCACCTGGAGACATGGGGTAGGGTGCAGGTCAGGCAGAGAGAATGTGGCCCTTGGTGAGGCCGCCTGCCACCATATCCCAGAGAGACTCAGGGAGGTGGAGAGGGAGACTACAGTTCGTTTGAAGGTTTAAGTCCTGGGGCTTCCGTTTCTCAGAAACTGAGGTGCTGGTGAGTCTGCTTAGGCTGGAGCCCCAAGCCCTGAACTGAGCCGAGAGGGGGTCCCAGCTGCGCTTTCCCTGCTGCCCGCATGCTTCCCAGGGCCATGGACCCAGGAGGGCGAGGAGAGGCCCTGCAGGGTTTCAGTCACTCTGGAGGGTGCCAGGAGCTGGAGTGTTGTTTTTTTTTCCACCACAAGTGTGCTGCTTCTAAAGGACCCTGGCCTTGGAACCCCCATGGGCAGTTCTCCTCTGTACCCTGGGGGCCGGACGTGCTGTGAGACAGCATCACCCCGGCAGCAGCAGTGGGGTAGCTGGTTCGGCTCTTTCCTAGTCTGGCCCTTCTCCTGGTGTCACCACCTGGGAGTGAGGAGCGAGGACCGGGTCGGGCCTCTGCTGGACATGGGCTTCTCTGGGGCTCAGAGAGGGCCAGGAGGGCACCAGGTGGGCTTCTGCTCCCAGATGGGCGTCTGGGCTGGGGCCCAGAGCGAAGCCAGCACGGAGCGAACAGTCAAGCCCTTGGAGTGGTGCGGAAGGTGTTAGGCACGTCAGCGCCAGCCTGGCGGCTCCCTTTGTACCCAGCCTCCCTCTGACTCTCACAGGGGGAGCGAGTGGCGGGCAGGGAAGATGCCCTTGAGAAGGTCATTCATCACTAGGGCCGGCAGAGCTCTGCTCCTCAGGATCACTCGCCGCCCTGAGCGGGCACACCGTCTTCCTTCATCCTTTGGCCTGTGGGGGCTGGTAGGAAATCTGGGGGTTTTCTAAAGGGAGTGGGGGATGGGGAGGGCATTGTCATTGGTAGCATCTTCAGCCTGAGACAGATTTTTAAAGGTCAAATTATATTTCTGGTTTGTTGTTTCAGAAGACCAATAAAGACTGTATTTTCCTATGTACTTCCTAGTCTTATTGGGCAGGATGGGGGATACAGGTGCTGGGGGAGTCGGTTCTAACCCCCCACTCCCTCAAGTGCTGGACAAAGTGCCCTGGATATCCCCCTGAGGCACAGCACCCTGGAGACAGATGGGTAACTCTCTCCCAGGGGCCTCTCCCGGGCACAGCTGGGAGAGAAGCGGGGGGGCAGAGTCCCAGATTAAAACAAGATTCTCTAGCTGAGCGCAGCAGGCTCCCGGCTCGGCAGAGCTGGAGGGCTATTTTAAATTCACCCACGCTTCATCCTGGCAATACCAATGCCTGAGGCTCTGGGGGGAGTGAAGGTGAGGCTGGGAGTCCCATAAGCGCCTGGCACCATGGGGGAACCCCACCGCCTTGGCTTGATGTGAAAAGGCCCTGGCAGTGGGGTCCACTGGACTCAGATGCTTGGAAGGCACGCACTTGCCAGGGACTCCTACCGGGTGAAGTGAGGTAGGGAGACCTGCCCGATAGCAACAGACAGGGTGGCATTGGCCATGGCCAGGCCCATGGGGCTTGTGATTGTGGAGGGGTTCATGGCCAGCTCGCACTTGGACGATGGACCTGAAGGACAGACAAACTGCATTCTGGGTTCACAGCTCTGTCCCATCCACGGGGCTCGGCACAGGAGGACTCAGAACCACATGGCCAGCGTGGCTGGGTGGGGCCAGGAGAAAACCTAGGGACTTGCTAGTCCACCCCTGGAGCCCAGCCTCTGACTGGTCAGGCCCGAGCTAAGAGGCCATGACTTTTCAGAGAATAAGACTGAATTTTTTCTCTGGTGGTCTGATGTCTCCTTCCCAGGAACCATCCATGTCGCATTCCTGGGGGACCCTCTTGACTCCACAGTAGAAGCAGGCTCTTCCCCTTTCTGAGCAGTGCTAAGCATGGGGCATCGACCTTCTCTAGCCGCAACCGTTCAGAGCAGACTTGAAAGAGCCCTGCTGCAGACACTGAGATTCACCGATTCACTGCACGGGTGGCCCAGAGGTTAAAGCGATACACTATGAAGCAAGAGGTTGGCAGTTTGAACCTACCAGTTGTTCCGTGTGAGAAAGAGGAGGCAGTCTGCCTCCGTGTAGATAGACCAACAGCCTTGGAAACTCGGTGGGGCAGGTCTACCCTGGCCTGCAGGCCCACTGCCAGTCTGCATTGACTCTCCTGATGCAGCAGTGTGCTTGGTCTTGGGGTTCGGGGCCATTCACCCCCTGCGTGAACCAAGAGCCCAGGGAAAGACTTGAAGGGCAGATCCAGATGCAGCTCAGTGTTCCTGCGAGAGACCCCAGGAATCCCAGACGGCAGACCTGAGCATGCAGGGCTCTGTGCAACACTTTGGGGACATGCCTGATGCCCCGCAGCTGGGTACCAAGCTAGAAACACAGTCTGTATAAAATGGTAGCACAGTGGATCGACTTGGCTTGATACCCAAATAGGGTTTGGGTCCCGGTCCAAGAGCTAGAAAGCTAGGATTTTAGCACACACCTGTTCAGAGATTAACATCATCTCTACCCATTCCGTGGATCCCCCAGCATTGTGTGCACCTGGTGAGCACGGAGCGGAGCTGTTTAGTCCAGTTCTAGAAGACTCCTCCTGCCTCTCCCCTTTGCAGTCTGTTCCCTCCCCACCCCACGCCACCCCAGACTCTGCGCTCCCCTGTTCAGGTGCTCAACCCTGCATGCAGAGCCACAGGCTTGTCAACACTATCAGGACAGCTGCCTTGGGCCATAGGCCCTCCCACAGTGGCTCCTGGATGAGGGAGGCAGTGCCACAGGCCAGGGAGAGGAGATGACAGAAGACACAATAAAGCAGAAGACAATGATCGCAGTCTGAGGTCTGCAGCGCCTATCTTTCCCCTGTCACATCTAGAAGCCTGGAGCGTAAGAGCAATCGTTTGCAGAGAGTTAAACCCAAGGCAAACGGAGAACTCGGTTTCCACGGCAACCCTGCACGGCTCTCATTCAGCTCAGAGTTAAAAATGATATCAAATAATTGGAGGGTGCGGGAGGCCTCAGCCTGCAGCTGGCCGTGGCTCTTTCCCCGGGCTGGGCTCTTGCCCTTCAGGTGCATAGGGCCAGAGAAGGCTCGAGCCAAGGAGGGAGTCAAGCAGGGCACAGCAGGAACCACAGACCCATCTTGGCCGTGCGGTTGGGGCCATGGTCTGTCTAGAATCAGCGTGTCATGATTAAGGAAAGAGAGGGCGAGACCCCACAGGCTCCTTTCAGATGGGGCAGCTGGGTTTGGACTGCTGACGTTCAGTGATGGCTGCTGACAGGCCTGCCATCCCGTGTCCCCGCGTCTGACCTTGGGCTGGGAAAGGACCCCTGAGCCTGGCCCAGGCAGGCCCTGTGCCCTCTCAGGCCGGAGCCGTCTGCCTCACCTCATTCTGCTCCCTTCACGCCCTTGGCCCCAGTGCAGCCTACGGAGGGAGGCTCGCTGTCTGCCCACCCCCGTCACTGCAGCTTTGTATAAGTTCTACTCTCACCCCCTCACTGGGGTTCCCCAGTGCCTGGGAGCCAGACCTCTGGATCCAGGGCTGCTGCTCCTCGAACGCCCATGGGAGTCCCCACACAATGCAGAGCGCATTGGTGACACAGCAGCTCAGTGGTTGGCTGCCAACGGAGGGGCTGGGGGGCAGAAAGGTCAAGTGATCTGCTTTGGGAAAATTGACAGCCTGGGGGGCATATCACGTGTCACCCATGTCATTGTGGGCTGACCCCACAGCACCCAGCAGCAACCCAGCAGGAAATAGAGAAGGTTTATGAGCTGGGCTTGAGTCTACCCTGGGATAGCTCAGAAGAGAGGCTCGGCAATCTATTTATCCTTCAAGAAACAGCCCTGTAGTGGGGCTGTTATGGATTGTATAGATGTGTTCTGTCCCGACACATTTGGGGGGGTGGGTTACTATGAGTTGGAATTGACTCGACACAAGTAATTTCTTAATGCTAATTAGATGGTGCAGATTTCCAGAATACAGCTGGCCCAGATCACAGAAGCTGAAGTCAGAGTAGGGAGAGCGCCACCACCCGGGCTGGGTGGTTCTCAAACCCAGCAGGGCTGCCCAGGGCTTCGAAGGCACCAAGAAAGGACGGGACTGGGGGAAGCTGCAGAGGTGGACGCCTGAGTCACAGAGGCCTGCAGCCCAGGACTGCAGACCTGCCTGCCTCTGGGGAGAATGACCTGAGCTCTAAGGGGAGCTTCGGTCGCTCCCGGCTGTGGGACACAGGGCACGGGGTATGTTTGTGTCTTGGTTTCCTCATGTGTGAAATGGAGCAGGTGCCAGTGGGCCGCCCTGAGGACAGGACGGGGCCGAGCCCGGGGAATGGCTGGCTCCTGGCACGCACTGAGTTCACAGGTGAAGTTCCTACTTTCAGGACCTGAGTCACCAGCCGAGTCCCCTCCTCAGGGAAACAGCCAAGTCACCCAGGGCAATGGGAAGGCAGCTTACGGAGAGGTGGGAAGGGGGCCTGGCTTTCGGGTTGCAGCTTCTGTTTTCTGTGACCCCCAACAGATGGCTTCACCTCTGGGGACTTCCTTGCACTCACTTTGTAAATTCTTTCGGGTATCAACCGATGGCTGTGAACCTAAATGGCTTAGGACAGTCTCATGTCCCCTCACACCCACAGTTTCTACCAAAGAAAACAGGTTGGGCAACTGTGGTCCCTCCAGACCATACTGGGGTTCTCATGCCATTTCTGTCAACCTTATTCTTAAAAAGAAGGCAACAAACCAAACAAACACACCTGTGTGTGTGTGTGTGTGTGTGTGTGTGAATCCGGTATTGGTTTACAGAGCAGATGGGTTTTCCATTCCACAAGCCATGCACATTTTGTTTCGGGTCCATTCATTGCACCCCCCCACAGTGCAACATCACGGATTTCCCCTTCCTCCCCAGGTTCCCATTTCCATGCCTCCCTCTTTCCATGCCTGTCTGAGCTTTGTCCTCGAGGAAATGCTGCCCTTTTGATCACAAATGGTTGATTACACTTCGGCACCGGGAATTGGGCCAATCTGGGGAGCGGGCAAAGCAGATACCTATACTTTAACCTGGATTGTGGGCTATGGGACCAAAGTTTTTCATGGCCAGGGGAGGGCACTGAGTACTTTTTTTTTCTGAAAAGGGGGAGCAGTAGGCCAAGTAAGTTTGGGGACCTCTGTTCTAAGTTGCGTGGGTTCATTTCCAGAACTGAAGGGTGACGCAGAGCCCGAATCCCAGGGGGCTCTACCACTCTCTAGCTGACCAGTAAGCCGGACCTTTTAATGTTTTTAAGTTTTGTTCCACATTTTTCTTTGAGCCTTGTTCTTGATCTCAACCCACAACCTCCCTGGCCTCGGGGCCACCAGAGGGCAGCGCCTACCTGCAGCGATGGCCGTCTTCCTGTCCACGGTCACAGTCACAGCTGTGCTCGCTGTCACCACCACGGGCTCGCCTGGACTCTCTGGGGAAACGGGAATTGCAGTCACTTCCTCAGTCCTGGGGGTCAGGGAGTGGTAGCGGGGTAGGGGTGGGAGTAAGCCCTGCATCTTTCTTGGAACAGAAGAGAGTCCGTGTGTCGGGTTCAAGTCTGTCCACAAGGTCTTCAGAAGAGAAGCCTGATGATTTACTTGGGACGTCACATCCTCCGAATGCTCTGACACACACGGGGTTGCCATGAACCGGATCATGAGCAGCAGACAAAGACCTTGCTGGGGTGGCGGTAGGAGCGGGCGGGGGGGAGGGGTGGTGGTGGTGGTGGTGGTGTTTGGGAAGCTGTTGTGATAGGTCTGTCTCTATCACCGCCAGTCTTTAAGGTAGCACGTCCTAAGTGCCAGAGGCTGCTTGCCTTTCTCAGCAGAACTGAACCTGCCGGAGAAGGAGCTGGCCCCTGGCCACTCAACACTGCAGCTGGAACCCTGTGATGTCCCCTCCGTTTGAAGACAACCCCTTTGGATTTGTTCAAGCCTGACTCTGCTCGCTGCTGCCCCCTTCAGGTCCAGGCAGCATCAGCTCAGGATCCTGCTGTGACCAGTTCTCCTGGGCTGTGTCCCAGGGCTGGGTGGTAGGGGATCCTGGGCTTCCCTTTCTTTTAAAAAAATTGTTTTATTGTGGACTCTTACAGCCCTTATAGCATTCCATACATCAATCATATCAAGCGTATTTGTACATATGTTGTCATCATCATTTCCAAAACATTTTCTAGTTGAGCCCTTGGTATAAGTTCTTTTTTTCCCCCCTCCCTCCCCGATCCTCCCGCCTGTGTGAATCCATAATCAATTGTATATTGTTATTATTATTTTGTATCTTATACTGTCAGTTGTCTCCCTTCACCCACATTTCTGTTATTCTTCCCTTTCCGAGGGTGGGGTGGGTTATATATCTCCAACCTTGTGATGGGTTCCCCCTTTCTCCCCTGCCCTCTCCCAGACCATCCCCCTCCCCTCAGGACATTGCTACTCCCATGACTGTTCCTGAGGACTTTCTCTGTCCTGAATTCCATGTGTGGAGAGCTCTTATCTGTACCAATGTGTGTTCTCTGGTCTAGCCAGATTTGTCAGGTAGAACTGGGTTGTGGTATTGGGGGGTGGGTGGTGGTGGTGGTGGAGGGAAGCATTCAGGAACCAGAGGGCTGATGTGTGTTTCGTCGGTGCTATCCTGCACCGTGGGCTGCCCTTGCTTGGGAGGCGTGACTCAGAAGTGACTCTCCTGGTCCCGCTCAGAAAGCCAGATACCACAACCTCATGTGCCCCGTAGGCCGAATGGTATCTGACACATCTGTGGCATTCTGTAAATCATGGCTGTTGGTGGGACCAGCCCGCCCCCTCCACATCAGCACCCCGGAGACGCTCTTTTGTTTGCTACACACTTGGCTCCTGCACCCCTGCGGCACACCCAGGGCAGGAGGGGCTATCCTGAGTGGTCTTTTCCATGGTGCTTCCTCCTGGTGACCCCGTGCTCAACAGGACTAGGCTCCGGTGATCCCTGGCTGGGTTTCAGAGGGAGATCCCCCGGCCTTTCTCCTTGGTGTGTCTTAGCCTGGGCGCTTCCCCAAAGCCTGCTCAGCAGCATCGGAACATGGAAGGCTGGGTACCCGCTGGAGAGCGGGCGGTGACTGTACATGAAGCGCAGCAGGTGGGAATCGAGCCCGGGTCTCTAACCGGGTCTCTCACATCCCATTTCATGTCTCCCAGGCAAGAAATCCATCACGGACCCACCGTGGCATGAGGCTCCGCGTTTAGGGACAGTTCCAGCTCCACACGAGAACAGAGCATCTCTGAGGTGGCATAGGCCAGCACAAGACCTTGGACTTGCCTATTTTTACCCGTCTGTGGTCCCGGATGAACCTTTCACGGCAGTCTTGCCTAGAGGCCCAATTCTGTTACTGAAAATAACAAGGCACGAGGCTCCTTTTACCACCCAATGTGACATTGTTAGAAGGCCTCTATAACAAATATTGTCTGAAGCAGCCAGGCCACGTGCAGAGATTGGTGGTGCAAGAATGTCCGTTGTAACACCACTTGACCCCGGGTGTCTGGTGTCTGCTAGGCAGCTGGTCCCTGGTGGGGCAAACGGTTAATGTGCTTGGCTGCTGAGTTCGGTTCTGTTCCACACAGAGCGGCCTCGCAAGAAAAGCCTAAAGCCCTCCTTCTGAGTGCATAAAAACGAGAGGGACGCTAAGATGAAAAATGGTCTAACCTTGACTGGGGCACCAAGGGTACAATTCTTCTGGATAAGACTGAACTACTGAATTGTCCGACATGTGGGCTATGTGCCAGGAAAGCTGTAAAATAAACAAACAAACAGAAACGGAGCCCTGGCTGAAAGGAAATATCTCCCGGAATGGGAGCCAACACTGGAGCTGCCCGGTGGCAGGTGGCTCTGGAGTCTGCGGCCTTGGTATGGTCAGAGCAGCGAGGGCAAACAAGGCGCACGGCTCAGCCTGCCCCCTGGCCTCTGGAGCCCAGCTTCTGGAAGACGCGGCTGTGACCGATCTCCAGGAGGGTTCCTGGGCCCCTCCGCCTGCTCTCTGCCCAGGCCTGCTGCTGTGACTGTGCCCCAGCCAGCGCAGGCTCTAGCCAGTGCCAGGGAGGGTGCGCAGACCCCAGGGACACATTCCCTGTGGACAGAAGCGACTTGGGCTCCTGGCCCCCCATCTGGAGTGAATGAGCGAGCAACCAAGAGCTGGCTGCTGGGGCGCTGCCCTGGAAGAGGTGGGCTACGGAGTGGAGAGTACTTGGCTTGTGCCACCGGGGCATTAGCGAGCCGGTGTCATGCGCTGTCAGGTTGCTGAGGCACTGACTGCAAAAGACAGCTCCGTGTGGGCAGAGCTCAGCCCACCAGGCCCTAAGCATAGGGCAAGGGTGTCAGCCTGCGCCTGTGCCTGCCTCCTCCTCCTCCTCCTCCTCCTCCCAGGTTCCCCCTTGAACAGGATCTTTGTTTGTGTTGTTCCCTTGCTTTGGGGTGGAGGGTGTGCGAGGGTGTGAAGAGAGTGCACTCCTGTCTCCCTGCTCAGCAGCTCCCTTTTTTTGGGTTGGCAAGCTCCCCTCTCTTCTCCTTGGGGCTCAGTTCCCCACCCACCTGCCCTCCTACCTCGCCACCAAAAGCTCCCCCAGCAGCCAGCAGGCAGAGTCCTGGGTGACAGTGGAAGCAGGAGGGGCCCAGCACCAGGGCGGGGGTGGGAGGGTTGTGGGCTGGGGCCCAGGACCGACCTCAGGGAACCTCCAAGGAGCCGTGGGGGAGCCCCTCCCTGTGGCGGGCGGGCAGTGCAGAAAGGAGATGGGTGCTGAGGACCTCCTTCTAGGGCTTTCACTGGCGATGGAAACACTGCTTCCCCTCAACTCCTTCCTGCCCCCTGGACTCACTCAAGTGGAGACCCCGGCCCTGGTCCTAACCTGCACAGCAACTCCTGTGTGGATGTGGACGTGGACTGTCCTGAGCTACTCCTGAGCTTCCCCGTGCCTCAGTTTCTCTCTGTGTCAAAGAGCAGCTCCTAGGAGCAGTCCCAAAGGGGAAACGGTTTTGTGAAGCCCATCAATTCCCTGGGTGGAGGGGGTATGCACAGGGTGTGGCAGAGAGGGGCATCAGCACAGGTCCACTTTCACCGGATCATCCCGCCTGCTCTCTGCAGCCCCCAAAGGGTCTCCCCAGAGGTCACCTGCAGGCAATTTCCTCATGGGGATGGCTTGGGCGGAAGTGGAGATGGGAAGGGTTTTTGTGGAAGGGCAATTTGAGAGCCGAAGTCGTTGTTGGGGGCACATCGATTCTGACTCAGAGTGACTCCGTGTGAGAGAGGGGAGCTGCCCTGACGGGTTTCCAGGCTGTCATCGGACAGACCCCCAAGCCTTTGGGTTCATCGCTCGGTGTTTAACTGCTGGGAGGAATAGAACTCCTTTCTTCAGGCCAACTCCTCAGCTCACCCGTTCCCGTTGAACATCTCCACCTCCTCTCTCAGCTCTCCTCCCACTGGGACAGGTCCTGGAGCTTTCTGTGGTCCCCGGCAGAGTCCTCCTCCCTCCCAGGTAATGGGTAGAGGACTTGCTTGGCTTCCGGCTCCGGGCGCTCACACAACGTCTCAGGCTCTGAGACCCTCCATGTGGAAAACAAGAGGCGGCCATTTCAGGCTCCGACACTCCCTTTTTGGCCTTAGATGCTTAATGATTTTCTAGGGGTGGTTGTCTTTTCTCTCTTGGCTATTAATCCCAAGTGGGAGTTGGAGGCTGGACAGAGTTCCTGCCAGCTCTGACAATCGTGCTGGCCCTTCCCTTTGGAGGGCTCTGTCTGCCAGGTGGGCTGAGGCCCATCGTTGGCTGCCTTCTGGCACCACTGGCTGCCACACAGGAGGGGCCCCACTGTGGGAGAAGTTCCTCGGGTGGGCTGTGCTGCCAGCCCCGGGAGCCTCCGAAGGGAATGGGGGTGGACTGTTTTCCCTTGGTCTCTTTGGGAAGAGCCATGGTGGACTTGGGAAGCACTGAAGCCTGATTTCAGGAGTTTTCCAAGACACTCAGAGTTGTAGACAGATGGATCTGAGAGATAGACTCTTTCACTCCCTTGGACTGGAAGCCAACTCTCCTGATTTTTGGTCAAGTCTCTTTCCTTAATCTCCTGTGAGAATTTCAAGTGCCAGTTTGACCTGCTGATTAGGGAGATGACCAGCCCCGTCTTCAGGGCAGGACTGATGTTCTCATGTGGCTAAAAAGTGTCCCAGGAGAGAAGGGACGAAGGGACACAGGAAGTCTGGGCTCCTGCTCTCATATCTCCTTGCTGTCTCCCACCAGGGGTGCAGGGGCAGGAGGGGCACCCTAGCTTGGCCTGTGCCCCAGAGCACAGCTGTGCCAATTACCTGGTGCCTCTGGGGAGCGGAGGTTGTAGACAAAGCTGCCGGCTGGCTGCTCAGCGGCTTGGCGGTACCACAGAGGGAAGTGGCCCCTGGTGAATGCGCTGTCCTCATCCTCAGGGGTCAGGAACTTCCTGTAAGGAGAGAGGTGTGACATCTCCCCCCACATCTGGGGCTCTATTCACTTCTGTCTCATTTTTTTCATACCAAGTCATCCTGGCTGTGCTGAGAGAGAGAGAGAGAGAGAGAGAGAGAGAGAGAGAGAGAGAGAGAGAGAGAGAGAGAGAGAGAGAAGATCCCTCCTGGGGCTCTTGCTGAGACAGCTGGGGAATGTGAACCTCAGCTGGAGGCCACTCCAGCATAGTGAGTGGAATCACACCCTGTGACCATAAGATCTCACTGACTGGGCTGGAACGACATTGCTAGGCCTTTCTAATCTGGAAGCTCCACGGAAACCTGGGCAGCATTGTAGCAACATGCAAGCCTCACCCGACAGACAGGCTGCCCATGAAGTTCCTTGATTGAGCATCAACCCTGGGCCTCCCCATGGGAGGTGCCAACTCCGCCACTGTCCCCACTTGGAAAATAGTAGCCCCTCAATTGATATTGCCTCAGAACATGTTCCCCAGCCATTATGGTCTTTTCCAGAATCACATGGGCGTGGTCACGGGTGGCCCAGTAGTGGCTAGGAGACTTACCTCGCCACGGATGGCAATGTCTACTGCCGTTGGGTTGATTCAAACTCATAGTCACCCTCTATGGGGCTTCTGAGATGGTATTAATCTTAACGTGGAACAGACAGCTGCATCTTTCTCCCAAAGGGCTCCTGGTGGACTCGAACCACTGATCTTGTGGTTAGCAGCCCCAATGCGTAACCAATGCACAACCAGGTCCCCTTAGGAGCGGTACAGAATCTGTTTAAGGAAGGAACACTTTCCATGTGTATGTAAACGCTTCTGTCTGCAGGGCTGAGTTCTTTGGGAATCAGCCTAACATCGTTTTGTCTGACTCTTTGGAATGTTTGAACAAGGAAATGATAGAGTCAATTCTACCGGCGCCCTAACTGAAGGGCATACATCCCCTAAAATGGTTACTTAAAAAATCATTGCCTTGAGGTTTCAGAATGCGTTATGAGAGTTTTTTGGTGGGATTTTTTTGAGCAGCTTTACCTTGCTAATTATGATTCTGAACACACACCAGCCAGCAGGAGGGAAGGCTGGGCCCGGAGCAGAGTGGGAGGGAGGAAGGCACGGTGGGGGAATCGTAAAGGGGCTGCGGTAATCCACAAGGTGGCTCGCTGAGACTGGCAGGTGACTGACCTACAATTCCACACGCAGCTCTGTCTTCTTGGGGGGCTACCCATGAATGGGGTTAACGGTGCCCCCTGGAGGCGTGTAGCACGCGTGTGTGCGTGTGTGTGTGGCCCTGAATGGTAGCTGTGTTCCTGGGAGGCAGGTCTCTGCCCGATCTGCAGTCTGTCTGCATTGAGAGCTCCTCCATCTGTTCTCAGTACTGTAGAATGGGCACCAGGACCATCAAGAATGCTTCCCACCTGCGGCTGAGGGTACTTGCCTGAACCTTGCCAGGCAAAGGCATGGGCACGCAGTTTCTGGTTGGGCAGGAGATGATGATGGTGTGGACACCCAGGTGGACAGAGAGCTGCAGGTGACAGAGAACGGCTCTCCAAGGAGCAGGACCTTCGGGTCAGTCCACAATGCCCACCACCTGGGCTCAAATTCTCCAGTCAATTGCTTTACCTTGTGCAGGGCAGTGGGGCAAGAAAGGGTCAGAGAAAGCGGATGTTCCTCTGCCTCACTAGGCCATGCCCTCAGCAGTTTTCCTCCCGGTGCCTGCTTGCCCTGACCCACTGGAGCCCAGTGAGGACCAGTGACAGGGGCACATGCCCAGTAGGGCCCTCTCTGGTTTCTCACCTCTCCTTGCTGCAGCACCCCGAGAGGCAGGTGCCCCGGGCAGTCTGTTTCCTGGGCCCCTCAGGTTTCCCCTAGAAGCTGGGGTCTGCTTGAAGTGGGATTTCTTTATTGTGGGGGCTGCGCTGTGCATCGCAGGGTGTCCAGCGCTCCTGGCCTTCACCCACGAGACCAGCGGTTCTCAACGTGTGGGTCACAACCCCTTTGGGGGTATCAAATGACCCTTTCACAGGGGTCGCCTGATTAAAAACATTAGCAAAATGACAGTGATGAAGTAGCAACGAACATAATTGTATGGTTGGGGGCGTCACCACCACATGAGGAATTGTTTTAAAGGGTCTCAGCATTAGGAAGGTGGAGAACCACTGTACTACACCAAAGCACCCTCTCCCGCTTATGTCTCCAGACACGGCCAAATACCCCTAGGGGAAGGCAGTTGAGAACTAGCTGAGAACTGCTGACTTCGACTCCACAGAGAGTGGGGCCTGGAGTCCTATCATGTTAGAGTCAGACATCAATGGCCCCCCTCTGATAACAAGTCCAGTAGGAACGTTCCTTAGGGGGTGGGAAAATACACACAAAGGAGGGGCTACAGACAGAAGGTTTAGACCAGGACCCCTCAAACTACAGCCCGTGGGCCACATGCGGCCCACCGAGGACATTGATCCGGCCCGCCGGGTGTTTTTGCCCCATTTGTTTTTTCACTTCAAAATAAGGTATGTGCAGTGTGCATAGGAATTAGTTCATAGTTTTTTTTAAAACTATAGTCCGGCCCTCCAAAAGGTCTGAGGGACAGTGACCTGGCCCACTGTTTAAAAAGTTTGAGGACCCCTGGTTTAGACCTTCACGGAGATCTATCTCAGAAGGGAAAATAATGTCAAGATTCTCCTCCGTGGTAGTGACATAATCTGTTGTCAATTTGAGAGGATTAAGAGTGAAAGCCTGTCGTCAATCAGCTTGCAGCTTGATGAGCCCATTTGGAGGCACTAAGGAGATAAATAGCTCGCTGGATGCAGGGCACAGACACACTCCATTGACAAGACACATGGAGCTACGCTGGAGCCCTGGAGCTAAAGGAGCCACGTGGAGACCCCCTGCCAGTGCTGAGATGCTTCCACTGCCACTGGATCCACAAGACTTCTCACCCAATGGCCTGTGATCTCGCATTCAACATCATTGCATGTGTTGTGTGAGTCTGAAGAGTAATTTATCGATTGGTATCAGACATATGGGCTAATATCGGACTTATGGACTTGATCTGGACTGGGCTGGGGTGTTTTCTTAGTGTACAGTTACTCTTTATATAAAGCTATTTTCTATACACGAGTGTCTATGAATTTGTTTCTCTAGTTTACCCGGACTAACACACCATCTGTGGAAGTTGGGGAAGCTCTCATCAAGAACTTGGTAAGTCTCTTCCCCAGCGGCCACCTCTGTCTTCCGGGTGGACGGATGACTTGTCTTACTCTCCAACCTGTAAACCCCACTCTCCCAGCAGCCCCAGTTTCCTAACAGGTCTCGGACACCAGAGTCAAGTCTCTCTCTGTCCATGTGGCCCAGGTGCACAGCCAGGAACTTGGTATTTTCCTGCCTCTGCTGGGGTCCCTGATCACCCCCCCCCTCACCGGCCACCCTCAAGCAAACCCACACAACTCACTTGTCGGCGACCTTCTCAGAGCCCACGAACAAACCGCTTCTAAGGAGGCCAGCCCGCGTGCCCAGAAACGCCATGTCCGCCACATCCTGGGGCTCTCTGAGAGGCAGACAAAGCAAGGGGACATTCACCTGAGGGTGCTGGTTTGCACCAGGGTGGAGAGAGCACCCACAGGGCCATCGGCCCCTCTCCTAGCTCCCGGGCCCAGTGTGACTCTGGGAAACACTTTCTAGGAAGGCTTATTTCTCAGGAGTCACACACACACACACACACACACACACACACACACACACACACACACACAGTGAGTCTCCAGTGTGACACCAGGGAGAACGGGCTTCCTCCGGCAATGCCTCACTTGTTAATCAGATCCCCTGGGCCCTGCCTCTCTGCCTGTTCAGATATCATTCCTAATTGGTTGGCCTGGCTTTTAGTGGGGAGGATGGGTTGGATCTTGAAGACAAGGCGGCAACTCAGGCAGTGAGATCTTCCTGGGGCCTCAGGGAGCATTCATGTTGCAGAAGCAACCCTGACAGGCTCTAAGCACTGTTCACCCATTCACCTTTGTATTGAAATGGAAAAGGAGGGGCACTGACGACACGGAGAGCGTCCCGGTAGACTTCTGATCGTCCAACAAGAGTGGACAAGATGAAAATCTGTTCGCCAGCGTGGCTTTAACTAATTCCCCCACAGTCCCCAGGCCACGATGCCAAACGCAGAGGCACCAGGAGCTTGAGAACAGACCGGGTCAGGGTGGGAGGTCCTCGCTTCTGGATTCATGAATATCAGCACCTGTGGACTCATAACCCGGTGTATCTGGGGGTTTTGGTGAGCCGACAAGATGGACAGTAAACAAAGCATTGCCGAGCCAAGCACTTCTTCACAAAGACCCAGATGTTAGGCTGTTGGCAGAGGAGGCAGCAGGCACCACTCACAGACAGCACCTGGGGTTGGGTCAAAACGTTTGGCTTACAGACTGGACTCCAGTGGTCTAGGCAGGGAGTGCAACGGAATCAGATGAAAACCTACACGTTTCAGACACCAGAGTCTTGCCGTAGACCTGCCATTAGTTGAGGGTGGGGCTTGAGTGGGGGGAAATGGTGGGAAGGGAGGGGGAGGGGGCGCCTTGCTCAGGTGTAGCTTTAAAAACATTCAGATCCAGTTCAAAGGGAGTGAGGGCAGTCCCCCAAGTGTCCGTGACAGCATTATTCACAAATCACAAAGTAGAAATGAAAACGACCCAGATCTCCATCAGCAGCTGAGCGGATAACCCCACGTGGCACATCCATTCAGTGGGATGCTGTCCAGTTGCGGTGCATCCTGTGATACGGCTGCTAAGTGAAATATGCCAGAGCCAAAGACAAAGTTTGTGTGATCACACTTCCATAGAATGTGCAAATGCATAGAGGCAAATGTTTATGGATGGTTAGCGGGGGCTGGGGGGAGGAGGAAGAGGAAGACAGGAGCTATTTCTGAAGGGCTATTGA
Organism: Tenrec ecaudatus; assembly: GCF_050624435.1. NCBI lineage: Eukaryota > Metazoa > Chordata > Mammalia > Afrosoricida > Tenrecidae > Tenrec > Tenrec ecaudatus. The sequence continues at coordinate 133,604,098 of NC_134535.1, forward strand.
CTTTGTGTGTGGGGTGAAGAAGTTCAACTCCCTGCTTTGGAATGGATTCCAACTCCTAGTGACCTTATAGGACAGGGTGGAACTGACCCTGTGGGTTTCTGTAGCTTGTTATGGGAGTGGGAAGTCTCGGTTTCCTTCTGAGAAACCACTGATGGTTTTGAACTGCTGACCTTGTGGTTAGCTGCCCAACATGTAAACGCTCTGTCAAGGGGGCTCCTTGGGGTGCCTGGCGGTATGGAAACGAATGGGGGTAAATGGGATCCATGTAGCTGAACTGCCCATCTATAAATGGCGCAGGTGGCCATCTTTATTTTGGTGGTATATCTATTTGATCACAACAGAATAAAAATTGAAAAATGAGTGAGAATAGTATAATGACCCTCACATACTCATCAGTGAACCTCAACAATTACCAGCTCATGGTCAAGAGAGTCGCATCTCCAGCTTCCTTCCCTCACCCAACTAGCTTCTCTTGGAGGAAATCTCAGGGCGCATCTTATCTGTGAACATGTTAGCCTGTATCATTAAAATACAATGATCAAAAGAAACGACCCAACCTCAATAGCATTATCACCCCTTAAGACCCCTATGCCTCCTAAATATCATAAATGAACACTGGTCAGTGTTCATAATTTTCTAACTACCTCATTAATTTTTTAAAGTTTGCTGGAATCAGATCTGATGACAACTAACTGGTTGATGATACCTGTGTCTCTCTACTTGCCTCATTAACATCTATATGATGTAGCATAACATAACAATATACCGTGAATTATAATATGCCATAGTTGCATTATACAAGGGCCAGTAAAAATCATTACAAAGAAAATGTTCTGAAACTGATTGTGGTGATGATTGTACAACTCTTCTTGATGTGATGGAATGATTAAGCGGTATGAAGCATGAATTATATGCCAATAAACTATGTGGATCATAACAACTATGGTTAGCGTTGAGAAGAATGGGGATTCCAGAACACACACACACACACACACACACACACACACACCTCCTAGGGCTCCAGCTCATACATGCATGGATTGATGCCAAACACAGTGTGTTTAAGCATGCCTCGGTGCTCAGTACATGGCTGCACACACGTCCTCTCAGGAACACGCTTGTTTCAATATTAGAGTCACCACAAAGAAAGCATGGTGCGAAGATCGGCTAGCTCAAAGAGCTCATCTTTCCATTCGTCTTTTAAGCAAGGTCAAAGCCACTGAAGATGATTTTATGGAAGGAATCGTAACCAGCAAGGAGTCTTAGATTTACCAATACAACCCTGAGAGCAAGGGCCAATCCATTGTCTTTTGAGAGGATCTGCTGGGCCAGTTACATTCAAGGCCAAGCGCTCAGCCCAGGAGGTCTGTGGGCACGACTGGTTGTTCCTGTTGTTGCTCTTTCCTTCCAGAGCGGGGAATCTGCGCAGTTTCTCTAAAGACTCAGGAAGATCATGGGAGCTTCTTAGGAAGGAGGTTTAAGAAAATGGAAAACTGTGTTCATTTGAAAAAAGGCCGGGAAGTGTACCAAGGAATTCCCCATCCCCCATCACGACAGTGCACCCGCTCACTCTTCATAGGCAGCAAGGGCTGTCCTTCGAGAATGTCATTGGGAAACCTCACGCCATCCACCCTCCAGCCCTGGTCTTGCCCTTTCAGACTCCTGTTTTGCTCCCCACACTGAGAGAACGTTTAAAGGAACATCGTGGGGGTCCCTTTAGGCTACCCAAAGTGCTGTCTGGAAGTGGTGTCAATGAAAGGACACAGGGTCCTTGGGGAGGGGGTGTGTGTGCTAGAGGAAGGGAAATGCTTCCTTCGAAGGATATAGACGGGGGGGGGGGGGGGGGAGGGATAATGTCAGGAAACAAGTGCCTCACGGTTTAGCTGTTTTGCTAAATAAAAGTTTCTATGGCATGTAGCGGTCGTCTTTTACTTACTCTCACACACCAACGAGTGTAAGCAGTAACACAATAGAGAGGAGCCATAATGGTGTCATGGTGAGGCACCTATGCGTTGGGCTGTTAACCGAAGAGTCAGCAGTTTGAAACCACCAGTGGCTGGGGGAGAAAGACAAGGCGTTCTACACTGGTAAAGATTCACAGTCTCGGAAACCCACAGGGGCAGCTCTACTTGGTCCCATAAGGTCACTGTGTGTTGGCATCAACTCAATGTCAATGAGCTGGGAGAGAGAGCCGGCCATCTGCTTCTGTGAAGGTTCTAAGCCTAGCAAGCCCCAGGGGGTGGTTGTCCCCTGTCCCCTGGGGTCCACATCAGTTGAAATTGACCCAAGGGAAGCCAGCAACAGCATAATATAATAACACAACTTCTTTATTGAGATAGAAGGCGCATGCCATGCAACCGCCCATTTGAAGTGGCTTTCAGTATAGTCACAGAACTGTGCGGCAACCATTACTACCAATTTCATTTGTATTTTTTTATCACCCCCAAAAGAGAGCCCGTGTCCCAGTGGTCATCTTTTGTCCTTTCAAAGCCCCATTCCACTTTCTTCTCTCTCCCTCCCCTCTTCTTTTTTCCTTGAAATGTATTTGCTGATCAAACTAGGTCGTTTGTCCCGTGGGGTTCCTCAGGTTCTGCAGTCTGTGGCTGCAGTGGTCTGGCTTTACTGAGCCTGTTCTCTTGTCTCTGCATTGGCTGAGAAACCAAAAACACAGACACCAGCGGCCTGGTGGTGTAGACCTGGCGACGGTGTAGTGGGTTGCTCGTTGGTGGCTACCCGCAAGATCAGCAGTTTGAACCCCTGCAGCTGCCGGCTCCGAGGGAGAGAGATGAGACTGTCTGCTCCCAGGAAGACTTACAGCCTCAGAAACCCACTGGAGAGGTTCCATTCTGTCCTGGGGGTCATTTCCCGTGGGGTCATTATGAGCAGAATACACTAGCTGGCACTGAGTTTGTCTGTTGTTCTAAGTTTGACAAGCCAGATTGGATATAGGCTTTTTTTTTTGGCAAGTGGTATATTTTTCATCAGGGGGTACATAATAGCTGATGGATTAGTCATGTTCTTTTTACAGTACATAGATACACACATATATATTTTAACTTCATTTTTATCTGAAATACTTTGATAAAAAAGCTTTCCTTTCCATGACACCATTTTTATAAAGGAGAAAAAAAAAGAGGTTTTCACACCAAAGAGTTTGCAGACTCTGTGGGGGCCAGGAGTGCGGTGGGGTGGGCTGGGAAATGAGAGAAGGGAGAGTGACCCACCCGGAGGGCTGAGTGGGATGTGGTCACTGTCTGGGTGCGAGGGGCTGTGTAGCTACTTACAGTATGTTTTTCTTGGCAGGTGTTATATTCCACAAATACAATGAGAAGAATGATAAAAACGATTAAAATTAAAGGGGGGGGGTTTACAGCCTTACAAACCCTCCAGAGGCCTTATTCTTCAGACCTAAACACGGCCGGAGCAGTTATAAAAGGGGGCAAAGTAAAGCAGACACCGACTGAAGTTCTTTTGTGACACACAGCCTCGCTTGAAACAGAGAAAGAAAGAAAAACAAAAACTCCCCCTTGTCAATGTTCTAGCTTGTGCAGGAAAAGCATGGTAAACAATTACTTCCTTAAAAGGAAACAGAGGGAAGAGCGACGAGGCAAAGGGCATTTACAGAGGTCCAAATAAAGAAATGCACATATGTAAATATATTTATATATGACAATGGGGAAATAGATCTACGTGCATATATTTATAGGTTTAGTATTAAGGTAGCAAATGGACATTGGACCTCCACTCAAGAACACCCTCAATGCAAGAACACTTTGTTCTAATAATCTGACATTCCAAGATGCTCACCTTCCCGACACAATCGCTGAAGACAAAGCAGGTGCATAAGCAAATGTGATGAAGGAAGCTGATGGTGTCCGGCTATCCCAAGATATAACGTCTGGAGTCTTAAAAGCTTGAAGATAAACAAGTGGCCATCTAGCTCAGAAGCAACAAAGCCCACATGGAAGAAGCACACCAGCCTGTGCGATCACAAGGTGTTGAAGGGATCAGGTATTGGGCATCAAATAACAAAAAATCAAATCACTGTGAATGAGGGGGAGTGCAGATTGGGAACCCAAGACCCATCTGTAGGCAACTGGACATCTCCTTACAGAGGGTCACCGGGAGGAGACGAGCCAGTCAGGGTGCAGTGTAGCAACGATGAAACATATAACTTTTCCTCTAGTTCCTAAATGCTCCCTCCCTGACCCCACTATCATGATCCCAATTCTACCTTACAAATCTGGCTTGAACAGAGGATGTACAGTGGTACAGATAGGAACTGGAAACACAGGGAATCCAAGACGGATGATCCCTTCAGGACCAGTGCTGAGAGTGGTGATACCAGGAGGGTGGAGGGAGGGGGAACTGATTACAAGGATCTACATATAACTTCCTACTTTGTGGATGGGCAACAGAAAAGTGGGTGAACTGATTACAAGGATCTACATATAACCTCCTCCCTGGGTGATGGACAACAGAAAAGTATAAGATATGACAAAATAATAATAATTTGTAAGTTTTTAAGCGTTCATCAGGGTGGAGGGCGGGGAGGGAAGGGGAAAAATGAGGAGCTGATACCAAGGGCTCAAGTAGAAAGCAAATGTTATGAGAATGAATATACAAACGTGCTTGACACAATGGATGGATGTATGGATTGTGATAAGAATTGTACAGGCCCCCAATACAATGATTAAAAATAAATAAATAAATAAATATTTCTTTAATCGAAAGTGTCTAAGACAACGAAGTGATAAATCAGTGTCCTAATGCTTTCCAAAGATGCCCAAAGAAGGGGTTTTCCTTCCCCTAGTCCCACTGTGAATTCAAAGATTGTAACATATCTGATGTTTGAACAATTTTAGCGTTTTAATCCATTGCCGTTATTTTTACTAAGGATCCCAACTTGGGCCAGTAAGAGGGTCTTCAAACTGTGTCTGTTGACATGATCTTACTAAACTTCAGTCATTCCGTGCGCGCTCGGTCCCTGCCCTTGCCCTTCCCCACGGAGCTCTGGCTCATTTCGATGGGCCATGCTGACCGCCCAGGTTCGCCTCCCAGTCAAAGCGGCTCCCATTAGCCCGCGGAGGCCTGCAGGTTGCCAGGTGCTGAACCGATTTCCCTGGGGCTTCCGGACTGAGACCCAGAGGAGGAAAAGCCGGTGAACTACAGCTGAAAACCCGCCGACGACGGAAAAGCCCTGTGGGCGGCAACCGTCCGGTCTGCACTCCGCATGGGGACGGGCATGGTCCACGCAGTGCCAGCGAGCGGCACCGGGAGTCAGGGCCCAGCAAGGAAAACAACATGGAAAGACGCAACCCCAGAAAGAGGGCGCTCTTATGGTGGGACATTTCGGGGAACAGAACTGGACGGGCCCCCTTTTTGTCCGCAGGAGAAAATACATCCCGGCTTGGAGCATATTTCCAAATCATGCTTCGCTGCAGAACTGAAGAGCGTCCACATGGAAAATGCGCATCTCTTTCTGTTTGGGTGGGACGCTTGGTTCCTAATGCCATCGTGCGTCTCTGCTCTCTCTTTGTAGCTTTAGAACAACAGGGCCAGTACATTCCTAACAACAGAGCGCAGAGCACAGTTTAAGACGGTGCTCGACAGCCTGGGTTTCGAAGCCCCTTGGGAAGAACTCCCCTGTGGACGGTGGTCACACGGACGTGATACCGCTGGTTTGTTTCCTGTGTTTGTTAATTTGTTAAGGCCGGGCTTTTCGAAACTAAAATTTCATTTTGTTCTATAATTCTATGAAGCATTCACATGGCTTGAAAGTCCGCAACGTTCATCATAGAAGCATCGTCCTTGTGCTTCCAATCTTTCGGCGTGTAACCTTCTTATTGTCTCGATTAAAAATGTGTGTGATTATGAAAATGTATCTCCTGCTCTTTTTAGATAAACAATGGGGTACTAATGTGTTCATGGTTTGTTGGCAAGCATTCTGCAGCTCTAAATATAGAGATATTTTAAATCTTTCTTTTTCAAAGTACAGCAGTCCATTACGTTGACCTAGAATAATTTTTTTTTAACCAGTTCCCTCCTCATGGACACATAGGTTCCAGATGTCTGATGGCTATAAGAGGTGCCGTACTGGATGGCCAATGCCTGAGCCTTTTCATCATTTGCTACTGAACCTTCGGAATGAGTAGGAAGTGGGGTTACTGGATCAGAGAGTAAATCCGTATGTATGTGATGATGCTAGTGAATGGGGGTGCTGTTTCCCCACAGCCTCACAACAGACTTAAATGGGGTCAATCTGCTACGGGGGAATTACAATCTTGGTGCAGCTTTGATGTGCATGTCTTTCATTATGAGTTTGGTGGAATTTTTTTTTTTGTATATTAAAGGGTTCCTTGTATTTCCCTGCTGTGAACTGCCTGTGCCTTTTGCTACTTTCCCTGTTATGTGGTTGGTCTTTTGCTTTGCTATTTTTAGAGTGCTTTATGGCTCATCAATATGACAATGGAGGAATCATAGCCATTTGTCTGTCTTAAAAGATTGCAAACGCTTCCCCGGGTATGCGATGCTTTCTTTTATTTTGCTCATGTTTTATTTTTGCCACGAAAACATTCCCATGTTGTCAGATTGATCAGTTGTTCCTGCGTTGCTCCGGAATTTTGAGTCATCATTGGGAAAACTTTCCCCACTCGTAGATTTTAAAGCGGTTTGCCTGGGTTTTCTTTCCGTGCCCACATGCTTCATTTTTGCATTTTAAATCTCTGAGCCATTTGGACTCCATCCAGGTGTGTGACAGAATCCAATTTTATCCTTCTCCGTATGGCGCTCGAGAGAGCTCCAAACCAGGGATTAGAAAGCCCCTCTTTTCCTGACTGAGCTGACATATGCTTCCTGGTTCTTACCCTAAATTTACACATATAATTGGGAGAAATTCTGGGTTTTCTATTTTGCTCTGTTGGTTTGCCCATGTATCATATTTTTATGCAAATATGTGCACATTGTATGGTTTTTGCAAATCTATGCAACCCCCTCCCATGTTCGTTTCCTATGAGCACTACGGTTGCTATACGTGCACATGTTTACATGGGTGCCTTACATGCAAAATACAGTACTCTTGTGCCAATATTATCTTTACAAGTCATAGACATTTTGTAATATATTTCTATCTTATAGGGGCAGCTTCCCCTCCCTGATCTTCTTTTTCAGGGAGCTCCTGGTTAGTCTTGTCTTTTTGCAAATGAAATTTGCGATCAATTTGTGTGGCCCCAGAAAAGCTCTGGGTGGCGTGTTTAGTGGAATCGCGTTATGCTTATAAATTAATCAGGGAATATTGATATTTCTGATTCGGCGTCTTCCTGCCCAAGAGCACCGTGGGTCGCTCCATTTGTTCAAGTCCCCCTAGGTGTCTTGTAGTCGTGTTTTGTACTTTCCCTTCTTTAAGCTTTTGGAGGCTTCTTATACGCAGGCAGAGGTGGCTTATTGTTTTGTTCGTCTAGACCTTTCTGCATGAGCTCTTCTACCTGGCTTGTGTTTGTGGATATCCCTCCCTGTGGGTTCCATGGAGTGGATACCAATGCACAGCAACCCCAACGACCCGGATAGGACTGTGCCCATGGCTGTGAGCCCACAGATCCTGGGAGCACGTAAATGTCATTTGTTTCTGAATGTTGGGAGGATCACCTGCTACTTTACGAATTCTCTTATTGTCTTTAGTAGTTTTCTCATTGAGTCTTTGCTCTTAATAGCTCATCTTTCAATGGGGATCATTTTACCTCTTCCTTTCTAGTTCCTATTGCCTCTGAGTGCTTCCCCTTGTCCAATTGCAATGAGGAATCCCTTCAGCACCTTGCTAACCAGCAGTGGCGGCAGTCTTGCTTCTGTCTGGAAGCCCAGTAAGCAAGCTGCTGACTTGTCGGCCTGGGACAATTTTAATCGAAGTGGGGGCCTTTTAAAAACATGAAAGGCTATGAGCATATTTTCAAGTGTCTCATTTGAACCTACGGAGATGATATGACCCCTATGCCCGACCCCAACTTTATTAGCATGTCATTTTAGATTAATTCTTTAAGCAACATCTTCTTGATGCACATACCAATCCAGAATGCCTACTTCTTAAGATTTGTGGTAGTCACCTAAGATGGTGTCAATTTAAGGATTAAGAGTGTAGGGGTGGAGTCTAGGCTGTCAATCTGGAGATAGCCAATGAGACTTCTGTGTGGGCATGGCCTTCTCCTGAGAATTCTGGGAAATCTGGTACTTCCTCCTTGGAGGTGGAATACATCCCCCGCCCCCTCTCTCTGCCACTGCCTGGGAGATATTGCAGAAGACAAGCCACATGGACGCAACCAGACCTCGGAAGCTGGAGAAGCCAAAGAGAGACCCCTGCCAGCACTGAGATGCTTACAACGTCACTGGGCCCCAAAGGCTTTCTACCCACTGATTTGTGATTGTCCTGCATTTGGCTTCATTGCATGTGTTTCGTAAGTCTGAAAAGGACTTTATCAATTGATATCGGACATATGGGCTAATATCAGACTTATGGTCTTGGACAGGACTGGGCTGAGATGTTTTCTCCATGTTCAATTGCTCTTGTATATAAAGCTCTCCCTTATATATATATGCATGTTTATGAGTTCATTTCGCTAGTCTACCCAGACTAACACAATATTAAATGTTTCTTAACATCTTAGGCACCTGCGGCTCATCTGGGAACTTGGCAGGATGAAGCGTGTGGGCCCCTATTGATTTAATCCACTGCATGAAGCGGAACAGTTCAAGGGCTAAGAGTCTCGGCTAAGTTCAGGGGCTAAGAGTCTGTGGAGCCAGGCTGGCCAGCTGGAGCTCTGCTACCTGCTAGGCATAGGGCCTTGGGCAAGTTGTGTGATCTTGCTATGCTGAGATTTCTTCGTCTGTACGGGGATGATGACAATAGCTATATGGTGGGGTTGTTGCGTGGATGAAACGGGTTTATATACTCTAAGCTTGAGATGGTACCTAGTCTACTGCATTCTTTCTTGATAAAGATCTCATTCCACCCTGCATGTGCACGCCATTCATCTTCTTTCTACCTGGGAACTGTACACTCTAACATCAGATGCAAGGTCAGCCAAGGGAACAAGGGCATCTAGAACCAGTTGCTGTTGAGTCGATTTGAGGTCATGCTCCCCCGCCCCCCCTCCCCACCTGCGTGTCAGAGTAGAACTGCGATCCAGAAGGCTTTCAATGGCTGATTTCTTTGGGGGCGGGGGTGGGGGAGGAGGTGGTGGAGATCATTAGACCTTTCTTCTGAAGTGCCTATGAGTGAACTTGAACTTCCAACCTTTCAGTGATCAATCAGCTGGGTACAAGGGAGCTTGTAAACAGAGAGATCAGATTTGTCCTTTGCTGGTGTTATGACCCCCTCCCGCCCTAGCTTGGAACAAGGCTTAGATCCGCTTCAACTGTTTCACCGCCCCCCCACGCCCCCCGGCACTTTGGTGACTGAGTTCTCATGATTGATGAGAGAGAGGTCTGAGAGAGGGGTCTGAGGACGGGGCTTCCCCAGGAAGAGTGGCATTTGGCCTGGGGGAGACCCGCACTTGGCGTCTTTTCCAAGGGGAGAGAAGGCAACAGCAATCTGCGTGTGTGTGACTTCCCAGAGGCCGGCTTGACTGGGGCCCTGAGCTCCTTCGTATCTGCCCACGTCTGACCGCCCTTATCCCCGATCACGGTCGGCTACGAGGACAGGGTTGGTCTTGAGCTGCCAGCCGGGTAGGAGGAGGAGCCCCAACTCAGCCAGGTTAAGCCTGGCACCTGAAGCAAGCCTTGCTGCTTCTCTTCTCTGAACCCACAGTGCGTGCCTGCACCTACTCTGAGCTGTTGAGAGCCAGTCCCGTCCAGTAGGCCTCCATGGGGGCTGTCACCACTGCATCAAACAGGACCTGCCGCACCAGCTCCTCGTCACCTGGGGAGCAAGACGGGGGCGACGTGAAGATGAAGTCCTTTGTTTTGTCCACGATCTGGATGTCGCTCACTGACCCCTTGGAAGGACCCTGGAGTTCTCGGGACCAGCTATGCCTCAAACATGTCCCGCAAAACCATCTTTGTGAGTTGTACGAGTCCCAGGCCCCTCCACCCCGAACAAGAATAAGAGGAAATGATTTCTAAGACCTTTCCCCCATTTGAACATCCGATAGGGTTTGGGGAATAGTTCTGGGACTGCATACTTGGATCCGGGCCCGCCTTTCTCTTCCATCTCAACTCTCACCCCCTGCAACTTGACCATCACCTCAGGACATGCCGGCCCCTGGGCAGTCTTGTGGATTTGAATGTGCCACGCTCCTCCTTGTCTCAGAGCCTCCCTCCCCCCCACCCCCCCCATTCCCTGGTCTGGGTGCTCTTTCCCCACGCTGCTGATGTGACAGCTCCTTATAGCGGCGGCCTTCCCTGATCATCTGCTTAGCTGAAGCACATCCCATTTTCTCCCCGACAGCCTCCTATTATGGTATTTTTCACAATCTGTAATTATCTATGTCTACACGCACAGGCTTGCCTATTTGTCATCTGCTTGCTCCACTGGATTATCAACTCCAGGAGAGCCAGGGCTTTGTCTGTTGGGTCATATCTCTACCTTCAACGCCTAGCCTGGGTATGTGGTCCGTGTGTAGTTGTCTATGGAATGGATGAGTGAACAAATGATCCCGCGGACCTGGGAGGTAGAGCCGCTTCATGGGAGGGAACTTTATGTGGCAGGATGACCTGCTCCTTCTTCCAGGGAAGGTATGACCCCAAGCTGAGGGTATGGCCCCGTGATCTCACCATTTGCCTTAGAGCAGGGGAATTCAGGGTCAGCCTGAGAACCCGAGTTTAAACTAGAGCTGTGGGCCCATAGGCTTTGTAAGAGGCCACCTGACCTAGGGAGGTGAGCACTCCTGGGTGTAGGTTCCTTACTGGGGCCCACTGTTGGGTGGTCACTGGGGCAGGGAGCCCTGACACATGTGAGCGTCTGCTCTGAGTCCCAACAGGGCTCTGCAGACAGACAGGGGTTAAATAGCTCTCTCTTCCTGACAGGGTGATACATTCCTGTCACCACAGCTCCAAGGATGTGCCCACAGTGGCTTCATCCCCTAGAAAAGGCGGGCTCTGCCTTAGTTTATTGGAAAGTTCCCTCTTCTCCCACAGCCACTCCAAAGCCCCAGGGATAGGCCCCCCAGGCATCTGCTGCCCCTTCCTGCACAGCCCTGGGTAGCAGGACTCTACTGGGTAGGTGGCACTCACATTCCAAGTCTGGGTCCTCCCCCGTCAGGAACTGGACCATGGCCTCCAGCTGGCTGAGCTTCCGGTGGTCTGGGTCAATATCTGTGATGCAGTAGATCCTGGAAACCATGAGAGTCAGCCAGCGTTCACGCCGATGATTCCACCATTGTCCCCTCCCAACCCCCAGTCTCTACTGCTCATGAACGGGGATGTCCCTGCTTACCATCCACTGGCCAGCGTCAGATCTGGATGAAGCAGGTCATGCAGGCCTGAAATCAGAGAGGCGCCACCGTCAGCAGAGTTGAAAAACAGCCGTGCGGTGAGCGTCTTTAAGGACCACGACCCCCAAAGACCAGCCCACCGCCATTGAGTCAGTTCTGACTCACAGCAACTCCATGTAGGAGTTCGGAGGACTGTGCATCTTCCGGGGAGCTGAGAGCTTCATCCTTCTCCTCAGGCGTGGCTTGCGGGTTTGAACTGTGTACCTTGCGGTCAGGAACACAATGCTTCACCCGCAGCACCACCGGGCCTCCTTGCTGGAGAACGGGGCTGGGTTTTAGGCTCTCCTCTTTCCAGGCACTCGCCTTGCCTCAGTGGAGGGACTCAGTCACGGGCCACTTCCCGACATGACCCTGTTCCCCACTGCCTCAGGGTCCCGTAGCCCCTTTACTTCACATTCAAACACAGCGTCTCCCAGGACCTCCTTGTCCAGGAGCCATCGCTTCTTCCCCCTTTGGCTTTCCTGTCCCTCATATCTTTCCTAGCTGCCTTCTGGTTAGAGCGGGCATGCCGCGATCCTTCCAGCTCTGTGAGCAGCCCCCATCTAATCCTCCTTAGGCTTCGGGTCCCCCGCCCCTGGGGGAGCCAATCCTTTGAAAAACATGCTTTCAGTCTCCTTGGCCTTCTTGGGCCCCACTGTGCTCCTTGCAGGTCAGCGATGCGTCTGCTTTCTGCTACCTGTGCAGCCTCCCTGCCCGCCACGGCCCCTGCCCTGGCCGTGTGCTCGCCACGTGTGCCCAGTGAAGGACCCCGCTCTCCGGGGTACCTTCTCCTGCTCAGTGCTAATTAGTGCCTCATCAGGCTTTTGCAAAATCAAAGGAGAGGATGATGGAAGTTGGGTGGTGGGTGGGTGGCTGGGGGCTTCTGTGAAGTCATTAGGAGGGCTAACTGACACAAAACAAATACATAAGTGTGTGGGGGTGGGGGTGGGGGGTGTCCTTTCCTCAGTAAAGCCCAGCCACCTCCATGAATCCAACCCCCTGATGTCTGTCTGGTCCATCAGAACCCCTTCAGTCCTCTGAGCCATCTAAGCTGGAAACACCTGGGTCTGAAGCATAAGACAGAAGATGGTGTAGTGGCGGGGGGGCGGGGTGCTTAAGGGCTTTGATTGGGAGAAAAAGGAGGGTGGGGAAAGAGAGTGCCCACCAGACATGGAAGGGCTAATAGAGGAGGTGCAGGGGCAAGCTCCTACTGGTCTGGGTCCGGGAGAGTGGGGAGAGGTACCCTGACAGGGATGGCTTCCCAGAGTAGGATCTTCTGATCTGGGACCTGCAGTTAGAGTGGAGTGGAGGGCTGGGGGCTGGAGAAAAGAGCCTTGCTTGGAAGGGGGGGGACAGACAGCACAGCAGACGGGAAAGCCTGGAAGCTCAGTGTGTAGAGAAATGGGGGGGGGCGTGGAATTTAGAGAGCCATTCAAGGTCCTGAAGCAGTGACAGGATCAGATTTGGCCTTTCCGAGAGACCTCTCTGCTTTAAAAGGCCCCCCAGCAAAGGAGAGAGGCAGGGAGACTCCTCGGCAGGTGCTGGGGGTGCCTCTGAAGAGAGTGGCCATGGCCAGGCTGATGGGGTGGGGGAGGGGTGGGGCAGGCAGATGAGATGCAGTCCAGAGAGGGGACCGAACGAACAGAAGAAAGAAGGGACAGAATGTGGCAGACAGACCACTGACCCGCTTTTCCAAGGGCTTCCTGAGTGTCCGTGGACCCTGGTTTAGACTTGGTTTTCTCAGGGTCTCCGGCACAGGCGAGTCAGGGACCAGGTGGGACCCGGGATGAGGCCCTTCTCCCCTTCCTCCCTCCATTGCCAGCCGCTTCTCTTAGGTTTACTTACTGCAGACAACCTTATGCTGCTGGTCTCCTCTCTCTTAAAATTCATTTTACTGGGGGCTCTTACAGCTCTTATCATAATCCATACAGCCATGCATTGTCTCCAACACAACTGTGCATATGGTGTCACCATCTTCTCAGGACATTTTCTTTCTACTTGAGCCCTTGGTAACAGCTCATTTTCCTCCTCCCTCCCCTCCCCTCTCTCCCCATGTCCCCTTGATAATTTATTTAAAAGATTGTTTTTCATGTCTTACACTGACTGCAGTCTCCTTTCACCCACTTTTCTGCTGTCTGTCCTCCTGGGAGGGGGGGGGCATACATTGATCATTGTGATTGGTTCTCCATTACTCACCCCGGCCCCCTTACCCTCCCAGTAGCACTGCTCCCCTTATTGGTCCTGAGGGGTTTATCTGCTGGAAGGGCCATAAGTTAGGGAAGAGCCAGTCAGGGTGCGGTGTATCACTGACGAAACACACAGCCTTCCTCTAGTTCTTTCATGCTTCCTCTCCGCCCTCCCACTACCGTGACCCCAGTTCTATCTTACAAGTCTGGCTAGACCAGGACATGTATCCTCTCTTTCTTATCTCCTCCTTCTAGCCTTCTGATGGCATGGTTCAAACAACACGTTCCCTCAACTGCTCTCCCTCATTTGGCCCAGAAAAGCCTCCCAGCATGGGACTGGGCATTGCTGGGCTTGGTCAGCTGGTGCAGGACTGCCTGTGCAGCCAGCGGGCGATGGGTACCAGTTCACACAGACCCCTCCACTCTAGGCAGTCCCTGCCCTGAGAGCCCACTTTCATGCCCGGGAATGGGGGGTTGTTGAGGCAGCTCCCTGCTCCCCTCCCCGGGGTGGGCCTTGCCCAGGACTTAGTCCAGTCTGGCCTCTGTGCACCTGAATGGGATGTGACGTACCTTCTTCCACAGATGTGTTCCCCAGGAGGATGTGTTCTCCGTGGCCCTGGGACAGCACCACTCCCAAACTGTCGAGGAGCAGAGAACACATGCACGTCCACAGCACGACACCCCTCTCCCTGCCCACAACCTGCTCCTTCCTTCATCCCAAACCGATGACTTTTCATGCCCGTGACGTATGCACGGCACACAGGCCAAGCTCCAGCTTGTTCCTGAGAAGGACCCTGGAGATTCGCTAGACCAAGAGCCCTTCCAACTCCCACTGTAGCCAAAGCACATCTTGAACCCCACAGGGGCCCCTTGAAATGTAGAAAAGTGGTCCAAGCTTCACAGCGTGTCCCACAGACAGGAAATCCCCTTCCCACCTGGCAAGTCCCCTAGACCCTCTTTTCCTATAGACTAGCAGTTTTCAACCTGTGGGTCGCGACCCCTTTGGGGGGTCAAATAACCCTTTCACAGGGGTGGCCCAATTCATAACAGGAGCAAAATTGCAGTGATGAATAGCAAGGAGAATCATTTTGTGGTTGGGGGTCACCACAAGATGAGGAACTGTATTAGAGGGTCGCGGCACGAGGAAGGTGGAGAACCCCTGCTCTAGACCTTTGGTTGTCAGCCTTGGCTGAACATCGGAATCACCAGCCCGACACTCCAATTGCATGGTTTGGATGGGCCTGGGCTCTGGAATTTTCACCAAGTTCCACGGGTATTCTAATGAGCAGTCGGGCTGAGAGTCACTACTTCAGAGATCACGAGTTAATTCAGAAATACGGGCCATTTATGTCCTAATCTGTAAAATGCCGAGAAACAACCGTTTATGGGGTTTGAAGGAACTTTAAATTCGATCCTTTTATGTTCCAACAAGGCATTCCTTTAAGAGCTTTAAGTGGACTACTTAATATTCAGAACAATCCCATGAGGCATAGCGATCGTGATTTCCTTTTTACAGCTAAGTCTAAAGCACAGACGGGTTTAGTAACTTGAACCAGACTGCGCAGGCTACGCACGGTGGAGCTGGGACTGAAACCCAGGCAGTTCGACTCTCAAGCCCCCCCCCTCTTGATCCCAACCCACCTTGCTGAATGCCAGGCCTGGTTTCTTTTCGATGACCATCCCCTTGCCAAATAATATGGCGAAGCCCATAACCCAGACTTGAGAAGTCAACTCCAAGCTGCTGGCCAATCATATTTCATAGCCCTCCCTCTGTGCATAAAACGTGGGCCTCTCACCTGAAAGGCGTGTCCCCGATGTGTGTGAAGAAGTAATCATGGGTCAGGAAAAGGACTCGCCTCTGGAAGAGCCAAAGAGAAGGGTGCTTGCTGGAGAGAGGACTGCCTCCCCACCCAGTGACCTTGCAGCCCCCGTCCCGCTGGACCACGCTGCCTTCTGGTCTCCCCTCCTCCTTTGACCACCACCAACTTGCCTCCTTGGATTAAGGTCCATAGGCAGAACCCAGCAAAACCGCAGTGCTTCGTGGGTGTTGCCTGGGTTTAAGGACCGAGATCCACACCTGTGCCACGAGCCACAGGTACAGTGTGACCCAGCAACCAGCTTACCGTGCCACTGAAACACAGTGTACATTTATCCAGCCACTGTGGCTCTTAAGTATCATATTCTAGAGTCTAGACAGTGCAGGTGTGGACAATGGCTCCAGGGTCCAGGATGAGAACAGACAAGAAGCTTCTGATTGGTACAAAAGATGTCCAAAGCTCATCTCTAGGCAACCCACCAAGGAAGAATGGGGCACTGTCCCCCTGCTCCACTTACCTGCCCCCCACCCCAGCCATGTACCTCTTTCATAGCTTCCTTTCCCTCCAAAGACACCTTCCTCTGGGCTCCATTTAGACTTGTCCACATTAGGGACAAGCGTTGTGGTGGCTAAGGGCATTGAAGGGGCTCTCTGGGCACTTAGTGTGCCTGACTGCTAATTGAGAGCTCAGAGGAGCCTCCGAGGCTGCTCAGGAGAAAGGCTTGATGAACTAGGTGTGAACCATCAGCCGCTGAAAACCCCACTGAACTCTGTGTTCCTGGGGCTGTTCCTGAGCAGAGGCTGACTGGACGGATGTTGGCTTGCCGGGCACAGACTGGGCATCAGACCTGTGGGTTTAAATGCAAACAAGGTGGGTGCGTTGGGGGTCGGTGACTTCACTTTGCTAAGCCTTCCGGTCTTCATCTGTTCATCAGGACTAACGGTAGAATCTCTGGCAAAAGGTGGCTATGGCACCGTGAGCTTGGCTTCAGCTGGCAGAGGTGGCATGGGGAACGGTATGGTTTGCTCTGGACTCAGAAGCATTCCGCAGGGGGGGGGAGGGGCGGTCCCCGGCCCCATGTTAATCCCATTAGTCCAGTTTTATATCGGTCCGGAAACGGTTCTTATCTTATGTCGCTTCTTTCTGGGTTTTCGCTGTCCATTTCAGAAATGGGTGGGGGTGAGGTGTCAAGGCCATGGCAGGAGTGGGTGGCGTTAGGAAAAGGCAGGGGGTGCTTTCTAGGAACCTGACTTTAGACAAAGGGCCCTGGTGTTGAAGCAAGTTACGTGTGGCACGACTCACCGCAAGGTCAGCGGTTTAAAACTTCCAGCCGCTCCTCGGGACAAAGATGAGGCTTTCTACTCCGGTAGAGAGCACGTCTCGGAAACTCGGGGCAGTTCTACCGTCCTATGGGGTCACTATGACTTGGAAACGGCCCAGTGGCGGCGAGTTTGGTTTGGTTTTGGTCCTCAGTTCCATGTCACCGTGCGGCAGAATCAGCGCCATGCTTCCAGTAGCTTGTGTCTTCCTGTTGCCGAGTGATACGCTCTAGCTTCTGGACAGACCACCGTTGTTCTCACCTTCCCCTAGTGATGGGCACTTGGGTGATTGTTCCCGATTTGGGGGCGCATTGAGTCATGTGGCTACATTCATGTGTCTGTGTTTTCATTTCTCTTGGTAAGTACTAGGAATGGGTCCTAGGTCATATGGTGAATGTGGGCTTTCCTTGATTTAAAGAAAACAGCAAACAAAAACTGCCAAATACCATTCTAAACTCCTTGTACTATTTTCCATGCCCACCAGTGCGTGCATGAGAGGTCTGGGTGCCCCACATCCTTGCCAGCGTTTCATGTGGCCAGGCTTTCACATCTTAGGCTTGATTAGCATTCCTGGGGAGAGCAAACAGCTCTGCTAATTGAAGAGTCAAGAGTTCCTAGCTCACCCGGAGGGAGAGGCTCCTTGGAAGAAAGGCCTAGAAATACATGAAGGGGCTTCAAAAAGCTCATGGAAAAATGGCATGCAAAGAAAATGGTCGTTACATAATTTCACGTCAACTTGCAGATGGAAACGTGTAGGGTGGAGTCTAGCCTGTCAATCAGGTGTCACCTTGTGGGCGTGACCTTCTCCTAAGGAGGGTCCTGGGAATCTCCTTCTCTCTCTCTGCCTTCACCTTCCTGGTGACGAGTCACGTGGAGCCCTGCAGGAGCCCTGTGATGAGGCCACCGCCATTGGATCCACAGGACTCTGCACCCACCGGCCTGTGATCCCCCTGCATTCTGCATCATTGCATGTGGCTGCGTGAGTCTGCAGAGAGACTTATGGACTAGTAACGGACCTATGGACTTGAGTTGGACTGGGGTGTTTATTGATGCACGATTACTTCTTGATATAAAGCTCTTTTTATATATACATATATGAGTGTCTCCGGACTGCTTTTGAAGCTCCCCTCGAACGTCCTCGTCATCCATTACAAACTCTGTAGAGCGGGGTTCTTCTCGGGTACACCCGGGGTCACCAAGGCCAGGGCCAACTCCTCAGTAACTGCATATCTGCCCCATGAAAGAGCAAGTCCACTGACTATAACTATCGCTGAGCTTGTGAAATGGATTTCAGCTTTGCCGTCTTAGGATGATCGTTATGTGGAGCATCTTTGCGTGTGCTTATTGGTCTTGTGCATATCCTCCTTGGTGAAGTGTCGACATATTTTACCCATTTTTAATTGGGTTGCTAGTCTCTTTGTTGTTAGTTTGAAGGAATTGGGGGGAAAAAAACACCATCCCATCTGTGGTGTTCTCATTGCTGGGTATCCCCTGTCATTTCCAGACACTCTGGCAGCCTGGAGTCTATTCGCTGCCATTTCAAGATGACAAAACAGTGGCTTTCTGCTCGTGTTCTGGCTGCTCCCCTCCAAAGGGACTTGGGACAACGTTTCTCCCCGAGGAGAAAAAAACCCCAAACCCTGTACATCTCACCCAGTGCAGGGCTCTGGAGCCCAGAGTTCAATCCCTGTTCACCTTGTTTCTGCCTGCGTGTGGTTACATTCAAGCGCCTCTTAAATGCTTGCTGCTTATATTTCATCCAGTGTTCATAAGTGCTGTCTGTTGAAGGGTTGGTCTGTGGGAGGGTTCGCTGTTTCTTGATGACAAAATCAGAACCCTGAGGTGGGTTTTTCAGACTGAGGCTAAAGGAGGGGTGTGCCCATCCTGTGAACAGAAAGCGCAGGGGGAGGGGGGCGGGGTTGGATGATGCAGTAGAGAGAGAAGGGGTGGGAGGTCAAGCTGCTCTGTAATAGTGTACCTCTCTTTGCTGGGAAAAATGTGTGTGTATGAGTGCATGTGTGAGTGTGTGTGAATGTGTAAGTGTGAGTGCATGGGTGAGTGTATGTGTGAGTGTGTGTGTGAATGTGTGAGTGTGTGTGAATGTGAGAGTGTGTGTGAATGTGAGAGTGTGTGTGAGTGCATGTGTGAGTGTGTGTGAATGTGAGAGTGTGTGTGAGTGCATGTGTGAGTGTGTATGTGAATGCGTGAGTGTGTGTGAATGTGTGAGTGTGCATGTGAATGTGTGAGTGTGTGAGGGTGTGTGTGAATGTGAGAGTGTGTGTGAATGTGAGAGTGCGTGTGAGTGCATGTGCATGTGTGTGTATGTGTGAGTGCATGTGTGAATGTGTGTGTGTGAATATGGGAGTGTGAGTCCATGTGTGAATGTGTGTGCGTGCGTGAATGTGTGAGTGTATGTGTGTGTGAGTGCATGTGTGAGTGTGTGTAAGTGTGCGTGTGAGTGCATGTGTGAATGTGTGTGTGTGTGCATATGTGAGTGTATGTGTGAGTGTGTGTAAGTGTGAGTGTGAGTGCATGTGTGAGTGTGCGTGTGCAGACTCCCCTCAGGCTCTCTGCCATCCGGTCCGCTCTCCCTCCGCAGCCTCTAGGACAGAGCAGAAGTGAGACTGGCGCCATTTACAGGAGTAGGGTGCCTGTCTGCCCCTGGAGTGGCTCTCCCACCGCTATCCTCGGCTGACCTCGTGGTAGCAGCCCAGGGCGAGGGCAGAGACCCGAGTGAGTGGGACAGAGCACTCTAGCCCTGGACCCCGGACTCGCCGTGTTTGGCCGTGTGTTGTCGGGCAGGCTTGGACCCAGCGACGCGACACAGCAGAGCAGGGCTGCCCGCAGCGTCTCCACAGCTGAAATCTCCACGGGCGCACTTCACCAAGTCTTTTCTCCCACGGAGCCGCTGCGGGGATAGGAACCACGAGTCTTTGACTCGCAGCCAGGCGCTTAACCGCGGAGCCACCAGGCTCCTCTGAAACCCAGCACGTGGGGATCAAGAGGCCTTGAAGGATCAGCAGAGGAAGCTGCCCCACCGTCTGTGCCAGCCACGGGGTGTCTGTGTGTACATGCGTGGTGTCCGTGTGTCCACACACGCACCCAAGACACGAGGACCTGCAGGTAGTCTCAAGACGACGCCTACCTCTCCCTCCCTCTGTGCCAAGGACTTGCTCTGAACTATCCAACACCGGAGAATGAGGGAAAGGGTCTCCCGTTCAAGGCTCGTGGACACTTTGCTTTGCTGGTTCATTCCTTTTGGCCTGTGGCCCAGGATGTCTGACTACATTGATCCCTGCTATTGGCCTGCATTTCGGAGCTAGAGCCCTGCTATCAAGGGGCTAAATAGATCTGAAGGCCAAACCTGGATTCCGCAGGGTAAGTGGCCTAGGTACTGGCCAAGCATGTATTTAAAAAAATCATTTTATTGGGGACTCCTACAACTATTATCACAAACCATCCAGTCAGCCATCCATTGTGTCCAGCACATTTGTACATTTGTTGCCATCATCATTTTCAATACATTTTCTTTCTACTTGAGTCCTTGGTCTCAGCTTATTTCTCCCCCTCCCTCCCCCACTCTCTTCCCTCCCTCATGAACCCTTGATAATTTGTAAATTATTATTTTTTCTTGTCTTACACTGACTGATGTCTCCCTTTACCCACGTTTTTTGTTGTCCATCTGCCTGGGAGGGTGTTATAGATAGATCATTGTGATTGGTTCCCTCTTCCTAACCCCCCCCCCTTCCCCTTCTCCTCCTGGTGTCGCTATTCTCATTTTTGGTCCTGAGGGGTTCATCTGTCCTGGATTCCCTGTGCTTTCAGCTCTTATCTGTATTCGTGTACATGCTCGGGTCTAGCCAGATTTATAAGGTAGAATTGGGCTCATGATAGCAGGGGGTGGGGGTGGGGGATGAGGAGGAAACATTAAAGAACTAGAGGAAACAACAAAGCCCACATGGAAGAACACACCAGCCTGTGTGATCACGTGGTTCTGAAGGGATCAGTTATCAGGCATCAAATAACAAAAAAATCATATCATTGGCTGCACACCTCCATGATACGATCGCTGAGGACAAATGGGTACATAAGCAAATGTGGTGAAGAAAGCTGATGGTGCCCGGCTATCAAAAGAGATAGTGTCTGGGGTCTTAAAGGCTTGAAGGTAAACAAGTGGCCATCTAGTTCAGAAGCAATAAAGCCCACATGGAAAAAGCACACCAGCCCATGCGATCACAAGGTGCTGAAGGGATCAGGTATAAGGTATCATCAGAAAAAAAAATCTTACCTTAGCGGATGAAGGGGGAAGTGCAGAGTGGAGACCCAAGGCCCATTTGTCGGCCACTGGAGATCCCCTTGCAGAGGGGTTTAGGGGAGGAGATGAGTCAGTCAGGGTGCAATGTAGCACCGATGAAGAATACAGCTTTCCTCCAGTTCCTAAATACTTCCTCCCCACCAACTACCATGATCCAAATTCTACCTTGCAAGTCTGGATAAAGCAGAGGTTGCACACTAGTGCAGATAGGAGCTGGAGGCACAGGGAATCCAGGGTGGACGATACCTTCAGGACCAGGGGTGTGAGGGGCGATACTGGGAGGGTGGAGGGTGAGTGGGTTGGAAAGGGGGAACCGATTACAAGGATCTACATGTGACCTCTTCCCTGGGGAACAGACAACAGAAAAGTGGGTGAAGGGAGATGTCAGACAGGGCAAGATATGACAAAATAATAATTTATAAATTATCAAGGGCTCGTGAGAGAGGGGTGAGTGGGGAGGGAGGGGGGATAAAGAGGACTTGATGCAAAGGGCTTAAGGGGAGAGTAAATGCTTTGAAAATGATGAGGGCAAAGAATGTACAGATGTGCTTTACACAATTGATGTATGTATGGATTGTGATACGAATTGTATGAGCCCCTAATAAAATGTTTAAAAATTTTCAACAACAAAAAAAAGAACTAGAGGAAATTGTGTGTTTCATTGGTGCTATACTACACCCTGACTGGCTCGTCTCCTCCCCAAAGCATGTATTTATTTTTTAAAACCATCTTTTTACCGTTGGTTTGGTGTTTTGGGTTAGTGGCTGCGGAAGCGGCTCTGACCCACGGTGACCCCACCTGGGTCGAACAGACTGACTCCTAGGCTGGTCAAGGCTGTGTCCTTTCGGCGGCAGATCACCAGGCCTGTCGTCGGAGGCCCCTTTGAGTGGGGTTAAGTAGCCATCCGACTTAGCTGTGTGAGCCACCCAGGGCTCCTGAAACTACGCCAGCACAGCTGGGGTTGCGTGTCTACGGGGCAGGGGAGAGAAAGGTCCAATCCATCAGTGGGAAGTAGGGACACATGGGAGATCTCCTTGGGAGAACAAAGCAAAACCAAAAGGCCAGGCTGGCGCATTGCTTGCCGCTCTGGCCAGCAGGACGGCTGGAAGGATTACAGAGATTCCCACCAGGCTGTAAGAAAGATTTCTTGGGCCTCAAGCGAGACCAGAAGTGTGTTTTCTAAGAGGAACAAGCTTGTAAATGCCGCCCCCTGGGCCGAGAGGGAGGGCTGGAGGGATTGGCAGGTGAGAACACAATAGCACTGAGAGAAGGCATGTGGGGGAAACAGAGCCGGTGGTAGCAAACAAATGCAGCCTCCCCAGAGAAGAGCAGTGTCTAAGAGATGAGAGGAGTGAGACACTAGATGTCCCTGTCCTGGGCTTGACACCAGCCCAGTGCTCTGCACACGGTGCACGCTGGCTAGCTCTTGCGTGTGTGTGGACAAGGCACCGAGCTGAAAGATGGAAGAGGGCTCCTTGTGGCATAATGGGGAGAGGGAGAAGGGGGAGGGGGAGGGGAGAGGGAGAAGAAGGGGGTGAGGAAGAGGGAAGGGAGGGGGAGAGGGATTTAAGAGGTGGACGAGAGTGCTATTCAAAGGGGACTCTTGGGAAATCTTCGAGGTTGGGGGATGAGTTGAGACTCCGGGTCATGTGACCCAGCGCCATGGTACTGAATCAGAGGCATGTGGGCATTGCAAGTGGTTAGCATCTACCTTATCAGCCTGTGGCTATTCAAGGAGTAAGTCCTTGCATCCAATCCTGCTTCTAAGAAATGCCCACTGCTAGGAGGAGTGAGGGCCTTCCATTGGGGAGAGCCGGGTCCTCCCCGGCCGGGACACCTCAGGCTCAGTCAGTGGTCACAGTCTGGTCGCCTCATTGAACGGGGGCGGGTGCAGAACCGGGCAGAGCATCGCTCTCCCGTGAGGGTGTCGTCACACGTCAGAAGGTGGGTCCATGGCCGTGGACAGCCAGCTGCCATAAAGCATGAGCACCTCCACGACACACCAGGGAGTGTCCAGCAGGATCGACATCACCCGTCCTCTGCGGTCACAGCAGCCGCGAGTCAGGAGCGCCGTGCCTGCTTCCAGCTACGCAACCTGGGGCATCAGTGAGTACGTGTCGAGGGATGGGCAGAGGGTCAGGGGGAGTCCCCACGACCCTGGCTGGGTTGGCAGTGAGGAATCTGGATCGTCACGGTATCCGAGAAGTCTGAAGCCCGCACGAGGGTGCTGGGAACAGGAAGAGAGGGATGAAGGGTCCTCCCGCTCCATCAATTAGCCGACGTCAGAGAGCATGTTGATATCACTCATGGCTGTGGAGTCGATTCCACCGGGCGGTCAAGGCCGCAGAAGCCCTGGTGCCATGGTGGTTATGTGTTGGGCGGTGGTCGGAAAGGTCAGAAGTTTGGAACCCCTCGCTGCTCCTCGGGACAAAGATGAGGCTTTTCTACTCCCATAAACAGTTGCAGTCTCAGACACCCACAAGGGGCAGTTCTAGCCCGTCCCCTGGTATTGCTGTGCGTCGGCTTGGATTCGACGGCAGTGAGATTAGTTTGGTCTAGGAGACCTGGCGGTGTTGTGGGTTGGCGTGGAGCGGCAAACTGCGAAGCCAGTCGTTCATGAAAGAATGGCCGACCAGCTGCTCCATGGCTGTCTGCTCTCCTGAAAGCTTGCAGGTTGGAAAACCAGCCAGTATCAGTCAGATGGTATCGGCTCGATGACTATGGTTTGGTTTCAGGATTTAATCCTCACGGGGGCAAATCGCCAGGCTGCTCTCCCACGGAGCCACTAGGCGGGTTTGAACTGCCAACTCCTTGGTTAGCCGCCAGAGCGTAACTGCTGCTACACCAGAGCTGCTCACAGATCCACTGCAGCCTCTCCCGGGTCTGTCTCTAAGCTATCATGCGCTATGTGCCTAGGAAGCTTTTCATCACAGCGTGAAACCAGTCCTGCTTTATCCTCCGGCCGGTGGGCATGGCCCCAGCAAGTGAGCAGGGGCCTGGGTGGGATAGGCCTGTGTGTGGAAGGGACCTAGACTCCTCTAGCTTAGAGAAGGGGCAGCAGCCACTTGTGACCTGACGTCACTGATGTTGCCCCGTCGTCTGCCTCAACGGGACCCTTCTCAGCCCAGAATGCATCCAAAGTCAGCCAGATGGCACAGAAACTAGGTACTGAGCCCTGACCATCAGCCTGTGGGTATGCACTGCACCCCCAGCCCAATGCTTTCTCCTTTGGCTCCCGGAGGCCTGTGCGTGCGGAAGAACCTGGATCTCATTGTTGCAGACAGATGCCTGTGTTCTTTCAGCTGAGGCAGATGGGCAACCGGGGGGAGGAGGAGGGGGTGGCTGTGAGGGAGGAGGTGACATTTGTAAATATGTCAGGGGACAATGAAAATTCCATAGACGCACTGGAACCTTTTAAGTGAGAAAATGAAGTGCCTTTTCGAAAAATGCTGCACACATCGGGAAAATCAGTACCCACAAGGGGGTTGATTCCGATTCCCTGGGGTTACTGTGGATACAGACCAGCTGTAGGGAAGACGGCACACCTACAACCTCTCCTTCTTGAACACGCTCCATCCGAGCTGCCAGCGATTCGCATAATAAACGGTGACTTTCCAAATGGCAGCAGCCTCAGGAAAGAGGGATCCCTGGTGCCACAGTGATTAAGCATTCGGCCACTAACCCAACAGTTGGCGGTTCAAATCCACCAGTTGCTCTGCAGGAGAAGGATGAGGCATGGGCACTGGCTCTCTACTCAAGTACTCCCTCAAGGCAAGAACACTTTGTTCTGTTAAACTGGTATTCTATGATGCTCCCCTTCCTGACATGATTGCTGAAGACAAAGTGGGTGCATAAGCTAATGTGGTAACGAAAGCTGATGGTGCCTGGCTATCAAAAGATATAGTGTCCGGGGTCTTAAAGGCTTGAAGGTAAACAAGCGGCCATCTAGCTCAGAAGCAACAAAGCCCACATGGAAGAAGCACACCAGCCTGCGTGATCATGAGGTGTCGACGGGATCAGGTTATCAGACATCAGAAGACCCTAAACAAGCAATCTTATTGATGTGAATGAGGGGGGTTGGAGTGGAGACTCAAAGCCCATCTGTAGACAATTGGACATCCCCTCACAGAAGTGTCACAAGGAAGGGACAAGTCAGCCAGGGTGCAGTACAGCACCGACGAAACACACAACATTCCTCTATGTTCTTTAATTATGCCCCCCCTCCCCACTATCATGCACACTCTCACTATCAGTGTACTGGAGTGTGTACTCTGGTACAAATAAGAGCTCCCAACACATGGAACCCAGGACAGACAAGCCCCTCAGGAACAGTCATGGGAGTAGTGATACCCTGAGGGTAGGGGAAAGGGGGGGGGAGAAGAGGGAGAAAGGAGGAACCAAGCTCAATGATCAATGTATAAATGTCCCACCGAGGGGGACAAACAACAGAAACGTGGGTGGAGTTGAGACAGAGGCTGGTGTAAGATATGAAAATAACAATAATTTATAAATTATCAAGGGGTCATGAAGGTGGGAGGGGGAGGAAGGGAGGGGAAAAGAGGAGCTGATACCAAGTGCTCAAGTAGAAAGAAAATATTTTGAAAATGATGGCAAGATATGTACAAACGTGTTTGATACAATCGATGTTTGGATTGTTATAAGAGCTGTAAGAGACCCCCACAAAATAATTTATTAATACAATGATTTATATTAAAAATGATGTGGCAGTTTGCTTCCATTTGAAGACTTACAGTCTGGGAAACCCTGTGGGGCAGTGTCTTCTGCTCTACAGGGCCGCAGTGAGTCAAAATCCCCTGGGTGAACCGGGTTTGGCTTTGGTCTTCTAAGGAACGAAGAACGGCTGTGAATGACGCAGGCCCGCCGTTACCTAGCTCGGCCGTCTCTGAAGAACCAAGCGTGGCCGGGCTCCTCACAGGGCGTTCCTGCAGCACCTTTGGGTAAGCTCTTCAGTCAAGACCTCTAAACTGCAGCAAGCACTCAAGCCCCACGTTCTAATTCCGCTCAGTCCAAGTCCTTTGTCACCACTCAAGACATCTAGGAGTTGAGATGGTGCCTTCCCAGGATCAGCCTCGGGCACTCCCTCTAGTACTTTACCCCTTTGTCCCACGACACCTGCACATCCATAGACAGAGAACTCAGATCTTACCCCTTTGACCCACGGCACCTTCACATCCATAGACAGAGAACTCAGATCTTACCCCTTTGTCCCACGGCACCTGCACATCCATAGACAGAGAACTCAGATCTTACCCCTTTGACTCACGGCACCTTCACATCCATAGACAGAGAACTCAGATCTTACCCCTTTGACCCACGGCACCTTCACATCCATAGACAGAGAACTCAGATCTTACCCCTTTGTCCCACGGCACCTGCACATCCATAGACAGAGAACTCAGATCTTACCCCTTTGTCCCACGGCACCTGCACATCCATAGACAGAGAACTCAGATCTTACCCCTTTGTCCAACGGCACCTTCACATCCATAGACAGAGAACCAGTTTCCCCATTGATCATGGCTGTTCTCAGCTGCAAGGGGAGAGAGAAGGACATTAGTTTCTTGCCTTACTCTGGAAGGTGGACTGGATTAGGCTTTCCTGAGCAGACTAGACTTTTCCCTTTACACCTTTTCTCTGCATAGAATACAGGGAGATAAAATAGAGCGGATCCTTAGGTTCTATTTAGCTTATCCTTCTGGGCATTCACCGTGTTAGTGTTTCAAAATGGACGGATACACAAGTATACCTAGGATCATATTACTGAAATCACAGATTCCTTCAGGTTGTGCTACTGAGGCCAAAAGCCAGGCGGAAACAGAACCGGAACTCAACCTGTGTACTTATCGACACAATCTCGTTCATCCTCAGGAAGCCTTGTGGCTCAGGGAGGTATTGGGGTGTGTGTGTATATGTTTGTATGTGTTTACATATATATTCTGTTGTTGGAAGAATTTTCCCATGATGGGACATGTGGCCAGCTTGGGCTCGGGACAGCTCTGGGACTGTAGAGGAGTCACGAGTGACCTCAGAGCGTCATGCCACGAGGCTGGCCGGTTCTGTTGGAGACAGAGCTCAAGCAGCTGCCCCCACTCACGCGCTGGGCTTGGCCCTCCCACTCCACTTCAGAGAGGTCCACGCTGTTGTAGTTGGGCTTGGGCTTCAGCTTCTTCCCCTCGCTGTACTGGAGGGAGCAGGTCAGGGTGAAAAACACAAGGTTAGCACAAGGCCCTCCTCACTTCGCATCTCTCTCTTCTTAATCATTTTATTGGGGGCTCGTACAACTCTTATCACAATCCATCCATCCATCCATGGTGTAAAGCACATTTGTATATTCGTTGCCCTCATCATTCTCAAAACATTTGCACTCTCTCTTTCTTAAAAACAACTTATAATGGTAAATTAGGCAGGGGTTCTATGTCAGGTCACCACTTTGTATGAGACAGTTTAAACTACTAACCAACCCCCCCCCCCCTGATGGTTTCACCTGATCCTTGATTTTACTTCTCCCTCTTGTGGACTGTTAGCTCCCATGTCACCCAAGCCAACACCCATCAACAGTCTAGTCCTTTACTTTACTGTCCCTCCTTGCCTCCCCCTACTTGGCAATCTCCAAAGTCTGTTCCTTTTGGTGAGAAAGTCTTTAAAATAGATGCCTTCTGATACATTCAATCAAAGAATCTCAGTGATTCCATAAGGCCTCGTAGGCCCACCTTCCACCCAAGGTGGAACCACCTTGCCACTCTTCACGACAGAGTCTCAGGGCCTCTGGGTGAGTATTTACGCGATGGGAGTCAGCTTGTCCCAGTTTGGGACAACTTGAATTGTTAGGAAGTTTCCCCCATACAGAGCTGAAGTCTGTCTCCATGTCCCTTTTACCCATTGACCCTAGCTCTTACCCCTGGGGCTACATGCGGGTGCCTCCCTCCTGGCAACCCTGGAGCTTGACAGCAAACTTGCGCTCCTATCCCAATATTTGTAGATGCTCCACTTTGTCGATGTCACTCCTCAAATAGGGTGCCCTGGTCAACACTTAATATTCCGGGTGGAGTATGACCAGTGTGCTATGGGGTGTGACCTTTCTGGACCAAACTATCATACCGCTATGAATGCTGCCCGTGATACTGCTGAGCCTCCTAGAGAGGCCCGCCAGCACGCCCCCTCGGAGTTCACCCGGAATTCTCATGCGGTTACATTCTTTTGGCCTTTCTCACACGACACTCAAATCGCATCCCCACAATCTTATGCTTGAGCACTGAATGGTTTGGCAGAGCATCCTAGACATCATCCTTAATATATTTATCTCGTTAGTTTCGGCTTATTGTTTCGGAAGAATGCGTTCGGAATACTAATTTGCTCTCAATGCATTCGCCATACCTTTCAGACACTGTGCCATCTGCTTTCTGTATTTCCATCTCAAATGGGGCAGAGCCAAGGACAGATGTCTAATAAAGACCTCTCTCATGTGACATAGAGCCATTGGACAACACTCTTGACTTCTTGGTCCTGACTTCTTGGTCTGTCTATCTGTCTGTCTATCTATCTATCTATCTATCTATCTATCTATCTATCTATCTATCTATCTACTTCTATCTCTCTGTCATCTCCATCTCTGTCTCTCTCTTGGATGTCAGGCTAGATATCATCTAATGATATGCTCTTAGGTTGAGTTCTCATTTCAAAAAAGGAAGGAGGGTAACTTATCACAGGTAAATTAACAGTTAGTCAGAGGCTCCACTTCTAGCAGAATGAACCCCTAGGCTTCTGTTCCAATGGTTGAAATCCCATACCATGTGCTTCTGCCCTTGTTTTATTCAGGAAAATGTCCTTTGCTCTCACCTGTCCAGGTGAGCTGTGGTTCACGTGCCATATAGGACGCATGTTCATTCATTTCCCCTCACGCATGCCTGATGGCGCCTCTATTCTTGGCTTATTGGCAGCCATCCTCACGACAGACAGCACTGCCCTGATATCTTTCCCATCGGACCCATCTAGGTGGAGCAAGGTGCAATATTCCAGTGCCAAGTCCTAAACTGGACAATATCTTTTTTTTTTACTGGACAATATCTTAAAGACCATCTCCAGCTCCTACTAAAACCATAATTCTGCTTTATTAATTACGTATACTCAGGCATTGCCATAGAAAGATTTCAAGCCCAAAGTGTCACTCTTAATCTTCTTTAAATTTATCAGTTTACTACTAGGTATCTTTTCTATTGTTTTCTTTTTTTAAAAAAACAAAACAAAACAACCAGCCCACATTTGCTATTCTTCCTTAATCCCCATCATACACTGATGGGCATCTCATTAAATTGGCCCTGTTGTTATCTTCTCGTAGATAGTTGGTTCCATGCTGTGCATTCACTATTTGACTTATGTGAACCTTATTCCCTTAATTAGCCCCTAAGTCTCATCCCTATTTATAGCATTCCTCACAGCCCGAGAAGGGGAGGGGCGCAGTATGGATTTATCGATTGAAGCCTTATGGTCAGCTAGATGATTAGAGAGAAGATGACAGGCGGCCTTCTGGTCAATACCTCTCAATTTTATAATCGAGCTCCAGGATCAACATATTTATTATTTCCCTAGTGAGTCATTGTGCTGGCACCGGGGCTGCCTCCCACAGAGCCTGCTAGTCCAGGAGAGTCACACATCATGTGATGTCAGACCTAAAATTAGGGACCCGTAGCATGTGCTGCTTGGCATCTGGGGCGCGCTGGAAGGCTCTTTGAGTGGTCTCACCTAAAGCTCTCTTCTGCTCCCATAGAATAAGGCCCCTCGTCAAACAACCCTCCTGTCATGGGACCAGGTACCCTTCCTGTTTATCCCTGAGTCCCGGGTTTCAATTCCC
The DNA here is from genome assembly GCF_050624435.1 of Tenrec ecaudatus. NCBI lineage: Eukaryota > Metazoa > Chordata > Mammalia > Afrosoricida > Tenrecidae > Tenrec > Tenrec ecaudatus. The sequence continues at coordinate 133,634,063 of NC_134535.1, forward strand.
TGCCACCCCCTGACATGACTCAGACAAGCCCACTGCATCCTCCTCTGGGAGTCAGGGGCAGCCTCTCTTCCTTGTGCAACTTGTTTACAGGTAAAACCCCCGCGAGGCCCTGCATGGTGTGCACTGTTACCCCCCCCCCCCGCCCCCCGCCCGCTGCCTGGGCTGTGAGTATAGGAGACAATCAGAGGATAATGCCACGTGGACAATTGGAGAAGAAGACCACACAGGCTATGACTAACAACCACGATTGGTTCCGTGAGCCCAGAGCTGGGTATTAGCAAACTCACTGTCACCGAGCTGAAGCCAACTCATGAGAACCGGCCCTAAGGGACGAGGAGACGGCCCAGGTCACTTTGAGTCGCCAGGGGGCGGTTGTTGGGGGCCAGCGGTTGGTTCTGACGACGGAATGAAACACTGCCTGGCCCTGCGCCATCCTCACACCTGGTCCCGTGTGTGAGCCCACTGTCACAGCTACCGTGTCACTCCGTCTCCTTGGGGGTCTTTCTTTTTGTCACTGCCTCTCCACTTTCCCAAGCACGATGTCCCTCTCCAGGGACTGGTCCCTCTGACAACGTGTCCTAAGCATGTGAGACAGAGTCTCTCCATCCTTGCTTCTAAGGCAGCGGTTCTCAACCTGGGGGTCAAAACCCCCCTTTATGGGGGGTGTCAAACAACCCTTTCACAGGGGTCACCCGATTCATAACAGTAGCAAAATGACAGTGATGAAGTAGCAATGAAAATAATTTTATAGTGGGGGGGGGGGTGTCACCGCAACCCGAGGAACTGTATGAAAGGGTCGTGGCACGAGGAAGGCGGAGAACCCCTGCTCTAAGGGATGCTCTGGCCGTACATCTTTATGACAATAGACTGCCACACTCCTCTCCCAGGGGGCAGCCGATCATTCCGACCACGAGCCTCGAAGGCAGTACTTTCATATAAGGCTATGCACCATTGCCTTCTGTTTGCTCAGTTGAGCCCATGTGAAAATCCACCCAGCCTCCGTGTAAGATGGAGAAAGCGGGACAGGGCAGGGACTGCGGGGACACGGAAAGCAAGCTGCTAACTCAACCTGAGCCACCCCTTTTGGTGAGCTGCTGGAGTTATGCCTCCGTGGCTGTCAGACCCAGAGGGAGTGTGCACTCCTACCCACGCAGTGATGGGAGTGCCCCCCCGCGGCAGCGTCCCAGGCACGCGTCATTGCGGGTTCGCTCAGCCGCTCATCAGTCATTTCGTGCTGTTTAGCCTTGTCTCTCCCGCTAGATTATAAACGATTCAAGAACAGGAACCACAACTCACATTCTTAAAAAAAAAATAAATCTCAGACTACCCAGAGTAAAGGGTTGGATTCCTAAATGGGGCCCGTGTGTGCGTGCGCGCGTGTGTGTATGTGGGTGTGTGAGACTACTTTAATGAATTGTCCCCACGTCCTGTATGAGGGGACTTCAAAAATTCCATGGAAGAATTCAATGAAAAGAAAACGCTCCCCCACCTCCGGCCTTCTAATGAATCTCCCACAATTTCTTCTCAGCCCCGTCAGATAGGTAGGACCCCAAGGAAAAGGCGAGTGGTCAATACCTACCAGGGGTCGCAGGTCAGGGTGCGAGAGGATGTAGCCGTTGTTAGTGTTCAGAAAGGCGTACCCGTGCACTCCCAGCTGCCGGGGAGGAGGGGGAGGTTCATTAGGGCAGGTGTCTGTGCCGGCTCCACGGCTTACAGGTGAAAGATGGCCGCTCCCAGCGGAGCCCTTTCCAAACGGCAACATCACTTAGCCAGTGGCAGGCTTCTACCCTTGCATATTTGAGTTTTACATGAACAAATGTACTGCAGTAAAATATAGATAATATGAACGTGAGTCGGGCAGGCCAATTCCAAGCGCACCACGGGGTTAACATTAGTTGGAGCCCCAGTGTTTTGTGCTCACCACCACGGCCGGCCTATGAAGCATAGCATCCTTACACAGGAACGCCCCGTTTCCTCTCTCTAGCTCCAGCCCCAACCCACACCACCGCCTGGGTCAAGGCCAGCTCCTAGCGACACCATAGGACAGAGTACAACTGCCCACAGGGTTTGAAGGCTGTAGATCCTGTGGAAACACGGTCACATCTTGCTCTCGTGAGTCACGGGCGGCTTCACCCACTAACTTTTCAGTCGTCAGTCAAGCACTTAACCAGTGCACCACTAGGGACCCTTCCCCCAGCCCCTGGCAGGCTCAAGTTGACGAGTCCAGATACATCACTTTAATGTCTTGCTCATTTCACAGAGCGCAGTGTGTTAAGGCTCATCTGCGTCATAACGGGAACACTGGTGGTGTGGTAGGTTACACAGGGAGCTGCTTGCCACAAGGCTGGTGGTTCAAACCCTCTCGTGGCAGAACAATGAGGCTTTCTACTCCTATGAAGAGCGCGTCTCCAACACCCACAGGGCCACTCCTGCTCTGTCCTGCAGGGTCACTGTGAGTCGGAGTGGACTTGATGGCCCTGCTCTATGGAGTTTTGATGTCATGGCATTGATCGCACTTCATGTGTGTACCATATCTTGTTTATCCCTTCAACTGCTGATGGGAACGTGGGTTGTTTCTAGTCTTTGGTTACTGTGAGTGATGTTGTTATGACCCCTGATAGATAACTAGCCGCTGAAGTTCCTGCCTTCAGTTCTTTCGGGTGTATACCTAGAAGTGGACTGGTTGGGTCTCCGGATCATTTTATGTTTGCTATCTTGACGAATCTGCCCTTTGCTTTTAAAATCCTTTCCACATTTGATGGTTTATAGGGACAATGGTAGTGTGCCACCACCAAGCCCCTTTCCCATCACGTGGTCCATGAATCTGGATGCCTTAACCCCACTGACTCTCACAGCAGTCCTGCGCAGCATAGAGGAGCAGCTTGGGAAACTGAGGCACGGCCCAGGGAGAGCAGTTTTTGAAGGCCACAAAGCAAGCCATCGTGAGCACTGCCAAAAGACTCGGGAGTCCAGACCACTGGCCCATGCCTGACATGCGTACTTCTCTGGACTTGGCTGCCGCGGCCTGGGGAAGGGTCCTGGCCCGGGGAAGGGTCCTGGCCCAGGCTCACCTTGTGCTGCGGAGCCAGCTTCATCAGCTCTTGCAGGGCCACATCAGAGCCCACCACACCCAGGAGGATGCCGTGGGATCGCTGGAAGGCAAGACATCAGAGTCAGAGGACAGATTCACAGCTTCCCTGTGAACAGGGTCAGACAGGACCCGAGGCCTTCCCAGAGTCCAGAAATGGAAGCTACCTAGGCCTCATGCAGGTATTCCTCTGACCTTAGCGTCTGACTAACCTTGACCCTCTCCAGAGAGGCCCCAGGCACAAGCTCAGCGTCCTGGAAGATTAACGTTCAACATTAATATTTAAGTGATAATAGCTAAGTGGAAGACAAAGATGAGTAAAATATTAATCTTCAGAGCAGGGGCTGAAGCACCGAGGCCCTAGAGCTGAGAATCCACAGGTGAAGCCTAAGAGGAAACATTTTCTGACCAGATGGGGGCAGGGGGATTCTAGAAATGCTTTCACCAGAGGCCTTGACCAGCAAATGGAAGTGTGGCCAAACTGGCAAGGTGAGTGTGGCAGTGGCTCCAGGTGCATAGCCGTGGCCTGGCACCAAGTGGGCTGCCGCTGGACCCGTGGGGAAAGGAAAGCTGGGGAAACATATGAACTCCCCAACCCCCAACTAAGAGATGCTGGTGTAGCTGATCTGGACCAGGGCCTAGGGCGATGCACCTAGAACCCTCTCCCTAGGTGCTGCTGCCGCCCAGCCTAGTTAAGAACCATGGCTCCAAATTCTCATCGCGGCCACGTCGCAGGGAGCCGCCACCCACCGTTCCGTTCTTTTTGCTGAAGACCGGCATGGCGACAGTGGTCAGCAGGGTGAAGCTCTGGGCCTGCGAGGTGAAGAGCTGTCCAAGAGGAAAGAGCAAAAGACAGGGGTCAGGCCCGAGGCTCGCTCTGCTCCAGGGCACACAGCGCAGAGGGGCCATGGTCACTCACCGCCATCAACTTCATGCTACCACCCGCCAGTGGGAAGGAAGAAATCCCAAATGAGGTGGGTTTCCCAGCGTCTAAACAGACTCACTGAGCTCTCATATCTCTGCCCAACACCCGCCGCCCCCACCCACCCCGCGCTACACACACACACACACACACACACACACACACACACACACACACACACACACACACACGGACAAAGAGGTTCAGCATCCGCAAAATCTCTCCTGTGGACCTGAGGTTGGTATGAGAAGGGCCACTCAGGATGGGCAGACAAAGATCCGGAACCAACCACTGCGTGTTTGCAGTGGCCGCTTTGGGGTTACCCCTGACCCTCACAGGACAGACCCTTGTTCTCTTCTCCACTCCCTCGGTCATTCCCAGAGTCCACGGGTGTTTGCCTGCCCACTGCCAGTTCCTTCCTTTACCTTGGTAAGGGCTCTATCTGCACGCCTGACTTTAAAACAGAGACAGACTTCTGAAAAGAGTTAGGCACCAACACATCTGTAAGCACCTCCCCCTCGTTCTGATAACCCCCCGGAGGCCGCTGGGCCCTGGGGGTCTGCAGTAGACCTGAGCGGGAAGCCAAAAACTGCGTGTTCATCGCGTCCCTACTCTCGGCTTCCTCCCATGTCCCACTTCAATGTTGGTCTCAGTTCAGACCCATCCACGAGGCTGAGGCGGATGCCGCCATGTCTCCACGAGCCGGGAATCGAGGAGGCCAGAGATGTTTTCCCCCTGCTTCTCAGGGAATCCCAGCTCTTCCCTCTCCCCAGCACTCGCCCTTAGGAGTCCTCTTCCACTCTGCAGGTGCACAGCGTGGTTTGCAACTGTCCCTGCATACTGGTCTCCGGCCATGGACACCAGGTGAGAGACCTCCCCTGGGCTCAGTGGCTAACACCCTCACCTCAGAAGTTTTTGAACTTGGACCCAGCAGACGTGCTGAGACCATTGGCTGCAGAGATGCTTGAGGAAGGGAGAAGGAGAAGTCGAGGGGAGGGAGAGCTGTAGGGACTTGGGGTTCTCCTTAAATAGGGGGCAACTGCCATGTTTAGAAGAGAAGATCAAACTTTGAGGTGTGCATGTGAGGGAGACAGGGACGTGGAGGGGCACGATGTCTGTGAGACGTCAAAGGATGACAATGGCTAACCCGTCGGAAGTCATTCTTATAGTATGAGAGGGAAGCGAGGGCAAGTCTCTGCTCACCTCTGTCCTCCTTCCCTAGTCCGCCAGCCTAACACCCCCACACAGCCCAGGGTCCCCTCACTGGAGCTCAGGGTTTTGGGAATTGTGAGTCCCTGCACCGACTCCCTTAGCATGATCGCCCACACTCAGACGTGTGGGGCCGTGTACAAGTGGGGCTCTCTGTAGACATGCTCCCAGCGGCAGGCTGTCCTAGCTGATGTAGGGCATGGATGGGTGGAGGGATGGGTGGGTGGATGGAGGGAGGGAGGAAGGGAGGGAGGGATGGAAGGATGGATGGATGGGTAGAGGGATGGGTGGAGGGAGGGATAGAGGGATGAATGGAGGGAGGGGTGGGTGGAGGGATGGATGGAGGAGGGATGGATGGATGGATGGATGGAGGGATGGATGGATGGATGGATGGAGGGATGGATGGGTGGGTGGAGGGATGGATGGGGGAGGGAGGGATGGATGGGTGGAGGGAGGGATGGATGGATGGAGGGATGGATGGAGGGATGGATGGAGGGAGGGAGGGATGGAGGGATGGATGGATGGATGGAGGGGTAGAGGGATGGAGGGATGGGTGGAGGGAGGGATAGAGGGATGGATGGAGGGATGGGTGGGTGGAGGGATGGATGGGAAGGGAGGGAGGAATGGATGGGTGGAGGGATGGATGGGTGGAGGGAGGGAGGGGTGGGTGGGTGGATAGATGGATGGATAGATAGATGGGTGGATGGATGGATGGGTGGATGGATGGATGGGTGGATGGATGGATGGGTAGATGGATGAATGGGTGGAGGGAGGGAGGGGTGGATGGATGGATGGATGGATAGATGGGTGGATGGATGGATGGGTGGAGGGAGGGGTGGGTGGATGGATGGATGGATAGATGGGTGGATGGATGGATGGGTGGAGGGAGGGAGGGGTGGGTGGATGGATAGATGGATGGATGGATAGATGGGTGGATGGATGGATGGGTGGAGGGAGGGGTGGGTGGATGGATGGATGGATGGATAGATGGGTGGATGGATGGATGGGTGGAGGGAGGGAGGGGTGGGTGGATGGATAGATGGATGGATGGATAGATGGGTGGATGGATGGATGGGTGGATGGATGGATGGGTGGATGGATGGATGGGTGGATGGATGGATGGGTGGAGCGAGGGAGGGGTGGGTGGATGGATAGATGGATGGATGGATAGATGGGTGGATGGATGGATGGGTGGATGGATGGATGGGTGGAGCGAGGGATGGGTGGAGCGAGGGATGGGTGGGAATGAAAAGCATGAGTCAATGTACAAAGGAAGAGGAGGACAGAGAACCTCTCTCTGTCTCATTACTCTTCCTCATTCTCGTTTGAGTTCTCAGTCTGTGGGCCCTGCCCTGCGAACACGTGGACGGTGAGAGGATAAACCTGCCCCCGGCACAGGAAGCCTTTCCCTGCTGAGCCCCCGGGGAAAGTTGGATGAGCTCTCCTCAGAATGTCCGATGGGCTGAGCTCCTTGAAAGGCAATCAGGGAGCTTTTAGTTCCCAAATTGGTTCATATTTATTATTAACGGGTATTAATTAAGCACACCGCTGTTTTATCAGGTAGAGGTACACAAGTAAGTAATCAGAGGTAAGTAATGAATAGGGAGAGGTAAGTAAGTTCCAAGAGAAGCTGAAAGTTTGTGTTTCTAGTCTTCCGTGAAAGTAAGGGTCAATAGGACTGGTGCGATATAAAATCAATGGTCATACAAGGTTCTCTAGAAGTTTCCTTTACAGGGGGAGACATGGCCCCCTCCCCGCTTCCTTCCACCATCTTGTGGTTTGGAATGTGGTGTCTCTTGACTAGGGTTCCACCAGCCACATCAGACCCGGAGGGCCAGGGTTATGTCTGAGATGACAGAAGGGACAACAGGAAGGAGCCCGAGGCAATGACGACCAGAGGCCTCCTCGTCAGCTCAGGGCCACCCTCTTCTGGACCTTTTATGCGTGAGGGAGAAATAGGGACACTTCTGTCCTATTTAAGCCAGTATTTTTAGGTCTCTTTAAATCCCAGGCGGAAACATTATCCTTGAAGCAGGTGGCTGTGTATGTGATTTGAGAGGTGCCAAAGAGGTCCCTCTTCCCCCCAAAGAGCTCATCTGAAACCCTGCCTTTGAGGATGGATTTATTCGTGGTACTCACCGCTGCCCAGGCTGCCCAGAGGCACTTCCTTTGAGCATGCAGGAAAGGAGAACACATGCTCACGGGGTGTGGGGGGCTGTGAGTGACGGGTCAGCTTCTTTCCTTCACAACCCGCAGGAGGGAAGGACACCGAGGGAGGGGAGTCCCAGTGAGGGAAGGCAGGGGAAACAGAGCCCAGGGGCTCTACCCATGGGGACAGACCTGGGCAGGTTTGCTGGAAGGATTTCAGGCATCTGGAGCAGCATCAGGGCATAAACCTGCCACTAGGTTGAGCAAGTAGATGAAAATGCCCCAAAGTTCAATGGCAATTTCCCACCTTCACAGCCTGCCCAAGGGCACGGGTTGGGCTCGACCCTGTTCAGCCCAGGAAGTCACACTTAGGTCCTAGAGTCTCTAACTCCAGAGCCCCCGGGCAAGGTCCCACCTTGCTGTTCAGGTAAGCTTCCGTCCAGATGATGTCATGGTCATGGTTGATGACCATGGGGCGGCTGAGCACATGCAGGTACTCCATCACGTTCTCCTGGGCGTCTGCCAGCGTGGAGATCTGCGTGTAGTAGCCTGGTGGGAAGGAGGCGTGAGTGATGTGGGGTCATGCTGCAGCTTCCAGCTGCTGAGGCTCCACTGAGGAGCCTCACTGGGCATGGCCCTGGGCCACAGGGTACTTCACACCCTATGGCTGTGCCCTTCCCTAGGGTGGGACAATGGCATCCAAAAGCCCAGGCCTCACCTCACTTTGGGAGACCTCTGAGGGGTCTCCCAGCTCGAGCTCCTCACAGGGGCAGCAGAAGCCTCAGCTGCAGTCACACAGTGGGCTGGCTTCTCCCACTCCCAACCTGGCCGTCCTCCCTGCCGTATTGGTGTTGCTCCCAAGAGCATTTCCCGGGAAACATCCCACATGCAACTCTTGGAGACCGTTCAGGCCTCCTGGTCCAAGATGGTTTGGTCCCTCACTCAGACCCCATGTCTCTCTGATCATTGTCTTTCCTCAGATTATGGGGGGGGGGAAGGGGGCGGGTGGTCACTGTAGCATCTTCACTACACCCCTATGATGGCTAAAGAGCCCACGGCTTTCAGATGAAATGATTTGGTTCATGGCACCACTCTGGTCTTGCTGCTGACCACCTCCCGCCCTGCATCCATCCCACCAAAAATAACAAACCCAACTCAGTGCCATTGAATCCACGCGGACTCAGAGCGACCCTATAGGACAGTGTAGAACGGACCGTGCGTTTCCAAGGCTGTGCCTGTTTATGCGAGTGGAAAGCCCCAACTTTCTCCCCAGGGAGGCTGGTGGTTTCAAACTACAGATCCTTGGGATCACAGCCCAGCACCTGACCACTACACCACCACTCAGGGACTCTGGGGCATCTTTCTGTTCTCAACATACTGTAGTGTCAGGTTCTTGGTTCAAGCTCGTCCTGCTGTCTGGAGCACCACCCTTGCTCCTGAGCTCAGGCTGACTCATATCAGTTTCTCATTTGAGCTCAGCCAACCCTTCCTTCTGTTAGCCTGCAACCCTGTGGCACTCCCAGCACCCTGCACTGGCGGTGCCCCTCTAGAATTGACAGATTCTTGCTTGTCTTCTCTGGGCTGGAGATAGAGCAGGTTGGAGCCCGTTCTGACTACTCTCGAGTCTCCGGGGCCTAGAAACTGGACCGGGTGCACAGCCACTGCTGCATAGATCTTTGTTAAACCAACAGGGTACAAGCTGGTACCACGAGGCCCAGGTCCTGGGGCCTGGTTAGAGATAGGTGAGGGCTGCTTGCACACAAAGCATTGTTGTCAAGGCAGCACTGCCCCCCCTGGCCTGTGTTTGGGAACAGACCCAGAGAAGACGGTCGTAGTTTGAAGCAAGAAGATTAAAGAGTGGACATCGGGGAGAACTTACATGGAAAATAGTCATCTCCCACCGATCTGGTTTCTAGAACGTGGTTTGATGTTGGGATCTGTTTTGGGAGAGAGAGTTCTCTCTTTGGCAAACCCAGGAGCGATGATGCCTAGTTCTCTTTCTACGACTTTCTGACTGAGGACGAGGCCCCGCAGGAGGAATTAAGCATCAACTCAAGGCTCCGGGGAATGACGGGCAGTGTGCCTCACTTTTTCCAGGTAAGAGGCCCTACCTGTGCGCAGGAGTAGGCTGCAATGCACCCAGCCTACACACCACGTACCTTTGTTATTGCATGCGATCCACTTCATCCGGTCAGCAAAAGACACTTCTTTCCCAATAAGGTAAGTGAATACTCGAACCTAATCCACAAAACACACAAGGACTCAGCAGACATTGTCTCTACCAAAGAGCAGCTCTTCCTAGCCATAAGGACGCTGACTTATCGGAGTCTGGCCTGGGGGGCGGGCGCCAAGTGCTTGGCAGACTTTGTATTCCCCGAGTCTCACTCTCGTGGCACACATGGGTACATGCTCAGCTGTGAACGGAAAAGCTGGCAGTTCAAATCCACCCAATGACTCCAGGGTGGGGGTGGGCATAGGAAGACAAAGCCTGGTGGTCTGTTCCCGTGAAGATGACAGTGAAGAGCGTGCTATGGGGCCGCTGTATGCTGTCTCATGGAATCACATGGAATTCAAAATAGACTCCATGCCAGCTCAGGACAGAATCATCTGCTCCCGTGATCAGAAAAGAGGCTGAGGTCCGCGCAGCAAAATCACTTGTCCGAGATCAAGGTGAGCCTGGGACGGGTAGAAGGCGGAGATTCACAGCCCAGCCATCTTTCTGTCTCAAAACCATGGCCTGCCTCCTCACCCTGACCTTCCACACTGGCCTCCCTCCTGGGTCCTCGGTGCCTAAAACACCTCGCTATCGAGCTGGTTTCAACTCAGGGCAACCCACGCACGTCAGAGTGGAAGTGGGGTCCACAGCGTCATCGACGGCGGCCTTTTCTGAAGGAGGTCGTTTGCCCTTCATGCAGGACCCCCTGGATGGACTTGAACCCCCAACTTGTTGTTGAGTATCCTTGCTTATTAACCTTTCGCACCAGCCAGGGAGGTTTCTCTCTGCCTAAGGTTGCCGTAATTTTGGACCACCAAAATGAGACCCAGCTCCTGCAAAGAGTTTTGCTGCTGTTAGGAGTCGTCGCTGGGTGGGTTCCACCCATGGAGACCCTATGCAGAGCAGAACCCAGTACTGCCTGGTCCTGGGCCACCATCACAATCACTCCTCTGCCGTCACGGTATAGACCTAGCTTGTCAGAACGATCGCGGCCTCTCACCGCCATCCAGTCAATGCTGCAGACTCGTGACAGCCGTATAGGAATAGGACCAGGGTAGAACTGCCTCCATGGGTTCCTGAGACTGGGCCTCTTGACAGGAGAGCCTCATCTTTCTCCTGAGGAGCGGCTGGGGTTTCCAACCACAGACCACACGGCTGGCAGCCCAAAGCAGCGTGGGAAATCGTCTGGGGCAGTTCTACTCGGTCACACAGGGTTGCTGTGAGTTGAATCCGCTTGATGACACGCAACAGTGGGAGAGTATATTTGAACTGAGTGTAGCCTGGCTTTTCTGGGATTCCCCCCGATTATTGTATCGCTGCCCTTGTCCCCTCCTATTTCCCTTTGACGCCCCTATCGGGAGGGTAACCTTTCGGTCTGGCCAGTTAAACTTCTCAAACACTGGCTCGTAGTCCTCCACGGCACCGTCTGTGATCAACATGATGGCCTGGTTACACAGGCTTCCTTGCCTGGCCTCCTGGAACTGTGAGGGGAGGGAAGGGAAGGCACTGTGACTTCTGGCCGGGACCTGCCCCCCTCCCCCTATCCTCCCTGGAGGCTTCCTGGGGGGGTGGTGTACCTGCTGGAGGATCCGGAAGGCTTCCCTCAGGGCTTGGTTCACGATTCCCACACCTTTGACCATCAGCTCCTGTACCAGCTGCTTGAAATGCTGCCAGGGTAAGGCGTTGGAAGAGGGTCAGGGGCATTGGGGAGCTAGGGAGCCCGCACCTTTGGTCTGGATCAAGAGGCTGTTTAGAGTGCTGTTCTAAAGAACTCAACTGCACCTCCCACCTCTTCATGATCCAACTAGTTTCGTGGACTGAGCACTTTGGCCCCAAGGTAAACTGAATGCAAGAGAACGGCTCAATGAAGCAGTTCTCGACATTCCTAATGCCGCGACACTTCAGACAGTTCCTCATGTTGTGGTGACCCCAACCATACAATTATTCTTGCTGCTACTTCTTAACTGTCATTTTGCTACTGTTATGAATAGGGTGGCCCCGGTGAAAGGGTTGTTAGACACCCAAAGGGGCCGCGACCCACAGATTCAGAACCATTGGGAGCACTAATAGAGAGTGTCATTGGGAGTACTGCCAGAGAGTTTCATTGGGAGTACTAACAGAGAGTGTCTTTGGGAGTACTAACAGAGAGTGTCTTTGGGAGTAGTGATATAAAGTGTCATTGGGAGTACTGCCAGAGAGTTTCATTGGGAGTACTAACAGAGAGTGTCATTGGGAGTAGTGACAGAGAGTGTTATTGGGAGTACTGACAGAGAGTGTCTTTAGGAGTACTAACAGAGAGTGTCATTGGGAGTACTGACAGAGAGTGTCATTGGGAGTACTAACAGAGAGTGTCTTTGGGAGTACTAGTAGAGGACAGTGCAGTGATGGGGTGAGGGAGGATGACCTGTTGGGAGCCTGCACCCAGGCTCCTGAAGCTCCAGCACCCTCATCCTCCTAGCCCTTAACTTATTGGGGTACACTTCACAAGAGAAGCTAGAGAGGCCAGGGGCACTAAGAATCAACCTGTGGGCATGATGCATGAGGAGGCCTAACTCCAATTCCCACCCCAGAAAGAACATGCAAAAGAGCCCTTTAAAATAGGTGCCATATCCTCTTCTCCTGGCCTTGTCCAGAGAAAAGGACTCCACCCGATGTGTTTGAATTTGTTCTCTGTCTTGGGAAGAGTGGCAAAGTGGAAAGACCCCAAGGGGGAGGCCGAAAGAGGAGCTGGGTCCCTGGGTCATCCACAAAGTGCAGAATGAGCCCTGAATCGCTGAAGGCCCCTTAGATGTGGCCCTGCACTGCTTGCTCTAGATAGGCAGGCCCCATGTTTATCAGGGAGATGCTGCGGGCATCTTTACAGGTGCCAGGAAGTCAGGACAAAACCAAAAAGCAAGCTCACTGCCATCTAGTCGATTTCGCCTCACCCTGTAGGACAGGGTAGAACTGCCCCTGTGGGTTTGAGACAGTAACTCTTTACGGAAGTAGAAAGGCTCGTCTTTCTGCCCCCTAGAGTGGCTGGTGGTTTTGAACTGCTGGTCTTTCAGTTAGCAGTGCAATGTGTGACCAAGTCCAAGAAGACATCAAAGCAGCCTGCACAGACAACACACCGGCGTCTCAGCAGGTGTGTCAGGCCCCTTACTGTTGGACACTCACCTCCCGGTTGTCTTGATCGGCTTGAGCGAGGATCCCTTTAAAGCAAGGTTCGATGTAGTGGACGTAATCGCTGTACTGCAGTCATGGAGGGGAGGAAGAGGAAAGAACAAATAGGATTAGTTAGGTGCCCGGGACCTGATGGAGAAGCTTAGGCACCTCATGGAGTGGTCAGGGGTGAAGCTCACGTAGGTACTTGTGTCATGTCAGCTTGGGGTACCCTTTACCTTTCACAACTTTTCCTAGTAGAGAGCGGAGAGTAGAAGGACCAGCAGTCACCAAAGACCTGATAATCACTAAAAATTCTCCCTTAAACGCTGGGCTCCAGGCATTTTCTGAACTGGTTGGTTCATTTCCCAAAGAACCTGTAGTTTAGTGACAGAATTCCTTTGGTCTCAGCCTCCCTGGCCTGGGAAGGTGCTTGCACAGGGGAGACGAGAGTCTTCCACGCGCATTCCCCACCACAGGAGGCCTGGGAATGGGAGTAAGACCATGCATGTTTTTATTTATCACGTCGCTGTGTGTATATATGAAGAGGGTGGCGTGGGGCAGGACGTGAGTTATTGCTTTTTCACTTTTTCTCTCAAAGAACCCCTTCCACATAGACTCCCATTGCTACCAAGTTGATTCCAGTTCTTAGGACAGAGTAGAATTCTTTCTTATAGTTTCTGAAATTATAAATCTCAACAGGGGCCAACAGCCTCATCTTTTCTCTTGCAGAGCAGCTGGTGGGTTTGAACCTCCAGCCTTGCAATGCATCTTCTATATGGCTTTGTTATCCTTCATGCCCTTTTGGCAGACGGCAGGAAGATGGCGGTGACCAAATGGCAGAACAACATGGGGACTCTGGGGAGAATGCCGGGCGTGAACATTGTTAATTGCTACTCTCCAAACCAGGCGCCCTCAAACTACAGCCCGCGGGCCCCATGTGGCCCACCGAGGACATTTATCTGGCCCACCGGGTGTTTTTGCCCTGTTTGTTTTTTTACTTCAAAATAAGATATGTGTAGTGTGCATAGGAATTTGTTCATAGTTTTTTTTAATATAGTTCGGCCCTCCAACGGGTCTGAGGGACAGTGAACTGGCCCCCTGTTTAAAAAGTTTGAGGACCCCTGATCGAAACTGTCAAAGGAAGCTGTGGGAGAGGGGCCACAGCGGTGGGAGAGGGTTGGGAGGTTGGGTGGGTGGGCTCTGAAGGATGAGTTTGCATAGTCTCCCTCTCATGGAGTGATGGAACCTATTGTCTGTGGCATCCCGTCGCTCCTGCAGGTCCCAGGAAAGGGATGGAGAGAAGGTCAAGATGGGGAGGTGGGGGCCCAGAAGTTGGTGCAGGTGTATGTCCGTGGACACGGAGATAGCAGGCAGCCGCAGGGTCTGGACGCGGGGCTGGAAATGCAGGAACACGGTGGTTGTGCTCATGCCGCAGACAGGTTATTTTAAAGGCAGAGAATTTTTGCTAGATACGAAATTCCCGCTCCAGAGAGGCCTCTGGGCCATGGGGCACGCTGTGGATGGAACGACTGATCAGGCTGCACTTCCAGGACCCTTCAAAGCCCCAAGCTGGATGTGCACGCGGCCTCACCGGAGGGCTCGCCAGGCCTAGCCTTCGGCTGCGTTGGGAAATGCTCTCCTGCCTTGTTGCCCTCTTCTCTGCCTTCATTGCTTCTCCGCACCATCCCTGAGCTGGGGACCGCGAGGCTGCCCTCAGGCTGCCCCCAGGTTTGCCATGCCCTCTTCAGGCTCCGCTCCTGCTCCCCCCACCTTCACCTCTGGGCCCGGATCCGGCGAGGTGAAATAAATGGGGACGGCTGGAACTGCTGCCAACCAGGAATCCAGGGCTCATTTATTCTGCATCCGACAGGAGGGCAGTTGAGTTGGGGAGGAAAACACTAGGCATTTACTGGTGGAGACAGACACCCTGCTGGGTCAGGGTCAGCGAAAAGAGACAGACCCTCCCTGAGATGCACTGACGCTATCGGCTGCTCTGGGCTGGACGTCAGCCAGGGTTATGGGGGCGACGCGGGACCCAGGTGAGCTTCGTTCTGTTGTCCCCAAGCTTGCGACGAGTCGGAACCCACTGGAGGGCACCTTCCCAGCAGCAGCTCTTGGTCAGTGCTGCCTCCCGCTTCTTGGGTCCCAGATTCCGGTGCGAAATGGAAAGACCAGGCCCAGGGACGTGGGCGAAGACAGCACCTTATATGTCACGTCAGGGGCTTGGACAGACCATGCACCCGAGGTTCATAGCCCAGCTGGGGAGAGGAAAACCATCCTCCAGTGCATCAATGACGGTGTCCAGGTTGGTAGGTTTGTCATTTTTAGGTGCCATCTCATCAGTTCTGGCCCATAGCAACCTTATGCTTAGCAGAAGGAAACGGTGGCCACCTTCACCACTGTCCCTGTTGCTGTCATGGTGACAATCCATCCCATAAAGGTCCCTCCCCTTTACCAAACATGATGTCCTTCTCCAGGGACGGCTCTCTCCTGACAACGTGTCCAAAGTCGGCCAGACAAGGCGCGCCCCATGCTTGCCTCTAAGGAGTACTCTGGCTGTACCTCTAAGACGCACATCGGAGCTGGCAAAGAACAGGGAAAGTACCCAGGACGGCTAAAAGGACAGAGCGGTCTGTCTCTGTAGGGGAGGCAGAAGGCGGTCTCCCCTCAGGGGAGTGAGAGGGGCTGGAGTCGGCACGCTTACCGCGATGACATTCACGAAGTCGTTCTCGCCCAGGGTGTCCAGGATGGTGGAGGCGGTGTGCTTGGCGATGGCCAGTCTCAGCCCCTTCATGCTGCCGCTCACGTCAATGAGGATCACCACGTCCTTGGGCGAAGTCGCAGCCTGTATGTACCTGCGGCACATGGGCAAATCGGAAGGGAAGGGGCCAAGTGGAAGGCGGGGAAACCATCGTCCAATAACCACCCCGACCAAGAGTCCCCAGTTCATTCTATTTAAGTTCTGACCCAGGGGCACCCAAAGTCTGGGCCAATGTTATAGGTTTTATTGTGTCCCATAACTGCTTGGCATACTCCGGAGCCATCTTGGCGTGAGAGAGTTGAGCATGTGCTGTGTCTCCCTCCCCCCATCCCGGAATGGGTCTTCTTGGTGGTAACCCTGGTCCTTTTGGGTTTCAATCAGCTGGGATCCTGGGGTGCTGGCAGTGGGAAAGAGAGAGCTGGGTTTCACAAGAGACAGCAGTAAGGGAGTGGAGGTGCTGGGGTTCATTGGGGGACAATCCAGTGTCCTGGAAGCAGGTTTGAGTTGGGAAAGGTGAACATGATTAGTCTGAGATGTCTAGGACAAGGAGACACACACACACAGAGGGAGAGAGAAGGGAGTGGGTGTGCTGGTCATTCTCACTCTTGTGTTGGACTAAGATTCTGTACATGTGATGCCCGCGGGGGGTGGCCAGCAGCGTAGGAGAATAAGGGACCAGAGACCTTTCCCCTGTGAGCTCTTACCACCCACGGTTCCGGCAGTCGAAGGCAATGACTCCGTTCTCATCAGGGGTCCACTTGAAACCTGGGGAGGGACAGGTGGGCTCACTCACGAGCTCCCCGAGGCTAGCTCCTGACTGGGTGCTGGCACCCAGAATGGCCATGATCTCCAGGGCAGGCCCAGCAGTGACTGGGGTAGCAGGGCGTCAGAGCACCGGGTCACACTCTGGGGCAGCAGGAAAGGAGGAGCCAGTTCTGTGGAGAAGCCCCCACCATGCCAATGGGGTGCCTTTACACAGAGAACCCCCAGAGGGGCCTCCTTTGTGAGACTAAGCTTTGCATCAGCGAGTGCGAGCAGAGCTTCAGAGAGCTGTGGCTTTGGAGCCTCTTCTTGAAGCAGGACAAGGTGGCGAGAGAGCCAGGTGCCCTATTTTCCAGTGAGCGTAGTTTTGTAGCCCGTCTGCTGCTGCTGGCAGGATAGCTCCTCCGTGTTCACCACGCCTTCTCGCCGATGGGCTGGGAGACATGACTGTACGCTCCCCAAGGGCAGGCATTCTCTGCACCTAAGGTAGTGCTTAATGTGCACCGGTGGTGCCATGGTTACGCGTCGGGCTGCTAACGGCCACTTCAGCAGTTCAAAACCACCAGCCGCTCCTTGGGAGAAAGACCAGGCTTTCTACTCCGGTACAGCATTGCAGTCTCAGAAACAGCAGGGGCCATTCTACCCTGTCCTATAAGGTTGCTATGCGTTGGCATCGACTCGGTGGCAGTGAGTGAGGTGGGGTTTGGAAGGAGTGGGGGACGGCAGCCAGCAGAATAAGGCTCAGTATGTGTCTACCCCACAAATGGAGAAAATGGAAAGGGGCATGGAAGCTCCTCCTTTAACCTGCTGGCTGAGTGCCCGGGGGGCTTTTGTCTCAGTCATCCAACGAGACACTCGGTTTGATGGCAGGGGCCGTGGCCGACTCTCTATTCAGAACGACATGAATGATTTGGAATCATGGGTTTAAAAGAAGGTTGAAAATACCAGTTTAAATGGTTATGTGTTGCATTTGAACTTGGAGGGGAGGGGTGGAAGCTGCGGTATGATGAATGACTCGGGGGATTTGCTGATCCCTGGCCGTGGGACTCAAGATATGGTGCACCCATAGGCATTGCTGGTCTCTCCAAAATAGAAAAGGTTTCCAGGGACTCTGCCCTCAAGCTTGGGAGAAAGGGGGGGGGGGTGCTTTCTATTCCTGTAGAGAAATTCACAGGGCAGGTCTTCCCTGTCCTGGGGGGTCGCTGTGAGTTGGCATGGACTCGATGGCAGTGATCACTGGGCCCCTTGATGAGGGGTGCAGGCTCCTGGGCATCAAGCCATCAAGACCTCGATACAGGGGAGAGACGGTGCTGAGAGGTGGGGGGCAGCGTGAGGGGAAGGGGTGATGATTGTGTGCTGGAGCGTGAGGGGCAGGGTCTGCTCCAGACCCGAGTCGTGAAAAGCGGCGTCACCCTGTAGCCGCTTCCAACAGCAACCTGGCTGTGGTCAGCAACTTGCCCCTAGAGCAGCAAAGGAAAGGGGAAGCTGAGGCCCAAGGTTTCTAAGTCTGAACCAAACCTCCTCAGAGCGTGTTGGGGTCCTGGCGCAGGAAGACGCTCAATTCCTTGTGGGAAGAGGAGGCTCCCAAAGGTTTGCGGGAACATCCCATGGTTGCTTAATTCCATTTGCCACGAGCTCTTTGAAGCCTCCTCGTGTAGCGGAATCCTCCTGAGGAGTTTTCCAAAGCCAGGCCTGCAGGAGGAGGCCCTCGTGAGCGAAGCCGACTGGCAGTCTCAGGCTGCAGGATTCAGAAGCAGAACCCGCGTCACAGGGCTCAGCTGGGCCAACTGCTGGCACAGAACATCGAGGGGCTGTGTCCGAGACAGCACACAAGGAAACATACTGAAAGAGGGAAAGAGCAGTCCTAAAGAAAACAAGGGACTTTAAAAAATGGGGGGCAAAAATGTTTGAGTTGAGGGGAAAAAAAGAAGCCTAAATGGATTACTTATAGGGAAAGAGAGAATTTATACATTTGAAGAACTTTTCTCAACTCCTGGGCAAGGCTCAATGCATCTGTGCCATTGGGGACCCAGAAAGGAAAAAACACGCAGGAAAGGCTGAGGGCAAATCGACGATGTCTTAGCATTTCCTACAGCTGATGGAAAGCCAACTCCACCTGTCTTGGAGCTATAGTCTAGTCCAAGCAGGATAAACAGAAAGAGACCCATCTGACTGCCACTGCAGAATGTCACAAGCAAAACGACTTTGGGCAGCAGCCAGCAGGAAAGGTCAGAGAAACAGCAGTTAAGTTGACAGCCAATTTTCTCACCATCAATGGAAGCGAGATGACAGCGGGAGGATATTTCTCAAGCCTTGAGAGAAAAGAGCTGTTCATTTAGGGTATCAGCCTGTGTTAGTCGGGGTACTTTAGAGAAACAAATCCACAGAAACTCATGTAGAAGAGAGAGTTTTATATAAAGGTTAAGAGCGCATCAAGAAAACATCCCAACCCAATGCTGCCCAAGCCCACAAGTCCAACATTAACCCATATGTCCAACACCAATCTACAAAGTCCTCCTCCATCTCACAAAACAGATGCAATGCCAACTGCAGGAGGAAAGCCGAGTCAGTGAACGTGTAAGCATCTCAGCACTGGCAGGGGTCTCCATACGGCTGCTCCAGCACCCAGGGCTGCATCGGGATAGGTCCATGTGGCTTCTCCTCAGGAATGTCTTGCAGGAAGTGAGCCTTGCCAGCTGAAGCAGGTAATTGGCTAAAGCAGCTGCACCAAAGTCCGGCCATCACAGGCAAGAGACCTGAGAACTCGAAGAGGCTCACCATTTATCTCTCCACCCTTCAATTAACCCCACATGTGTTTATGGGCCAGGTTGGCACAACAAACTAACTCCCTCACAGCCCCAGCACAACTGTCCTTCAAGAATGAAGATCAAACAGAAGATTTACAGAAGAGCACGAAGCAGCAGCTTACGGCCAAGAGACCTGCTGTAACGGAACTCTGGGAGGATGTACGTGAAGAAGAAAGGAAATCTCAGAAAGACAGTCTGAGATGCTTGAAGAAACAGCGCACGAATAAAACGTTAACCGAGGAGCTAAATCCAAACCAGCTCTCAAACACCAGTCATCGTGACAGCATTCTGTTTGAGTGATTTGTATCAAGCTGCATATTTTACGTGTATTATGTTACCGTCAAATAGCAGTAACAGCCACAGAGATCAGAACCTGTTAGACTTTGAAGAGGAAGGAGATGCTGACGAAACAAATAATGAGGAAGAGAAAAGATTTTTTAAAAAAACTTTTGAAACAGTGGCAAGAGTGGCTGCAGATTTAAAAAAGAAAGAAAAAGAAAAGCGAATCACGGGCTTCAGTTATTTGAAAACAGGGACCCGGATGCTGCTCGCTCGGCAAGAGGTGAGACAAGGACGCGGGGACTGTGAGATGTTGCTGTGGATGATGTGACGGAACGACAAAAGCAGCCAAGCAGATACCGCTCACTCGGTTTTCCAGTGAGAATGCCATCTCCATTCCCAGACGATCCAGAACGCTCCCAACGTCGAACTATTACTGCACGTGGCAAAACACCAGCATCGTCCAGCGGTCTCCATCATCAAACTGAATATCTACAATGTGTGCCTTTTTATGGGCGCACGAACTAAAATGTACCTGTAAGTTTAGGCGCAGTGCTTCCAGCCCACAAAGACGAATAAAGAAAAGAAAAAGGCATTTTAGAGAAGAGAAGATACAGTGAATAGATAGTCCACTTCACAAGCGATCAGGGAAATACAAAACCAGACCACCGTGCAATGCCATTTCACACTAAAATAATATTAGCAAACATTAAAAAAATAATATCAAATATTAAAAATAATAATAGCAAATATTAAAAATAATAATATCAAGATTAGAAGAACATGACTCAATATTAGCAAAGATCATAATTGAGACAAGCATTTTGGAAACAGTTTGGCATTTTTGTGTCAAAGTGGGACACTCAGCTATCATAAGTCTAGCGACTCCTCCCCGAGCGAAGCTTCTCTCGTGTATCTCAGGAGACCTTGCTAAGATGCTCCCAGCAGCACAATCAGAAAAAGCCAAACACAGAAAACAAAATTTAAAATGGGGAAACAACCCAAACACAATCAGGAGAGCTAATAGACGGATATATTTACCCTGAAGAATATTATACGATGATGAAAATGTCGAGGACAACTCAGATGGTAACAGTGGACCTGGAAAAATCACGTTCTAAAAGTCCATAAACAAAATTCACCACCTTTGAGTGAATTCTGACTCACGGGGATCCTATAGGGCAGAGTAGAACTGCTCCTGCGTGTTTCTGAGATGGTAACTCTTTATAGGAGTAGAGAGCCTCGTCTTTCTCCCAAGGAATGGCTGGTGGTTTCTAACTGCTGACCCTGTGCTTAGTAGCCCAACTTGTAAGCAAGCCACTACACCATGTGTATGTGCAAAATCAAGTTTTAAAAGTAAAAAAATAGGAAAGAAAAGAAAATATTGTATAGGCAATTATATAAATGAAACAAAAATAAAAAGATTAAAGAATCTAAATGGAGTGACAAGGTTGAAATCCAAGGTAGTGGATAGGGGGTCGGTTCATCAGGTGGGTGCTGGGTGCAGCAGGGAACATGGTCGAATTGGGCAGAGGGGCAGGATAGAGGAGGTACACTTAGGCAGGTCTGTTGATGGGGTGTCAACAGACATTTATTACTTACAAATAAAATAAAATGGGCCCACTGGACCAATGGGAACAGTGTTTCCGAGCCAAGGATTATGATCAACCCAATACCGTCTACTCACAGGCCAATATGTACGGGCAGATGTGTACATGGATATGTGTGTCCCCATGTATCACCCTGAGAAATGGCCTTTCAATAGTAACCGGGTAGGTGGGGGTGCTGGTCATGAGTTGACTGCTAACTGCAACACCAGTAGTTCAAAACCATCGGCCACTCCAAGGGAGAGAGATGAGGCTCTCTGTTTCCAGCGTCGGAAACTCCCCGGGCAGTTCTCTTCTTTCCTCGAGCGCCACTGGGAAGCAGAGCCGGCTCTAGGCAGGGAGGGTTTTGGTTATGTTTACTGAGGCGCTCACGCCTGGACGGTGGTGCTGCCCACAGCTCACCATCTCTGGCAGCCTGAGTGTGTTTAGAAAGCGCATGCGCTTTCCCTGAAGAACAAAGAGGAAGCTGTGCACTCCCGTAAAGGCTGAGTGTCAGAAACTCTAAGGGGCACGCCTGCTCTGCCCGATGTGGTCGCGGGCGTTGAAATTGGCTCCGTGGCCGTGGGTTTGGCTGCTTTGAGTGCTGTTGATGGGGGAACAAAGGCGCTGTGTCCTGGGTTGGCCCCTGGCCATGGTGGATTCGGCATGTCCTGGATCACCGACCATTGAGTACTTCCAGGGAGAGAGGTTCCTTTCTCCAACGAGACTACAAGGTTTACAGCAGAACGGGACCTCAGTGTCTGATCGTCATGGGTTCCTGTCTTCTCTCGTTCTTTCAACAACGATGCTACTGGGGAGTGTCCAGGAGTGAGCTGGAGGCACCCGTTGACCGGCAATGGTGACACGGAGAGCCCCGGCTGGCTGTCTTCAGCACCCTCTTGCCTTGTTCCCAGAGAGGAAGCTCAGGACCTTGGCAATCCCACCCAATGTCCTTACCTGACCTTGGCAGTCCCACCCAATGTCCTTACCTGACCTTGGCAACCCCACCCAATGTCCTTACCTGACCTTGGCAACCCCACCCAATGTCCTTACCTGGATAGATCCTGAAGAATCCAGTTGAGCTGCCGAAATACTGCCACGTCAGAGTCGGGTCTCTCTGAAAGTTCTCCACAAACACAGGGTTCAAAGCTTCAGACATGTAGACGCCATTTAAAATGTGGGGGTCTGCAGGGTGAGATTAGGGGAGGCTTTTCATGGGAAATAGCAGCACCCTAAACACGCACACGGAGCTCCCCGCTACAGGGATGTCCATTTTATGTACTTATTTAATCACTCTACTGGGGGCTCTTAGAGCTCTTATCACAACTCATCCATCCACCCATTGGGTCAAGTACATATGTTGCCATCATTATTTTCAAAACATGTTCTTTCTGCTTGAGCCCTTGGTATCAGCTCTTCATTTACCTCCTCCTTCATGATCCCTTGATAATTCATAAATTATTACTTTTTAAAATGTCTTACACTGACTGCTATCTCCCGTCACCCACTTTTCTGTTGCTTGTCCCCCTGGGGTATGTTATATGTTGATCATTGTGATTGGTTCCCCTTTTCTCCCCCTACCTTCCCCTTCCCCTCCTGGTATCACTACTCTCATTATTGGTCCTGAGGGGTTTCTCTGTCCTGGATTCCCTGTGCTTCCAGTTGCTATCTGTACCCATGTACATCTTCTGGCCTAGCCAGATCTGTAAGGTAGAATTGGGATCATGATAGTGGGGGGTGAGGTGGGGTAGGATTAAAGAACTAGAGGAAAGTTGTGTGTTTTGTCAGTACTAGACTGCAGCCTGACTGTCTCGACTCTTCCTTGTGCAGTGATGTCTTCAGACGGCCACTCGACATCTCATTTGGAAGGCCACGTTCCCACCGTCTAATCCAGGTTTCCCTCAGCCCAGGCTTGCATACTGTTATTTCCCTTCTCACCCCGCCCAGGAGGTTAGGGTTTAGGACTCTGCAGGGCTTCTTAGGGACATGGAGGCAAACCGTGAGAGACTGCCTGTGCCCAAGTGGCACATATAAGCACTGTGGAATTGGCAGGATGCTTTGTTATATACCCACCACCAGCCTTCACAACCCCCCAGGCATGGCGGGCAGTGAAGGTGGGGCAGTGGGCACTACCTTTGTTGTACACGTTGGTGGGCAGCTGCACACTGCTCAGGGAGGTGTTCACCCTCAGGTTGCTGAAGTGGGCGTTGGCCTCCAGGAGCAGCTCTGCTCCCAGTTCCACGTAGCGGCCATGCTCATCTCTCTCGTTGATCAGGACCGAGTTGTAATAGTCAAACTGGGGGCGCGGGGTGATGAGCCGGACAGAGGCGCACCAGACACAGGGCATGCAGAGAGAGAGTGAGAGCGAGAGCGAGAGCGAGAGAGAGAGAGAGAGAGAGAGAGAGAATGGTCAGAGGACTCAGATGTACAAGACAGCCAACTCTGTCCATGCCAGGCAAGGATTCCGATGGCTGAGGGTCAAAATGTGTATCCAGGAAGCTGGATTGGTTTCTGGTGTGGATTGCTCAGGTTTATTGTTTCAGAGTTCTGGCACAGCCAGAGATGAGGACAGAGATAGCCAGACAGATACTCAAAGAGAGACAAAGAAACTAAGGCAGTTTCATCAGCTCCCCCTTTTCCTGGGTGAGTATTCCTTGGGATCCAGAATGGAACCTGAGGGGGGACGGAGGTGGGGTGAGTCCACTGTCTTTACCCAACAGCCATAGCTCTGGGCCTCAACCTCCATCCATACAGGGCCTAGGGTCTCCATGGCCCCTCTGAGAAGCCCACTGTCCGCCCTGTCTCACATAGCATCAGGGGTCTGCTTGGAAGACCACCGTGGTGCCAGAATCAGGCCCTCCGCCTGGCCCCTTCCTCCTCTGCCTGGTCCAGATCTTCTCAAGCTCCTGCTAAGGCAATTGCTCCAAAACACCGTAGACACCCCCCCCCCCCCCGAATCGGGCCCCTCTCCCCACACTGCTGCCAACATTGGCTTTCTATAGTCTTCCCCTCCCAGGCCCTCCATTCCTTACCATTCCTACTGAAGCCTGACCTTGGCATTCAAGGTCCCCAGCCGTGAGTCCCGCCTTCCTTTCCGAGGTCACCATCCCTCTGGACACAGGTAACTACTCCCTATTTCCTCAGCCAACCTCTGTGATCCAATTGCAATGTCTTCCTCTTTTCCCCCTCCACCTGGAACCTCGGCCCATCTCCTTGTCATTAGCCTCATTGGGTCGGATCCCACCTTGTGCAGCCTCCACCCACAAGGAAACAAAACGTGGGCTGATCCTTCGTCCTGATCCTCCGGTGACGTTTGAGGCTGAGGCCATGATGACCCATTGGGCTTTGCCTGGCTGAGTTTCAGAAGAAGATTGATTGCTAGAGCTTTCTTCCTCGTCTGTCTTAGTCTGGAAGCTCCTCTGAAATCTATTTGACATCAGCGAACCCCACGCCTCCGCAGAGAGGATGAGGAGTGGCTTGACAGGAGGTGCACTGGTTGGGATTTGAACCCGAGTCTCCTGCGTGGAAGGCCAGAATGCTACCACGGAACCACCGAGGCTCCACTTCACATCTACACCTGCCGAAATTCCCCGGCCTGAGGCCCACGCTGAGCCCCTCTCTCTGCGTCAACATTTCTGTGTGCACCTCCCTCACCCTATTCTGCCCTCTCAGACCACTCGACTGATCCTCTTTACGGAGTTGGCCTGCTTCCTAGTGGCATTATCTGCTTGTGCGCATTTCAAAAACAAGAGCAGGCCTCTTGCATCTATCTGCTTATTTATGTAGAGGCCGGCATGCTGCTTTGCCTGTGGGCGTGGAGGGACACTTGTCTGTCATGTGACCCTCTTGGGACTGGACATCATCTTCCCGGGTCTTGGTAGTTGTCTCTCTCACCTGGTCCCTAAATCTCTTCCCAAACTACTTGGTGGAGTAGTGGGTTGCTCATTGGGTCAGCAGTTCGAAGCCTCCAGCCTCTCCTCGGGAGAAAGATGAGACCTTCTACTCCCATAAAGACTTACAGTTTTGGAAACACCCCCCCACCAGGGTGGTCCTATTCTGTTCTATGGGCTGCTAGGGGTCAGCCTCCCCTCCATGACAATGAGACTGGAACATATCGGAGGACATTAAACTGACAAAGACAAACAGTCGTGACTCCAGCCACATCCTGTGCATGTGTAAAGTTGGGGTAGAACTTCCCTCACCCCTGTCCTCTCCGGACTCCCCACCCAGGTGGTATCGACCCTCGGTCGGGGTTGAGGACTGACTGGACACAATAGGACTCACCACCAGAGACTCGTTGAATTCGTGGTTCAGATCAGCCTCCTCGGCGGCCTCCACCAGCCTCTGAGAGACACACAGGGAGAAGGAGTGGTCAGGGACAGCGAGGGCTGGGGTTGGCTCCGGGAGTCAGGAGCCTGGCCTCCTGTTCTGGCTTTGCCAGTGAGCAAATTCCTAAGCCTCTCAGGGGCCCAGAATGGATAGATAAATAGACTCTTGCACCCCCAAGTATCTGCTCCTTGGTTCCTGATGTTTCCTTGCCCCTCAGCCCAAAGGTTGAAGGTTCGAGTCCATTCAGAGGTGCCTCAGAAGAAAGCCCTGCTGATCTGCTTCTGGAAAATCAGCCCTTGAAAATGTCCAGAGCACAGCTTTCCTCGGACACCACGCGGTGACCGTGGGCCATCATCGTCCCTGGCAAGCCTGAAGGACAGAGGCCGGGGAGTACGCTCAGGAGGCCTCCCAGGCAGGAGGTTCTGGGGAAGGAGGCAGGAGGCAGAGGCAGGCACACTTCCCAGCTTGCAGTTCAGGGTTCAACTGGCGTGAGTCAGACCCTCTGAGGCTGTGACTTGCCTTCTCTGACCCTGGAGTCCCTCTCTCACTCCTCAGCACTGGGCTCAGTCCCCCCAAACTCTCCCCACAGCAACCCACCCTACCCCATCTCCCATCTTGGGGCCACAGGCTCTTGATTTCCCTACACTTCTTCTGAGATCCCCTAAGGGTCCAATCGGGTCTTTGAAGGCCTTTCAGGGACAGTACTGCTCTTGGGGGCAAGGAAAGTCAGATTCTGGCTAGGGAAGTGGGGGACTGCATTTCTCCAGTCACATGGTTTGTACAAGCCAGGCCCCCACAGGCATCCTGGGGAGACCCTTCACATGACGTGAAGGAGACATAGTCAATGTCTAGGGCTGGGAGGCGAGTCATGGTGGTGATGGGAGTGCACCCGGTGGTAGAGGCACCTGGACACCAGGGCCAGGCCCACTCATTGGGGGCGCTTCTGCTGCCTGAGCAGCAACCAGAGATCTGGGGTGTCATGGAAACAAGTCCAAACCATACCCCCTGCCACCAAGTCCTCCCGACTCACAGTGAGCCTGCAGGATGGAGGACGACTAGGCCGTGGACTTCCAGGCCGAAAGCCTTACCATGGTGGACAGCCACATGTTTCTCACGTGGGGCAGGTGAGTTTGAACGGTCCACCTCTCAGTCAGTAGTCTAGTATCGACCCTTGGGTGCCATGGAAAGAGTCTTCAGGGCAGAGAGGGAAGGTGGGCTAAGAGAGGAGGCAGGGGTCTGAGGATGGATGGAGCGCTGGTTTGCCTATTCTCCATCTGGCTAGACTCCACCTGTCTGTCCATTATTCAGCAAGTCATTCCCAAGTCCTCACTCCATACCCTGCTCTCCACTGGGGTGGTAATTACATAATCTGGTGTCAATTTGAGAGGACTGTGAGGAAAGGGGTGGAGTCTAGTCTGTCAATCGGGTCACAGCCAATCAGACCTCTGTGTGGGCATGGCCTTCTCCTGAGAATTCTGGGAGCTCCTCTGTTTTCCTCCTTGGAGGCGGGAGACACTTCTCTCTCTCTGTGCTCACTCCCTGGGAGACACTGGAGCTGACAAGACACATGGAACGACGCTAGTGCCCTGAGCTGGAGGAGCCATACGGACCTACCCTGATGGAGACCTGGGTGCTGGAGCAGCCACATGGAGACCCCTGCCAGCGCTGAGATGAACCCAGAAGACTTCCATCCCACTGGCCAGTGAGCTTCCTGCATTCAGCATCATTGCGTGTGTTTCATGAGTCTGAAGAGGACTCTATAGATTGTTATCAGACATATGGACTACATGCTGGACTTATGGACTTGATCTGGACTGGGCTGGGATGTTTTCTCAACATTTAACTGCTCTTGTACATAAACCTCTTTCTTATCCACATATGAGTCTCTATGAATTTGTTTCTCTAGTCTACCCAGAATAGAGGGTCACTAAAGGACCCTCCCATCAGTCAATTTCAACGCACAGTGGCCTCAGATGTAGCAGAGTTGGACTGCACACCGTAGGGTGTCGAAGGGCTCGTGTTTTTGGAAGTGGATAGCCAGGCCTTTCTTCCAAGGCACCTCTGGGTAGACTCTAACCTTCAACCTTCTGGTTAGCGGTTAAGCCTGCTGACCCTTTGCACCACTGACCACACACTTGTCCTCGGAGCCTTGGTGCTGGCACAGTTAAGCACGCCACTGCTACCCGAGAGGCTGGTGTCTCAACATCCCCAGTGGCTCAGAGGGAGCGAAGACATGGGGGCGGATCTGCTCCTGTGACGACCACAGCTCTGGGTCTACTCTGACCTGTAAGGTTGCCATGAGCTGGGGCGACTCCACAACCCCCGACACCAGCCGACAACCACCGAGAGGGTCTCTGACAGCGCAGGGTGATGGATCCGACTGCGCTCGACGCGGTCGCCCTGAAGGTGGAACTCAAGCACAGCTCCCCAGCCCCGCTCGTCCTGCACAACCCTGAGCGCGGGTCCCTGGGCTCCTGGGGACACTAAGCTGCACGCTGGGAAGGCTCGGAGGAGGTCCCGTGGTGGGCGGAGGCACCGAGGGCAGCGCAGTGTCTCGGAGTGGGGAGAAGCACCCCCACCCAGGCCCGAGGCCGGAGTACCTGCACTGCCTCCACTTTGCTCCGCAGCATGCTCTCCATGTCCTCTGAGAACTGCTTCACCAACGCCAGGCCATCCACCTCCTCTATCTTCAGACTGGACTCCACGTCTTCGTACTTCTGCTCCGGGGACAGTGGGACCCTCAGGCACGTGTGGCTTTGCGCCGTGTGGGGAGCAGTGTCCTCCTCGCAGCGCTGACTCGTTCACACCACTAGATGCAAGGACGGGCTCCCCCCCTGCTCAATCTCCCTCGATCACCCTGACCCGATGCCTTCTCTGAGCTGCACTCTCTGGACATATTAGGGTTGGACCCCTTCGAGGGGAGCGAGGTCAGTGACCTTGACCAAGGCTATGCAGTGACATAGGTCCCCCAGACTTCCCTGCCCAGGTTCTCTGTGCCTGCTGGAGCCTGCGCACGCCGGTCGTGAAGGCACTATGAACTTCAGCTCCACCTTTTCCAAACCCACCATAAGGCAGATCTTGGCAGCCATATGTCTCTGGGCATACCAGGGCCACCCTTAGTGTGGCAGGTAACGAGGACAAAGTGCCAGCAAGCTCAAGAGAATCAGGATGCCTGGATTCAAGCTTCTCTCTGGACCCACAGGAGACAGTCTATCCCTGTGGGTGTGCATGATGGAGGTCCAGTGTCCCAGCTCTATCAGCGACCTATCAAATGTGTGACCTTGGGCAAGTCACTCCGGCACTCAGTTCCCTCATCTTTAAAACGTCACCTTTGCATAGCACTCAACAGAACACGCTTCGACCTCCAAAGGACCGCACAATTACTGCCATGTCTTCTCCACCCGGGCTGGGGGTCAGATGAGAACACCATCCGAGACAGCGCGGGAGCATGGGCCTTGTGGGAGGTGAGGGCTTAGCTGTCATTCCTAATGCAGCCCGTGGAAGGGCCGTGCCCGGGCCGGTGTGTGTGTGTGTGTGTGTGTGTGTGTGTGTGTGTGTGTGTGTGTGTACACACACCCTCGAGTGCATGCTCTCTCAACATGGGACCACAGGGAAGAGGGAGGAGGGCGAGACTGCAGTGTGGTCCCGTGCAGACGTAAAAGCCTGAGAGTTACTCTTAGCTTCACGTGTAAGAAGGAGCCGTTCACACTCATCCCACAGAGCTATGGGGAGAGCTCCATCCTGCCTATAAAGCTCCTGTCAAAGGTACCCATGAAGGAGAGTAGCCAGAGACTCATGAGTATCCGAGAGAAATGAAGTTGTTTATTATTAAAGCTGGACCGGGAGCCATGAACCTGAGAGAAAGAGGAAGCTGCTTGTAATCTGGCAAGAGGACAGGCTAACCATCATTCTGCACGTACAGTCAGGGACACATGGGGCATCAAAGTGGGGAAGGGGTTGCTCCCTTGCTGTTTCTTCCTGGGCTGCTTCTTGCCCAGGATCTCCACCGTGGGCAGGCTGTGGACACAGGGTGTGGCTGGAGGTATGGGAAGACCATCCCGCACAGACCTTCTGCCCCAGCTGCTCCCACAAAGGTCCTGTACTCTGCGTCTGGAGCACCCCCTTCCTTACCCACCCCCCTTCATAAGGGTCAGGCCCACATCCCATCTGCCCACGCCTGCTCCTCTCCCCCAGGGCAATCTCCATCCTGATGCCCCCTTCTCACGGGATCAGCCCCAAGACAGTGTTCTCGGCCCTTCCACTGCACTGACCCTGGTCCCACAGCTTGTCACATGGACAAACTGCTTGGGTCCTAGGACCCCTGTGCCCTCATCTGAACAGGAGGGAATTGTATTAGATGATCTTTAGGGAAAGGGCATTTGGGGATTGGCAACCCTGCTCTCTACCAGGAGGGAGGCCCTGGGCCTGATCACCCTGGGCCCGGGAAGGGGTCACTGACCTTCTGCAGTAAGAGGGAGCCCGAGTATTTGGTCACGGTGCTATACAGGTCCCTGCCGAAGGTGTCTGCCCACAGCCTCACCCTGTGCCAGGGGACAAAAGTGCACGCATCAGACACACACCACAGAGCAGCTATCTGGACCCCCTTCCCACGCACCTACGTGAACACACACATGCACAGCGACACAGAGACGTCACACTCAGACACAGACACATGAACACACGCTCTAAGAGCTCTGGGTTGTGAGCGGAGAATGGGAAGCAGGAAAGGGGAAGAGGCCATGGTTCAAAGCCAGGAAGTAGGACGGAAGCAGGAACTGGTTTGGCTGCAGCTGTCCCAACTCAATGAGTCACTGGCAGCCTTTCTCCTTGGCGCCCCTGGGCCTTCTGTTGAAAGCTTGCATGGAAGGTGAGGTGAGAAGGCAGAAGAACAGGCTCTGAGCTGCTGCTGCTGCTGCTGAGGCCAGAGGCAGGGCAGGCAAAGAGGCGTGAGGAGGCCACACCTGGTTGATAGCCCCAACCTCCCACCCATCCTCATGGATAGACTCTGCGTATCCCCTCTGTCATCGACTATAGGGGTTCTGGGAGAGCAGTCCCAGAACAGGAAAAGCACAAAGCTATGGAAGGGGAGGCATCAAGAGTCAAGCCCAGATTGTACGAGCCCCCAATACAATGATTAAAAAAAAAGAGTCAGGCCCAGAGGGCTGGTCTCTCCTTTCAGAAGCCACAGGGCCCGGGGCTATGGGGCCAGACATGTCTGCTGGGTTGGACAGTCGTAGGAGACATGGGCAAGTACTGATCTCGGAGGGAGTGGAAGGGGGTGTGTGGGGTATCTGAGCAGGTGTGTGGGTGGGACGGGAGGGGCCTGATACGAGAGGGAAAGATTGGGGAGCAGAGTTGAAGAGGAGAGAGTGCGGGTGTAGGATAGCAATGGGGGGATCGGGTAAAGCCTGGGCAGAGGTTTGGGTCCCAGAGGGCAGGTGTGCTGTACAACTTTGGGCATGCATGTGGGCTCTCAATCTCACCCCGCTCTGGGTTCCCAGTGGGAATGTGCACTCCATGGCGACCTCAACTGCAGCCATTGTCACCTGGCACTCAGCCTACCTTCTGCCATGGACTGTGGGACACTCTGGGAGTGAAAATGATTCCAGCCATCTCCCTTGGCAGCAGACAGTCTTATAAACCAAAACCACAAAACCAAAAAACAAACTCACTGCCATCAAGTCAGTGCTGACTCAGCCACCCCTTCTGGGTTTCCAAGACTTTAGCAGCCTGTCTCCTACGGAGCCCCTACAGTGGTGGTGGTTTTGAACTGCTGACCATTCAGATCACAGCCCAACGCATAACCACTACGCCCCCCCCCCCCCAGGGCTGCTTTACTGACTGGTGGAAATGGTGAAAGCACAGACCAGGGGACTGGAGTTCAAATCCCAGCACCGCTGTTCATTTGCTATGTGGATTCAGGGGAGTTACCTAAACTTTCTGAGTCTCTGTTTCCCAACCTGTAAACCAGAGATTACAAGAACGACCCCGCAGGAAGCCCCCAGTACAACGCCCGTCCTATGAAACCAACCTCAAACCAAACTCACTGCCATCGAATGGATTCTGACGCACTATAGGACAGGGTAGAACTGACCCTGTGCATTTCCACGACAAACAGTAACTCTTCACAGGAATAGAAAGCCTCGTCTTTCCTTAGTGGAGCGGCTGGTGGTTTTGGAACTGTGTAACTCTTCTGTCATTAGGGGTCCTGAGTCATATAAAATGTAGGGGGTATACACATACAGCTCCATGGAAATGAGGCTGCCCAAATCCACTGCTCGACGGAGCTACACACCAACAATACGAGTTACTGGTCTCCCCGGTGCCCACTTCCATTAGGCCCGTAGCTGGCAGGAGTCGGATCACCATGGCTGGACTCAGAAAGGGGCTGTAGTGGGAACTCTCAGACTAGGGGACATGGCCAGGGTGCCAGACGCCACCACACTCTGCTCCCCACATACTGGACCTGTCTTTGGTAGGCACACCAGAGTTTAGGATTGAAAAACAAATGTTCCCCAAGAAAGCAAGTGTGTGGCAGACATACAACAGAACGAAGGATGAATAATGATACGCTGTTAAAGAAGTCCCATCGTGTATGATTTCCTTGACATGAATTAACCAGATGAGGTAAATCCCAGACCAGGTTTAAGTCCCAGCTGCTGGGGCCAGTGGGGGCTGGAGGGGGGGGGGAGAGGAAGCAGTGAATGGGTGCTGGGGGATTTATTTTAAACTGTTTAGAACCAGAGAGTCTTGGTGGATGCACCACATTGACAACATACGTTAAAATGGTTAGTATTTAAAAAAAAATAGTAAATAAATAAAAGCTTAGAGTATGGTAGGTGAATTTTACCTATATTGAAAAATGCAAAAATAGAAACACTGGCAGAGATATGGCAGAGTCCTGGAAGTTTACACTAACATGTAAAGGCCTGATACAGGTTCTTTCCGAGAGCTGGGTTTCGTGACAGTGTTCTGGACGTGGCAGGATTACATAGAAAGGGGTCCTGGGGACCACTAAGTCTCATTTTACCTTTTTTTGGGCCAGCCACCTCCCATGTGTATACAGCACTCCCTTCTTTTTAAACAGCCCCTCCTGTCAGAAGGCTGAAATAGGAATTTCCTAACCTACCCTTCAGGGGGCTGTGCTGATGGACCCCAACTTCCCTGATCACAGCAGTGAACCCAAGGAGCATCCACCTGGCAGGTGCTTGAGGGGGGCTGCCTGCCACCCCAATGAAGTCCTGCATCCTGATGGTCAGTCTGCTGCAGAGGGGCAGCGAGCAGAGGTTTAGGGAGGAGAGGAGGCTGATGGGGAGTCGCGAAGAAAGGTTTTCACAGTGACCAAGGGAAGAGTGGGGTTCACAGGTGGGAGGGATGGAAGAGGCAACAGCAGGCAGGATGGAGGAGAGGCTGAACTTGATGCTTACGTGTCCAGAGGAATCTTAGTCTGATCCTGCGTTGGAGGCAGGGAGAGGCAGGATGGCAGCAGCCATAGGATGACCATGGTCATTTGTAGGAAGGTGCGGGCCACTGGCCATGGGGGCCAGGGAATCCTGCGGTGGGTGGAGCCGGGGTTTGGGTGGACCATGGGAAGTCTAGGCATCAGGGTGGTGGGAGAGGAGGGAGCTTCGTCTGCTGATCACCCAGGGTCCTGGGACTGTCCTCAAGCTCCTGCCTTCCAGGTCCTTCAAACACGGGGCTCCCCAGCCTTGTAGTCAGGCCCCAGCTGGCTTGCTTGGGGGTGGGGTGGCTCTCTCTTCCCTGACCCTACAACAAGCTGAGGAGCTGTCCAGGCTTCCTGGAGAGGGGCTGATGGGTCTAGTGGGAAAGGTTGTGATACAATGAACCCCTTTAATCCACTGGCCTATCCTCTAATCCCTGCCTGACAGCAGGGAGGAGGGGGTGGCAGAAGGGACGGGGAGGAGCCTCAGCAGGATTACCCTGATTTCTGAAGACAGAGCTCAGTTTATTCCAGCAGGGTTGAAGCACACCCTTCAGCTTTCCAGAGGCACACCTGCTCCAGCAGAACAGCCTCTGACCACAGACGAGGAAAGTATGGTGACACAGGTCAGAGGCAACCCCTGGCTTCCGGGTGCCACGAGCTCTAACAAACTCACCCCGAGAAACCTCCGGACAGTCCTGGGAGGCCAGGGCTGCCAGCTCTGTTTGTTTGGCTTTGGATTGTTTGGAACTGGCTGAAGTCAGTAGAGCAGACCCATCTTCCGCCCAATAGCTGACATGCATGTCCTTGGCTGCCACGATCCACCATGTAACAGGGCTTGGTGCACACCCTCCTGATGCGTCTCACATCCATTCATCGCCTTCTTCCTGACCCTTCTGAACGGTGTCCTTGGGCAAAGGCGGCCCTTCTGGGTTCCAACCGGTGATTATACTAAGGGGCACATCCTTCCCTGATGCTGGTGCTCCCTTCAGAGACCTGTCTGAGGCACAGGCCCAAAGGGTGGCTAGGAGCCACAGTCACAGAGGCCAGGATTAGGGAGAGAGCAAAGCAGTCCCACCACCATCTCTGCTTTTCAGGAAGAGCTTGAAGGTTCAGCAAGGGGCAGGGGCAGAGCTAGGACTCTGGGTCATGTGCCCCAGCCTAGTGACTTGTAGTGAATTGTGACGCAGGTTGTAGAATATGACAGTAGTCTTATAGACCCTCTCAGATGCTCCACGTCTCACCTTCACATGGTCCTAGCATAGGGGCATATGTTGTGTGAAACTGCCAAAGCTTCACGGGCCCTTACTTTCCACAAAGGGACCTTAGCAATACGTTCCTATGGCCAATTTTTTGGGGGGAGGGGCCGATAAAATATGTAAAAATAAGATACTCTAGCTCCAATTGTTATGGCAGCTTTATCTTTCCATTCTGACTTCGTCATCTCATATTCCCTTAGCTGGGTGATAAGTTTAATGGACTGTGGACACTTCAGGGATCTGGCTAAGAGGAAATTGAGTTGGGAAAACATTTAACATGGGACATCTTTATGTAACTCACAGTCATGTCTATGATTAATTTATCTGTCTGTCCTCAGGTAGGAAAGTCTTCTAGGAATAAGCCTATTGATGATTGGTCTCTCCTCTCTGGAGCAAGGAAGAGCAGAGAAAATCAAAGATGCATGGAAACAATTAGTCTGAAGGACTAAAGCAGTGGTTCTCAACCTTCCTCATGCCGTGACCCTTTCATACAGTTCCTCATGTTGCGGTGACCCCTCAACCATAAAATTATTTTCGTTGCCACTTCATCACTGTCATTTTGCTACTGTTGTGAATCAGGCAACCCCTGTGAAAGGGTAGTTCAACCCCTACAGGGTCGCAGCCCACAGGTTGAGAACCTCTGGACTAATGGGTTCCATGAGCCACAGATTCCATGACCCTGAGACCAGAAGAACTAGATGGTGCCCAGCTGCCACTAGGCACCGCTCTGATGGGGCCTGCAATCTAAGGTCCTGGGCAGAGGGGGAGACACTGTGGAGAAAGCTTCAAAATCATTTAAAAATCTAAAACTTAGGAGTCTGATAGAGACTGGTGGAACTGTGAGATGATGGCCATAAGGCATCTTAAACACCTTTCAACCTGGCACTGAACCCACTCCTGGGAGTCACCCTGCAGCCCAACCACAGACAGGCCGACACCATGAACAAACTCCTCCAAACAAAACCACAGCAGACCAAGTGGGCAGCGTTTGACCAAAATCAAAGCCCAGAAGACAGGAAGGAGCAGGTATTAGCTGGATGGACAAATGGAAATGGAGAATGTGGGGAGAGTACAATCAATGTCATCAAAGAAACAATGTGCACGGGGATCTACATATAACCTCCTCTCTGGGAGATGGGCAACAGGAAGGTGGGTGAGGGGAGATGCCGGGCAGTGTAAGATAAGATAAAATAATAATTTATATACTATTAAGGGTTCATGAGGGAGGAGGGAGTGGGGAGCGGAGAGGGAGGGGGAGGGAAAAAAGGAAAGTGAGCCGATTCCAGGAACCCAAGTGGAAGGCGAATTTTGAGAATGACGAGGGCAACACATGTATAAGGGTGCTTTACCCAATGGATGTATGTATGGATTGTGATAAGAGTTGTATGAGCCCCAATTAAAATGATTTATAAAAAAAATGTGCATCAGCTGTCAAACGGTGAATCAATTTGCTCTGCAAACCTTCGCTTGAACCACAAGAACAATGAAAACAAAAGCCAATTCTCTCCCTTCCTGGGCCAACCCCCTTCCCCCCCACCCCCCTGGGCTAGGAAATGCAGACGTTGGACTGCTAGGTGGACAGACACTGAGTGCCCACTGCCGCCAGCAGGATGGGATAGGAGGAAAAACCAGGATGGGATAGGAGGGAAAAACCAGGAGCCAGAAGCTAGTTTGTGGGAAAATCTTCCCAAGCCGAGCCAAGGCAATGATCAACAGAGGATTCAAGCAGAAAATCTCTCCTTCGAGGGAGGCAGCTGCGCTTCAGTGAAAATAGTTGGTATTGGCATTAGAAACATGCCATCTTGTGTTCTTTTTGCACTCCAATTGTGCTCAACAGAATTGATCAAAGTCTCTGCGTGTGTGGGGACCAACTGGGAAGAGGGCTGCGGGGACATCTGGGCGAGACGTCAGTCTCCCGCTCCAGGCGCCCATCCATCAGATTGCTGCCCGGTGTCGCTGCAGCTGCGTCCTGTCCTGACAAAGGCTGGTGGCTCCGACGAAGTGGTCCACACAACTGCCACCAACGCAGTGGAGGGCCTGGAGCAGCACACAGCCATGGATCCGTCAAGGTTGTGGTGTAAGAGCAATCTGACCACGCAATGACGTGGCACCACCACGCAGCAGCGCGTCGGAAACACACTCGAAGCGCCCTTGCGAGTGCCTTGCATTCTGGTTGTGTGTTTTTCACCATGACGATAGAAATATGTTGGACAGTTGGTCAATAAACGTAACATGTTCTTTTTTCTAGCTTTAAGATCTTTTTTTCTGGGGGCAGGGGGGCGGGGCGGGGCTGGGGGAGGGGGAGGTAGGATTCATCCGAGTTTTCAAGGTTGTCCTTCTGAGTGAGTTTTTATTCTCAGTGTCACAAACACTCGCTCTTGTAGGAGCCCCGGTGGTGGAGTGCTTGTGCACTGGGCAGCTGGCTGCGAGGGAGAAAGAAGGGGGGCGTTCTACCCCAGGAAAGAGTGACCTCCTAGGATTCCCACAGGAGCAGCTCTACCCTGTCCTACAGGCTCGCTGTAAGTCGCTGTCGACTCGATGGCAGTGAGTTCCGTTGGTTTGGGTCTGTATGCCCTTTTGCATTTTTATCTCGTGTTATCTTATAGGTGGCCCTCAGAGTCTACTCACTTCCAATCACACAGGACCCGGCTCCACCCACTCATAGCTCTCCCTCACCCAAGACGCCGGTCCATTTGATGAGTTAAAGTTAAGAGTTCTTGGTGAGTTCTAACCATCCTTCTCGCACACAGTGGCGCCCGGGTCTGACGGCCCTGTAGACCGGTGTGGGAGGCCCATGAAGTGTTGTCCTGATAAAGAAAAACACTGATATTCAAGGGGTGGGTAAAGCAGCGGTATATTTTTGGAAAGACCTGCCAAGGTCTTGCTCCATATAATCTGGCTGTAGCCAGTCGTGCAGAGAAAATGCCCTTTGAATCACTAAAAATATACTAAAAATATATTCCTATCGTTGCCTTGTTGAACACTTGGTCCCTCTTCCTGCACGGTGTTGGGAACCATACCAGGGATTGGGATGGGGAGGCACTGGGAACGGAGATTAGTGAATAATTTCTGAGAAGGGATTCGTTAGCAGAACTAGAATGGAGCTTGGGAGCAGAACATGGAACTAAGAGAATTTCCCATTCTTAGGATCTTTGAAACTCAGAACCTCCAGGGAAGTATCTTGTCTGTCTGCATAGCCATGGTTAAGAGGTTTATCACCAAGAGGTTAAGAGGGAAATACATTGTGTTTTTATTTGTCTATAAGGAACTGAGGGATTCAACCTTCTTGCGGCCAGTTTTGCGGGTGTCTTTAATCCCTTCCAATTGAATGCTCTTCCACAGGGCCTCTTCCTGACATCAGTCCTGCTTAAGACATTGGAGATGCAGGGCATTGAGTCAGAGCAGAGGCTGAACATGGCGCTTGATACCGACCCTCTGAGTCAATCGGAGAAGATGGCTCTTAGACACACACTGGGTTGATGCCAGCTCAGCGCTGGGGTGCAGGGGCCTGGGGAAGCTTTGTGGAGGGAACAACGATCTTCCCTTATGGCGAGAAAATGGGCCTGGAGAAGCACTGGGGAAGGCTTCACAGAGAAAGGCACATTGGAATTGGCTCTAAAGGATAAACAGGGACTGCTACAAGAAACAGTAGAGGAAACAAAGGAACAAAACTGCGGAAAAGCATAGCAGGTATATATAAAGTATTCCGGTTTTGGGGGTGGTGGGAACATCAGTTACCTTTTATCTGCTTGATAAGCCAACTCAGAAATTAGTGGCTTAACACAACAACTGCTTATTATTTTATGGGTTTTCAAATTCAGGCAGGGACCCAAGGGGAGAGCCATCCTCCTTCCAGGCAGTGTCCTCAGGGCAGCTTAACAGGAGCTAGAGGATCCATTTCAAAGAAGGATCATTTACACGGCTGGCAAGTTAGTGTTGTGGGCAGGAGCTCAGCTGGAACCCAGGGCTAGGGGACTGGGTGTTTCTGGCCTCCTAGCCAAATGGTTCCTAAGTGCCAAGAGTTGGTTCCTCAAGAAGGCAAGGCAGGTGCGGTATTGCCTTTTGTGATCTAGACTTGAAAAAAAATAACACAGCCTCACTTTAGTTATATGCTTCAGTCCCCAGCTGGACCCAGCTTTAAAGGCAGGGAACACACACTTGAAGATGTGTTTTAAAACTGCGATAGTTGACCCTTCCTGATGCTCGCCTCCATGAAGAGATCCCTGAAGGTACGGGTGCGACAGCAAAGGGTGGTAAAGAGACCATCAGGACGAGTAGTGCCTGGGGTCTTAAAGGCTTGTCTTCAAACAAAGCAGCCACCTAAGTGAGGCGTCAACCAAGGGCAAACGGAAGAAGCACACCAGCCGTTGTGATCCAAGGATTGTAAATAATGTAATCCGAATCTGAAGGAGGGAATGGTATCAGAGCTTAATTGTGAACCCCAGTTTGCAGAATTCTATGGATTCCAGGGGAATCCCCAAATCTGTTTCCAGGGTGCACACATATATTAAGGCTCTGGTGATGGCCCTTGGAGGGAGGTGAAGTCTTGTTATCAGACAGAGAGCATGGTAGAGACAGTTACAGTAGATATAGTTAGGTTAAATGTAGTATCTTATTTGATCTCTCTTTGGCTCATTCAAAAGTTGTTTAATTTTTTTTTCCAGAGAGAAAGTGAAATATCCGTGGATTAAGCCTGTAGTGAAACCCCTCTGAGCACAGACCAGGGATGTGAACAACTTTGCTACCATGCAGAGTGCAGTGGGAAGTGGACTGTGGCAGGTGTAGTTAAAACTTAACACCTTATCACTTGATCTCCCTTCCAACCCACTTTCAAGTTGTTCTAGTTATTAATACTTTCTGCTTTCTTTTCTATTGAGGTTTTTCTGTTATTGTTGTCAGCATTTTTGTTGATTTGGTTTTGGTTTTTGTATGTCTTCTAGTACATGAAATCCAGGATGGATGAATCTATGGAGACAGTAGTTGGATTCAGGGTTTCTTGGAGGCATGGCAGGGGAGGTTGGGGAGAAAGGGGGAGCTAATAGCAAGAAAAAGATGTTCTAAAACTGCTTGTGGTGAAGATTGTACAACTCTTCTCGACATGATTCAACGATTGAATGTATGCTATGTGGATTATGTCCCAATGAATCTGTTTTTCAAAGAATAAAGTAAACTATTATAGTTGGGGGTGTGGTAGGATTGGAAGTAAGGGAAGAATTAAGTCATAAACAAAAATGCTGGTGGACCCATCAGCATCCTCTAGTGTGACATGGCACTCCACCGTCTACATGGACCCCAGGCTCTTTCTCTGCTCTTCTACTGCTGGGCATTTAGATTTCTCCTCCCTTTCCCCTCTGGGGGACAGTGTGCGATGAACATGGGTGTACAGGTATCCTTAGCGCTTCAAGAGCCATGCCAAGCAGAGGGATTGGGGTCACACGGCACGTCCAGCCCCAGACTGCTTTGCCCGGGGGCTGTACCGTTTCGAAGCCCCACCAGCAGTGGATGAGGTTCCCTCCGATCTGTCTACACCCTGGCCAGCTGGGTTGTTTGCTGGTTGCTGTTCCTGCTGGGTGACTCCCAGGGCATTTGAACAGGTCTCAGGCTCAGGGTAGACACGCAAGGTCACTTGTTTTTCCTTCCTTTCACAAACTGAGCCTCAGGTGTCCTGGGTGACGCCCCTCCCCTTCAGAGGGAATCACAGGGAGCGGAGCATGCAAAGTGGGCCTGGGTACAACCCGGCTCCGACTCTGGCTCCCGGAGGCTGCTTCCCAAGTTCAAAGCACCTGTTGTTACAAAATACCAGTTCTGGCTGGAGGTGAGAGCGTTCAAGGGGAGAGTAAAATTTGAGATTCTTAAGGCCTTTATTATTTTTATTTTATTTATTTTTATTATTAAAAGATCGTTGTATTGGGGGCTCTTACAACTCATGGCAATCCATACATCGGTTGTATCAGGCATATTTGCACATATGTCGCCATCGTTCTTTTCTAGACATTTACTTTCTATGGAACCCTTGGGATCAGCTCCTCCTTTTTCCCGAGCCTGTTAGTTGTTGGCCTGCTAACTACAAGGGAGGCCGGTCCAACCAGCAGCCACGCCCCACGTGAAAGGTGAGGCTGTCTGACTCTGTAAAGATTTTCAGCCTCAGAAACCCTTTGGAGGGTCTCCGTGGGTGGAAATCAACTCGACGGCAGGGTTTGGGGTGGGTTTGTATTTTATGCTTTGAATAAAGGAGCCCTGGTGGTGCCGTGGGTGGAGCATTGGACTGTAAATCACAAGTCCAGCAGTTCAAACCTGCCAGCTGCGTCTCTGGAGGAAGATGAGGCCGTCTGCCTTAGACCCAGACATGTGACCGGGGCCACGCTGAGTCTGGGTCACCTTGGTGGCGGTGGGGTTTGGTGCTGGGGTCTCAAAGCCTGTGGTGGTGATTCCACCCAGGCCCACTTCTAACGACAGAGAAGGAAGGGCCTTCCACACGCGATGTGATCTGAACCCTGCAGGTGCCTCTTCCAATTCCAAACACACAGCTCTGCCGCGCGAAGAAGTCTCGACTGGACTCAGGGGGCCCACAGGAGCATCACCTAGATTTGCTGATGTGGCCACAATGTCCCTTCTGCCAGAGGGCCTGAGGACTGTTAGAGCTGGGGAGGGGGGGTGTCACGCTGGTGAGAGTGCACGCAGAGGCTGTCTGCCAACCTCTGACCTGCTGTGTCTATAAATATCTTGAAGGTAATTTGTTAAAGTGCGTGTGTGTGTGTGTGTGTGTGTGTGTGTGTGTGTTTAGGCAGAGGACAGGAATTCAGCAGGAAGGAAGCTGCGGAAGTCTGAGGCAGGAAGAAATTCAAAGCACAGCACCCTGAGGGTGTTCAGGAGGGAGGGGAGGACTTGGTGGTAAAGGGAGCTCAGTGAATTTCCACAGCTCCTCGGCTCCTTCTGCTCTCAGCCCTGCAGGAGAGCAGATAGGCCTCAGGGGAGTTCAGAGAATGCCCATTGAGAGAGAAAACCCGAGGGAGTGCTGAGAGACATCAGTAGACCAAAACCGCCTCCTTTCACCAGTACACCAGGGCTTGCCAGGTGCCAGCATCTGTGTGTGGAATTGGATTTTGTAAGGGGCCCAGAAACCTCCTTTCAAACAGAGAAACAGAGGCAGTGTGAGGTTAGTCTGTGCTCAAAACCAGCCAGCCACCAGCCAAACAGATGGTACCACAGACAGGGGAGGGCGACCAAGACCATCGTCCAGTCCTGGCCCTCAGCTATGCGATCTGTCGCCCCTGAGTCTTGACAGCGTTGGGTGAGAGTACCCTAGAAGGCAGAGGTGGGGTTGGGACACGAGGCGAATGGGAGACCCGTGGATCTGCTTCAGAAGGAGCACAACGGCCATCTCAAGGGGTGGGGGACACAGTAAACAGGCACACACACACACACACACACACACACACACAAACCCATAATCAGAGCGAGCACGTGCATGAAGCCCCCACAGACAGATTCAAGTACCAAGCACACAGAAATGAGGGTGACCCGGCGGTACAGTGGGTATGGATTCAGCTGCTCATCGAAAAGGTGGCAGTTTGAACCCGCCAGCAATTCTGCAGGAGGAAGATGGGGCGGTCTGCACCTGTAAGATTGCAGCCTGGCCTTGAAGATCAACAAGCGGCCAAGTAGCTGAGAAGCAACAAAGCACACCAGCCTGTGTGATCGCGAGGTGTCAAAGGGATCAGGTATCAGGCATCAAAGAACAAAAAATCATATTGTGAATGAGGGGGAGTGTGGAGTGGAGACCCAAAGCCCATCTGTAGGCAACTGTATATCCCCTTACAGAAGGGTCTTGGGGAGGAGATGAGCCAGTCAGGGTGCAATGTAGCTGTGATAAAACATACAACTTTCTTCTAACTCCTAAATGCTTCCTACCCCCCCTCCCCCACTAACATGATCTCAATTCTACCTTACAAATTCGGCTAGACCAGAAGAAGTACACTGGTACAAATAAGAGCTGGAAACACAGGGAATACAGGACAGATAAACCCCTCAGGACCAGTAACAAGAGTAGTGATACCAGGAGGGTAAGGGGAAAGTGGGGGGAGAAAAGGGGAACCAATCACAATGATCTACCTATAAGCCCCTCCCTGGGGAACAGACACCAGAAAAGCGGGTGAAAGGGTATGTCGGACAGTTTAAGACATGACAAAAGAGGGTGGGGGGAGGAGGGGGGGGAAATCACGAGCTGATACCAAGGGTTCAAGTAGAAAGAAAATGTTTTGAGAATGGTGATGGCAACAAATGTACAAATATGCTTGACCCAATGGATGGATATGTGGATTGTGATAAGCGTTGTACGTACCCCCAATAAAATGAATTAAAATAAACAAAAGATTGTAGCCTTCGAAATTCTGTGGCGTCACTTCAAGTTGAGCCGGAGTCAACTGGACTGCAGTGAGCTTGAGACACGTAAAACTTTAGCTCCACTGCCTATCAAAATGGGCCTTGGGATACAAGTACGGCAGGATCCTCAAGTGAGAGGGAAAGACGAAGGGTGAGGGTTGGGAGCTGAGAGCGTTGGTTGATGGAGAAATGGTCTTGGGAATTCCCATAGGCCAAGAGGGGGCATTC
Source organism: Tenrec ecaudatus (assembly GCF_050624435.1). Classification (NCBI taxonomy): domain Eukaryota; kingdom Metazoa; phylum Chordata; class Mammalia; order Afrosoricida; family Tenrecidae; genus Tenrec; species Tenrec ecaudatus. The sequence continues at coordinate 133,676,623 of NC_134535.1, forward strand.
CCAGGGCTGCCTTTCCATCTGGAAAAGTATAAATGATGTCACGTCCGCTTGGACGATCCCTCATTGTTTTCTGCAGTGGGGGGGGGGGGCGGCTAGAAAGCTGGCCTTCATGTCCCTTCCATGTGTAGGACTTCCAGCCCTTTGGGGACAGGAGGAGATGCTGTGACTCAGTGGTGAGATGGGCTAAGTAGCAAAATGAAGAGGGTAACACCCAGGAGAGGCCCCTGCTACCCCCCGCAGACAGGCTGAAGGAAAGGTATCCTGGGAGAGCCCCTCAGATATCAGAATTCTTAGTGGCCTTCCTTGTGCTCCCTATGTGCCCTTAAACCTGCCCGTCAGCCAGGAGAGATCAGCTGCCAGCCCTGACACCGGCGTGTGCCCAAGCCTCCCCCGTGTCAGTAAGAGCACCTGCCCAGCCAGTCCAGACTGACGTTGGAAATAAATCCCGGAGGCCACGCCACTGCCGGTGTCTGAAAAGTTACAGGAGCTTAAATTTAGAAGCGTTGAGCCGTATCCTGGCAATGTGGTTCTCAGAACACATGCGGCCCTGTCGTTAAAAATACCAGGGCCCATGCCAGCTAGAGCGAGGTGCTGGAGCCAGGTGCTGAAACGTGGCAATGCACCCCTAGTAGCGCCCGGTGCTAAGCCCCAAGGGCTGCAGCAGGCTGCAGGAGTGGAGCCCAAAGCAATTAGAACTTGAAGATGGGCTGCCCCTGACAGGGAAACCGTCCCTGGCCTGGGCTAGTGGCTTGTTTAGAAATTCCTGCTCCGAGTTTCCCAAGGGTAATAGGCCAGAGAGGCCAGAGAAGCTCCCACCAAGTGCTTTTGGTGGGCCCAGGGTCAGCACCGTCTGGGGCAGATGGTCGGTATGGCCAGGCCTGCCTGGAGCCCAGGGTGAATGAATGTCTAGGGCTTCCTGCAAGCAACCTGCCTTCCTGGAGCTGCGACTCATGAATCCCATGAACTGCACAAAGATCTTCCTCTCCCTCATCTTGAAGGGGGAAAGAATACCAAAATATGTCAGTATTTGTCTGTACACGCTACTAAAGCACTTGAACTAGGTGTCAACACGTGGTCAGTGCTGTGTCCTCCTGGCCCTGCCCTCATTAAGGAGTGCTTGTGCCACTGGCTGGTCATCTCTCAGTGGGAGAGTCGCACGTCTTGCCTGGGACAGTCCGGTAAGTCCTTGGGCTCACCTCGGAATATTGGGAGGGTCCATGGGAGCTGGGGACAGGAGCAGGCTCTGGTTTCTACCTCGGGGAAGCCAAGTCACAGAACGCCAAGTGGTCAACGAGACTGAGAGTCACTGGGTGGGGGGGCTTTTTTGTCCGTCTGTCCTCATCTTTTCAGCTAACAGACCCCGGCCTGCGGGGAAGTGACTTCCCCAGTCGCCGCCGGTTGATGAAAGGCCCGAGCTCTCTGTACTCATGTGGGCCCTCTCAGTGGGGGGATTCGTTTCCATCGGACACACATCTTGTGGGTCCCTCTCTGCGTCAGGGGAGACAGAGCTGGGGATTGTGGTCCTTCCCTCAAAGGTACACCAGGGGCGAAAACTCACACGCACACAATCAAAACCAGGGAGGAATGGGAGGCGAACTGGAAGACAATCTCACAGCGCAATGGAAGTCAGAAAAATACTTCTCCTTTCACATGGGTACTCTCACCTGCAAGGGGAGATCGGAAGCAAGGGCTTGGGAAGCCTTCCTGAAGACGTGAGCAGGAAGGAGACCACATCTCATTTGAAACATGAGTGTGTCAGGGTGATTAAACTTCCACCGACGAGCCCAGGCTTAGGGCGGGGCTGTAATTCAAAGGTTGGCAGTTTGAATCCACTCAGAGGCTCCTAGGGAGAAGAGACTCGGCGATCTCCTGTAAAAGTTACAGCCCTCCTTCCGTGTCAGGTAGGGTTGCGACCAGGCAGAATCAGTCTGACACAATGCGCTAGCAGTTCCCAATGTGGGCTTTGGTGATTCAGGGGTAGAATTTTGGTCTCCTAGTCCAAATCTGTCAGTTTCTCAAGTAGGGGGAAGTTGAGGCTTTCTGCTCCCAGAAAGATTTATAACCTTGGAGATCCACAGGGGAAGTTCTGCTCTGTCCTATAGAGTCGTGATGAGTTGGAATTAATGGGATGGCAGTGTTTCGGATGTGGGAGACCAGGATTCGATTCCTGGCCAGAGAAACACCAGCACCCATCAGTCAGTGGAGGCTGGGTGCTGCAATGACACTGAACAGGTTTGGGCAGAGCTTCAGTCTACAACAGACTAGGAAGAAGTCCTGGAAACCTGCCATGAGGGGTCAAACACTCCGATACTCAGCTGATCATGGGGTGCCACAGGACCAGGCTGTGCCTCACTCCTGGGGTCATCTGAGTCAGGGGCAAGGAACAACAGCAACCCCCAACATGTGGCAACAGGAAGATGTTGGAGCAAATTACTAAACTCTCAGCTTTCAACTCCACAGAGCGAAGAGTAGTAAGACCAGCCTTGCGGGCACTGGGAGGATAATAAGACGATGTGTGCGTCATTCTCGCCTTGCTGTCTGGAAGCTGGTAAACACTCCATAAATGTCAGCTACTGTGGTGGCCGTGGCCATCGTCGCCACACTTACCCACCCGTGGCCACAGTCCGTGGGTCGGTCGTCCAGGATGCAGGAAGCCGGTCTCTCTGGAGGAGGCTGTCTGCAGCAGCACCCTTCGAGGTGGGGGTGGGTGGGTGACATCCGTGCAGTCTTCCTCCGCTTGCGTCAGCAACTATTCTGGAGCAGCAAAATAAGGGGTGTAGGTGAGGAGACAAAGAGGCCTGCATCCGTCTGATGAATCCCTGCAGCATTTTCAGGAATCGCCGCCGGAATTAAACTCAGCTAGAGGTTCAGGCCGCTAAGTCTAATTCGTGTCCTCATTTTTCTTCCTGAGAAGGGGGAAGAGGGGCAGATGGGAGGAAGGGAACCAGGAGGACAGATGGCGGACTGATAATTATGTGCTTATTCAAAGGCTCGCTTGTCCATGACCACTGGCCTCCGGGTCCCCTTGGGGACTCCGTTCTGTTTCACAGCTTTGGTTTCTGCCTTCAGTGGGTCCCCACTGGCCTCCACGAAGAAATCACACACCAGGCACCTGTTTCTGTCAACTGTTTCTTGGACCCCCCACTTTGCCTGTTTCCTACTTCCCCAACCCTGTTCACTTCGCAGATCCTCACCAACCATTTCCCCTCTGCCTCCCCACTCCCATCTCGCCTCTTTTCTGGTTTCTCACTTTCTCTCCAGCCACCCCTCAGCAAACCTTTGCTGCACACCTGCTGGACACCTGGCCCTGGGTAAGGCCCTGAGGGTTCCTAGCCACATAAGAGCCCGGGTTGGGGAGGCGCGGGGAGCTCACAGGCACTAAGAAGGCAGGTAGATTTCAGCAAATGAGGGGAGTGTGGAGGACTCGTCTAAGGAGAAGCATATCCTCTGTAGACCTTTGCTTTCGGCTCCACATAAACTGCTTTATGCCCTGTGCCACCAGATAGAGCCCGACCAGAAGCCCAGTGTATCCTGAACACCAGGTCTACTAGAGAGGAGAGTCTGCCCACTCTGCACTCCAGAGCACTCCGTCACCAGGAGCTAGGTCCTAAATGTGCTGAGAGTAGTTGGGTGGACTGGATATCAGCTAATGATTTTGTTCATGTGACACAGGTCAAATTGGGCAGCCAGTTATACTCAAGGCAATTCATGAGACAGGAGCAGCAGGGCAGTGAGAGTATTAGTTGAGTAACTGGTATTCCAGGAGACAGAGTAGATCCCATCTAACAGGCCTGGGTCCCTAAGCAACAAATAAAAGGGCAGTTTTTATAGGCAAGGGAAAGGGGGTTTCGGGGAAGACTTAAAGTTAAGGAGAAAGCAGAACTCTCCGTGGAAGGGTCTTGGGGAGCAGTCAGCATCTTTATGTAGTTAGACTTGAGACAGGCAGTCTAGTTCTCTTTGCTTAGAGCAGTTCTCAACCTGTGGGTCGTGACCCCTTTGGGGGGCATCGGACAATCCTTTCACAGGGGTCGCCCAATTCATAACAGGAGCAAAGTTGCAGTGATGAATAGCAAGGAGAATCATTTTGTGGTTGGGGGTCACCACAAGATGAGGAACTGTCTGAAGAGTCGTGACGTTAGGAAGGTGGAGAACCACTGGCTTAGAGGGACTTGTTCACATTTCAGGTCTAGGTGTTGTCATGGAGTTCTGTCTTTCAGAGGAAGGTGGGTGAATTTGTAATGTCTAAAAGGAACAGCAAAGGCTTGCTAATTAATCATGAATTACAGCAGATTTTCAAGACTGAAACAGAGGATGACAAAATACATAAAGGCATGGGACCTTAAAACAAAGACGTTGCTGCTGCGGCTGTTAGGTGTCATAGAGTTGGTTCCGACCCACAGCGACCCTACGCCCAACAGACTGAAACTGCCTGCCCTGTCCCACCTTCTCAGTTGTTCCTATGCTTGAACCCTTGTTGCAGCCACTGTGTCAGTCTGTCTCACCGAGGGCCTTCCTCTCTTCCTCTGCCCCTCTACTCTACCAAGCACGATGTCCTTCTCCAGGGACTGGTCTCTCCTGACAACATGTCCAAAGGATGTGAGGTGAAGTCTCGCCATCCTTGCCACTAAAGAGCATTCTGGCCACACTTCTTCCAAGACAAATTTTGTTTGTCCTTTTAGCAGTCCCTGGTACTTTCAGTATTCCTCACCAGCACCACAATGCAAACACATCGATTCTTCTTTGGTCTTCTTTATTCCATGTTCAACTTTCACATGCATTCGAGGTCATTGAAATTACCCTGGCTTGGGTAAGGTGCACCTTAGTCCTCCAAGTAAAATCCTTTCTTTACAAAGCTTTAGAGAGGTCTTGGGCAGCAGATTTACCCAATGCAATGTGACTAGCGCTTCCTTGAGCATTGATTGTAGATCCAAGAAAAAAAAATCCTTGACAACTTCAATCTTTTCTCCATTTATCAGGATGTTACCTGTTGGTCCAGTTGTGAGGAGTTTGGTCTTCTTTATAGCCCCAAATACTTCTATGAAATACCAGTGACATAGTTTCCAGTATCACAGCAACATATGAGCCACCACAGTGTAGCTCACAGACAATGGTGGAAACAAACAAGAATAGAATTAACGACACACTTAGGAGAGGAATCCAACAGTTGGAGGCCTGATGAATCACCTGCAAAGGAGCTTTGAAAATAAAACAGATAAACATCAGCAGCCTGAGGACTGGACCTTTCTTGAGGAATGGAAAATTCTGCTAATTACATCTCGGCATCTTAGAGTGAGGAACTGACACAAAGAATCCTTCAAAAAGCTCTGGATTCTGTGCTGTGCGGCTGGACATCTACAGAACTGCCCCTCTCCCTGGCCCTCTGGACTTCAGGGGTGAACTGATAGCTCCCTTCCTTCTCATCTGCCCCTACCGCACACTGTGGAGGGCACTAACCTTTCTCCCCTACATAACTGGGGCAGGTTGAGTCCTAACTCAAACAGAAGATTCATAGGCTTCTGAGCCCTGTGGCTAAGAGGGTCCCGACCCACTCCCTACCTTCCAGGTGCATAGGGAGATTTAGACAGGCTGGAGAATGGCTCCCAATGCCCAGCTGGATCTCCTGGGGACTGGACTGAAGTGGAACTTGCCTGGAGCACTGCAGGGTGGGGGGGGTCAATCTAGGGGAGATGCGAATTAGGTGGACCTGTGTTAGGGGGGAAACATCAGCTTTGCGGAAACTGAGTATTTCTTGCAGGCGCAGGATTCAAAATGTTAGCAGCTGCCTGTCTGTCAGTCCTCGGCTAAGTAGAATGCGAGCCCTATTCCGACGTACAGTCAGTGGAACTAGCTCTAGTGGGCATGTTGGTGGTGTTTCAGTTGGCCTCTTCTGTCCCCGGCCATGCTGAGTGTGTTGATCATGGCTTGGCACTCCCTGGGGACATGGGAGCCAATCTCAAACTGGGATATTGATGGAGGCACGATTTAATGGTTTTCTGCCTTTGGTTCCTGCGGAGGGTAGTCTAGTGCTAAATTGCCCAGCCCCCTTTGCTTACCTAGGTCCTGTCCAAGTGCATGAGAGAAGTCCTGGCGGTGCAGTGGCTGGTGAGTTGAGAAGTCAACCACAGGAATAAGTGCATGGACATTGCTTTGTGTCCAGAGACAAATATATGAAAAAAGAAAACAATGTTTAGTCTCGACAGTAAAACAAGACAAAACAACTCAGTTAACTGGAATATATATCAATGTGGATAAGCGGGTGATCTGAGAAAGCTTTGGTTCTTCCCATGAGGGAGATTAGGGTTATGATCCCCAGCTACTTTAAGTGATTGGAGGAAATTTTTGATAGAAAGACATAAAAATAAATTAAAAAAACAGAGGAGACTCTATAGGAAGCCAGGAAGGTACTACAAAACCAATCAGACAAAACAAATGAAAAACTAGAAATAATTTAACAACTCCAAATAGAAATCCAAAAGGCAAACATTTAATATTAGAACTGGATAACACTTGGAAAGAATAAAACAGGAGAACTGAAAAAATGGCAACCGAGAATAAATGATCTCAAAAACCAATCTCTTGGGACCAAAATGAAAGAAGACCAAGCTATAAAAAAGGTTAAATAAAACCTGAGAATTCTATGGGAATCTATATACAGGAACAACTTACATTTTCTAAATATCCCAGAACAGAAAAAAGAAATATAACTATAGAGGAAATAGCTGATGAAGTATTAAAGGATGATTTCCATATTATGACAGAAAATAAAATAACTATTCAAAAAGCCCAGAGAACTCCAAACAGAATTGGGCCCCAAAGAAAATCACCATGGCACATTACAGTCAAACTTTCTAATATCAAAGAAAAGGAAATAATTCTGAGAATAGCACAGGGTGGGGGTGGGGAGAACAATCATATATAAAGTCCAACCAATCAGGATAAGTTCAGATTTTTCTATTGAAACATCACAGGTAAGAAATGGATTTATATATAAAATTCTTTGAAAAAGAACCCCTGCAACCAAGAATGTTACATCCAGAAAAATTAGCCCTCATATCTTAAGGAGAAATAAAATCATTTTCAGAGAAGCAAAACTAAAGGAATTTGTAAAAACAAGACCACCCTTACAAAAAATATTAAAACAAGTTGTTTGGACAGAGAATCAACTACAATAACAAACGACAGCAACCTAAAATGACCACAAATGGTATTATTATGGAGAACACATCTTACATAAGCAATACATAAAGTGAAACAGAACTATTTGAAACAAAGGAATTACAGATAACATTTCCACAATAAAGACAACAGAATAAATATACATATATAGAAGGAACAACGTAGATAATTAATAACCTCGTAGTCATTCACAAGAGACAACAAACTGTTTTGAATTGGATGGAAAAATCACAAAATGATTATTTTTAAATCACAGATGATTTTGAAAACCTCCATAAAGCAAACAAAAAAGGAAATCACGTAAACATGTTACGTAGTAAGATGAAAAACAAAAAGAAATTGACAAAATCTGTACACAAAAGGAATGCAGCTATCGCCGATGGGAAGAACTGGAGGAAATTATGCTAAGTGAAGTAAGCCAAGCACAAAAGGACAAATACAACATGAGTCCACTGAGGTACGCTTTTATATATATAAAGAACAGAAAGGTAAGTGCAAAAGGGGCAGGGCACAGGGAAAAAGCTACTGCATACAAACACTCCAGGGGTGAGGTCCATGTAGTATGGCAGAGGCCAGACCAAATCCAGGGGTACATATGGTAGCCAACTAAAAAGGGGGTGGGGAGTGAGGAAAAGGGAAAGAAAAAAAAAGATGTGTGATGGGGGAATAGGGCACTGACCCACCCAAGGGGAGGGTATTGTTTGTCTCCACAGGGAAAGAGGGAACAGACTTAAAGCCAGTGCCAGACGAATGCAGCGTGCTGTGCCGGCAAGGAGTGGGGAGCCAGTGGAGGGGTCTGAGGGCTCAGCCCCCCATACCAGCTACATGGACAACTGCCCCTCCCCCCTAGAGGAATTTACTTGAGAGGACGGTACTGAAGCTGCAGCTAGGGGAGAGGGGCATGTCTGATCAGAGCAAATGGGAGCAAAGAAGGGGGAGGAAGAGAGAGTGGAGCACATCTTGGCCCATCAGGCCTGGAGGATGATATCCCTGTTCTGAACAGCCAATGGACAGAGTGGACAATATGGCTGATCCCACTATGAGACATGTTGACCCTTGATGGCCCAGGGCCCTAAGGGGACAGCACTGGAGACTCAGTGTTGAGACTGGCCCGGACTGACCCTGCGACACTGAGGCAAACTACTAAAGGCGTGCGGCAGAGCAACTGTGGGAGCAGAGCAGGGAGCCCCCGAGGGAGTACAAAGGACAGACTCTGGGGCCAAAGCATGGTACCCCATCGGACCTGACTAAAGGACATGCCTAGAGATCAAAAATCAGACCTGGATCTATTTACAGGTTTTTCTTTCTTAAAATTTTTTTTCCTTGATTAATTTATTCTTCTATGGGTAATTAGTTTTCTTTTTTGTTGTCATCACTGTGTTCTCACTCATCACCTATCTTGCTACGGCTTGATTTTTGGTGCATATTATTATCTCTGCAGATCTATCTAGATAAGATAGACTGAGTGAATAGTCTGGAGGAGAAAACAAAGGGACAAATGGTTCTGGGGGGACATGGGAGAGGGGGAGGAGGGGGCAAGGAGGTGGCGCTGACCAACCCAGGGACAGGGGAGCAACAAGTGATCCAAAATTAGTGGCAAGGAGGGTATGAGAGGCCTGGTAGGGATTCAGCAAGGGCAATGTAACTGAGAGAAATTACTGAAACCCAAATGAAGCTGAGCATGTTAGTGGGACAAGAGGAGAGTAAAAGGAAATAGAGGAAAGAACTAGGTGATAAAGGGTATTTGTAGAGATCTAAAGACTGGAATGTACATATGTAAATATATTTATATAGGAGGGTGGGGAAATAGATCTATGTGAATATATTTATAGGTTTAGTATTAAGGCAGCAGATGGACATTGGGCCTTCACTTAAGCACTTACTCAATGCAAGAACACGTTGTTCTATTAAATTGGCATTCCATGATGCATACCTTCCCAACACAATCGCTGAAGAAAAATGGGTGCATAAGCAAATGTGGTGAAGAAAGCTGATGGTGCCCGGCTATCAAAAGATACAGTGTCTATGGTCTTAAAGGCTTGAAGATAAACAAGCAGCCATCTAGCTGAGAAGCATCAAAGCCCACATGGAAGAAGCACACCAGCCTGTATGACCACGAGGTATAGAAGGGTCCAGTTACCAGACATCAAAGAACTAAAAATCATATCAGTGGGTGCCCACCTTCCTGATACAATCACTGAAAACAAACATCCCATAAGCAAATGTGGTGAAGAAAGCTGATGGTTCCCAGCTATCAAAAGATATAGCATCTGGGGTCTTAAAGGCTTACAGATAAACAAGTGGCCACCTAGCTCAGAAGCAACAAAGCCCACATGGAAGATGCACACCAGCCTGTGTGACCACGAGCTGTTGAAGGGATCAGGTATCAAGCAGCAAAGAACAAAAAAGTCATATCATTGTAAATGTGTGAGTGCAGAGTGGAGACTCAAAATCCATCGGTAGGCAAATGGACACCCCTTACTGAAGGGTTGTGGGGAGGAGATGAGCCAGTCAGGGTGCAGGGTAGCAACGAGAAAACATAACTTTCCTCTAGTTCTTAAACACATCCCCCCTACCCACTATCATGATTCCAATTCTACCTTACAAATCTGGCTAGATCAGAGGATGTACCTTGGTACAGATAGTAACTGGAAACAGGGAATCCAGGATAGATGACCCCTTCAGGACCAGTGGTGAGAGTGGCGATGCCTGGAGGGTGAGGGAATGTGGGGTGGAAAGGGGGAACTGATTACAAGAATCTACGTATAGCCTCCTCCCTGGGGGATAGACAGCAGAGAAGAGGGCGGGGAGAGATGTCAGACAGTGTAACAAAAGACAAAATAGTAATAATTTATGAATTATGAAGGGTTCATGAGGGAGGGGTGTGGGGAGGGCAGGGGAAAAATGAGGAGCTGATATTAAGGGCTCAAGTAGAAGGCAAGTGTTTTGAGAATGATGATGGCAACAAATGTACATATGTGCTTGACACAATAGATGGATGTATGGATAGTGATAAGAATTGTACGAGCCCCAATAAAATGATTAAAAAAGGAATGCAGCATAAAAAATTATCATGAATATTGAAACTAACATCACCATTAAAAATATAACAAAATGACAGCAATAAAATGACACTTATCAATAACAACATTGAATGTAAATGTATTAAACTCATCAATTAAGAGAAAAAGATGAATGAAGAGAATGGATAAGAAAACATGAGCCTTTATTATTCCGCTTACAAGAAATACACTTTAGATATAAAGGCACACAGAATAAAACTCAAAAGATGGAAAAATATTAAACTAATGTCAGTCAAAAGAAGGCAGTAGTAGCAATGTTAATCTCTGGCAATATAGAAATCAATGTAAAAACATAATGAAAGACAAAGGAGATCATTATATAATTGTAGAAACTTCAACTGAAGAAGAAATTATAATCATAATTAATAAATATGCACTGAGTTATATATGTATGTATACACAAAAGCTCTTCAAAATACATCAATTCAAGTTTTATAAAAATAAAGAGACCATAAAACAAGAATACTTCGACACATCACTTTTGAGCAAAAATCAATCTACTACAAAGAAAATCAAGAAAAATACTGTGTTAGTTGGATGGTCTTGCATCAACTTGAGGTTGTGGAAAAGTGTGGGAGAGTCCAACTTGTCAGTCAGATCACAGTCTGATGATGCTTCCTTTGGGCTGTGACCGTCTTAAAAGGAGAAACTGGGGCCTTCCCTCTCTCTCTCTCTTGCCCTTTGCCTTCATCCTCACTGGGACTGCCTTCTGCAGGGGCAGCCCTATGTGGGCCAGCCAACTCGGAGAACTGTCAGAGCCCTGCCATGTTTCCACCGACCTGGGATGGACGCGACTCTGTGCCCACTGACCTGTGATCTCCCTTCTGTATCAGGTCTGCAGCTGCATACGTCTGAAGAGGGATTCATGGACTAGCATATGACTCATGTGTTTGAGTTGGATTGGAGGGGATGCCTTCTTTACATATAATTACTTCTGGATATTAAGCTCTTCCATATACATATGTGAGTGACGCTGGACATCATGGCCTAACACAGATACCAAAGAACTAAACAACACAATTAATCGATTCAATCAGTTGGACATATCCAGAATACTTCATCCAATAAAAGTAGATTTTTCTCTGTTTTCCTAGTGCACATGGGACCTACTTCTGAAAAGATCACATTTTAGGACATAAAGCAAGCATCGGCAAATAAAAAAACACTGAGACACTTCTAACCACATGCTGTAAAATTAGAAATCAACTATAGGATGATCAATCCCCAAAGTCAAATACATGGAATAACACAAATACATTGAACAAGACTTTACTCAAAAACCTCTGGGTCATTAAAGCAATAAAGCACAACTAAAAGGTCCTTGAAACAAATGATAATGAAAAACAACATATCAAAATCTCTGGGATATGACAAAAGCAATAATCAAAAGAAAAAAGAATTAAAATAAATACCATAACATAACAACAACAATTGGAAGAAGACCAGGAAAAAAAAAAAGCACCCTCAGACACTAGAAGAAAAATAAAGATTAGAACAGCAATAAATTAATCAGAAAATGTTTAAAATTATAGAAAATAATCAACAAGTTGGTTCATCAAATATATGAACAAAATTGATAAAACACTGGCAAGCCTAACAAAGGAAAAGAAGGAGAAAAGCAAATATTATCAGTAAGGAATGAAATCAGTCGTTAAAATAGAATCAACTGAGAAAACAATAATCATACAGCATAATGAAAAATTGTATTCCAACAAACTTGATAATCTAGAGGAAATGAATACATTTCTAGGAACAAATTACATACCCCAATTAACACAGACTGAACTAGAAAATCTTAACAAGCCTATAACATGAGGAAAAGATCCAGTCATAAATAAAAAAGAATCCCAACATCGAAAATTCCAGGACCAGGTGGTTTTATAAGGGAATGCTACCAAACATTTAGAGAAGAGTTATCACCAACCTTACATGATCTATTTCACAATTTAGTCACTGCCATCTCTCAATTCTAACTCATGGCTACTTTTATAGGGCAGGGTAGACCGGTTGTGGGACTTTGAGATTATAATTCTTTAAGGGAAGAGAAATCCCTGTCTTCTCCCATTTCACAATATAGAAATAGACAATATACTACCAAACTCATTTTATGAAGTACCCCTGGCAAAGATATTACCAGAACTGAATTTATAGACCAATAACCCTGATAAATAGAGATGCCAAAATTCTCTTTTCTTTCTTAAAAAAAATCATTTTATTGGGGCTTTTACAATTCTTATCACAATCTATAGATCCATCCATTGTGTGAAGCACCTTTGTACATATGTTGCTATCATCATTTTCAAAACATTTTCTTTCTACTTGAATCCTTGGTATCAGCTCATTTTCCCCTTCCCTCCCTCATGAACCCTTGATAATTTATAAATTATTATTTTTTCATGTCCTAAACTGACCACTGTCTCCCTTTACCCACTTTCTATTGTCCATCCCCTGAGGATGGGGTTATATGTCAATCATTGTGATTGGTTCCTCCTCTTTTCTCACCCCATCTTCCCCTTCTCCTCCTGGTATTGCTACTTTCATTATTAGATGCCAAGGTTTTCAACAAACTTCTAGCCAACAAAATTCAACAAAGGATTAATAACAATAATAAAGTAGAATTTATACCAGGTATGCAAGGATGGTTTAATATTAGAAAACCATTAATGTAATCCACCACATAAACAAAATAAAAGATAAGAACCATATGATTATATCAATTGATGCAGAAAAGTCATTTGATAAAATCCAACACTCACTCTTGATAAAAACACTCAATAAAATAGGAAAGAAGAGAAATTCCTCAACACAATGAAAGCCATATATGTGAAAATGATGGCAAGCCTCTTATTTAGTGAAGAAAAATCGAAAACATTCTCCTTTCAAATGGGAACCAGATGGGGTTGTCCTTTGTCACCACTCTTATTTAATATACTCTGGAAAGTTTTAGCCAGAGCCATAAGTCATCAAAATGATATTAAAGGTGCATTAGTCTGGGTAGACTAGAGAAACAAATCCAGGGACACTCACCTATGTACAGAAAAGAACTTTATATCAATGAGTAATTGTATATTAAGAAAACATCTCAGTGCAGTCCAGATCAAGGCAAAAGTTTAATATTAGCCCATATGTCCAATACCAATGTATAAGTTCCTCTTAAGACTCATGCAACACATGCAGTGACTCCGGAGGCAGGAATATCTCAGGCCAGTGGGTGGAAAGTCTGTGAATCCAGTGGTGGTGGAAGCATCTCAGTGCTGGCGTGGGTCTCCACATGGCTCCTCCAGCTCCAGGGCTCTGGTCCCATCAGCGTAGCTCTATGTGGCTTGTCAACATAAATGTCTTGCAGGGAAAGTCTGCGTTCCACTTCCCAGGAGGAAGACAAGAGTCCCGGGAGGAAGAGAGGAGTTCCCAGAATCCTCACGAGAAGGCCATGCCCACACAGAGGCCTAATTGGCTATGACCTGATTGACAGGCTCAACTCCACCCCTCTGTTCAAGTCAACAGGAGAGTATGTAACTGCCACAAAAGGCATCCACATTAGCACAGAAGAAACAAAATTTTCTTCACTTGCAGGTAATGTAATCCTGTATATAGATAATTCTAAAGATTCCATTTAAAAATTGCTGGAACTCACTGAGAAATATGGCAACATATCAGGCTAAAACTCAACATACAGAAATAAGTTCGATTCTTGTATATTAAAGAAAATGATGCCAAGAAGGAAATTAAAAGAGTAATACCATTCATAATAACTACTCAAAAGATAAAATATCTAGGAATAAATCTGACCAGAGAAACAAAAGATTTAAACAAAGAAAACTAGAAAACACATCCATAAGAAACTTAATGAGACTGACACAAGTGGAAGAATGTCCAGTGTTCCTGGATTGGAAGACTAAATTAGTGAAAACACCAGTATTAGTGAAAACACTATAAATGTGATGCAGTTCTGATTCAGATCCTAGCCCAATTCATTATAGAAATGAAAAAAAGCAATCACTAACTTTATAATGAAAGGAAAGAAACCCGGGATAAACAAAACACTATTAAAACAAACAAGCAAACAAAACTAAGCAGGAGACCTTTCATTCCCAGATTTTAAACCCTACTCGGTATCCATGGAAGAGCCCTGGTGGGGTAGTGGTTTGCATGCTGAGTTGCTAACTAAAAGGCCAGAGATTCAAACCCATCAGCCACAGGGTAACTCTGGTCAAGAGTTATAGTTTCAGAAACTCACAGGGGCAGTACTACCCTGTCCCGTAGGGTCACGCTGAGTTGGAGTCAACTCAATGTCAGTTTGGAATATAACCAAAATAATCAATACATCTTGGTATTGGTATAGCAATAGACATGAAGACAGTGTTTTAAAATTGAGAACCTAGAAATATAATCAAGTATCTACAAACACCTGATTGTTGATAAAGGACTAAAACATATTAAATGGTGAAGAGAGAGCCTTTTCAATGAATGGCACTGAAAAAAATTGATGTCCACCTGCAAAAGAATGAAACAAGGCTCATACTTCATACCATATACAAAAATGAACTCAAGATGGATTAAAGACCTAAATATAAACCCTAGAACCATAAAAACCCTCAATGAAGAAAAGAGGAACAAACTTAAAGGTCCTAATAAGGTATGAATACACTATTGAACATAATGAAAAATATCCACACGATAGAAGATCAAATAAAGGGCTGAAATGTTAAAAAAAATATGACATTTATGCACATCCAAAGACTTTATCAAAATAATTAAATGAGAACACATAGACTGGGTAAAATATTTGGCAACGATATATCAAATAAAGGGTTGTGATATTTAGGTTTATTGTGCCAACCTGACCAATAAGAACATGTGGTTTTAATCAAGGCACACTTTGATTGGAGGGCAAAGAGATAAATGGTTATGCAAGGCCCGCCCCCCTCTCTCTTGCCTTCTGGTGATTGGAGCATGCTGAAGCATGCTGCTGCTTTAGCTAATACTCTGCCTCAACCTGTGAGCTACACTACCTGTGCACCAGGCTAACCGTGGATCTTGTCTCTAGAGCTTGAGGCTCCTTCGAGACCTGCTTCACCATGTTGCTGGTGTGTACATTGCTTGAGCTTGGTGGATCCTGTCACCTTGCATTGCTTAAATTCCACATCCCATCCGAGCCTGCTTAGCTAAGCTCCCAAGCTACTGACTGTTGGTGCCCCACCCTGCTGCCTGCTGCCAGTGGGCAGACTCTGCTGTCTGTGTCCTTGACCTTGGACCTGGCAGCTCATGTGAGTTGAAGGACTTCCAGTATATTAACTGTTCCACAGAAGTGAGTTGAACTGAACCCCCTGTACTGCTGTGTGGACTAACTAGCTGTTATATGTCTTCTCGCTGGATAAACCAATCCTCTTATATGTGTATAAAATCATAGGTGTCCTGGTTTCATTTCTCTAGAGAACTCTGCCTAACACAAGAGCTAATTTCAAAAATCTGCAGAAAACTACAACTCTTTAATAAGAGAAATACAAATAACCTAATAAAAATGAGCATAAGATCTGAATAAACAATTTATTAAAGATGACATCCAGGTAGTTAATAACCACATGAAGATATATTCCTGCTCATTAGCAATAAGAAAAATGCAAATTAAAACAACGAGATACCACCTCACACCAACATTCTTAGCAAAAATTTTAAAAGCAGAAAATAATAAATGCAGGAGAAGATGTGGAGAGATTGGAATGTTCATGCATTGCAGGCGGGATTGAAGAAGCGTATACCCACTATGGAAATTGGTGTGGTGTTTTCTTAAACAAATTCAAATGCAAATATATGATGCTGCAATTTCCCTGCTTGATACATACCCTAAAGAAATAAAGAACAAACTATTAACCGACATATGAACATCTCTGTTTATTGCAGCAATATTTATTTCTTTAATAGCAAAAAGATGAAAACAACCCCAAAGTACAGAGGAATAGAAAAACGAAGTCTGCTACATTCATACAATGGAATATTATGCATCCTTAAGAAACCAATAGTGAGTCTGCCAAACACTTTTGGACACGGGCAAAATTTAAGAACACAATGCTTAGAAAAGTTAGTCAGGTTCATAAAGGTAAATATTTTATGACACTATTAGTGTGTTAAGCAGGGCTCTATAGAGAAATGAAACCAGGACACTTGTGATTTGATATCTATAAGAGGATAGGTTTATGAAACCACCCAGTCTACTTGGAGATGACGTTGCTTAATTCCACGGAAAGCAAAGTCACACTCCGAGGTACAGAGATGAGGACTGCAGCTGTCTTCTTGGCTCAGGGGCTGGGCCACAATCCCATGCACAAGACATGGAGTTAGCAGGGGCTTGTTATCAAGGATGCCCGGGCTGTGCAGAGTGCTGGTGGCAGTTCCAAACGGTCAGCCCCTCCGGGGGAGAAGAAAGCCCAGGTCTGAGGTTGGAAGTGACTCCATGGCAGTGAGTCTGGGTTTGGAGGAGGCTGCTACCTGCTTGTACTCTGAAGAGACCCGAGACCAGGAGTCAAAGAGCAAACACAACAACCAGCAGGAGAGGCACACAGCACTGGGAACTCATTCTTTAATGAAGCCTCCATTACCCGCCTCCACCCCCCTTCACCCCCACCCCAAACTCTGCCTTCCTTGCCTCCTGGGCTGCTAGGAACCTTCCTTAATTAATGCCTGTAAAATGCTTTCAGATGCTGCAGGAGAAGCAGCAGCTTTATAAATAAACAGACTTGTAAAGGTTGACTGGTGCCTGCGTCCTCAGGGGTGGGAGGGGGCTGGGCTGCGCTGGGGGGAGGGCCAACCTGGGTAGGAGTGTCCCGCTGGGGGGTGGAAGCCAAGGGTTGGCTGGTGTACCCTTGGGGGTGGGATGGGGCAGCACTTTCTTCTGCATCTTTTTTCCTTGGCCTGGGTGAGGTCTTTTCTCTTGCTCACATTTTTGTCATTCAGTGACTTGGGGTCAAGGTCACAGAAGAGTCTCCAGGGGAGGGAGCTTCAGTGCAAAGCAGGCTGCCTCTCTGACTGCTCAGCACTTTCCACAGGCCACACGGTGGATGGAGCCCTGTTGGCCTTTGCCTTTGCTACTGGTTCAGCCCTAGAGCGGCACCTGAAGCTCCCCCGTGGGTGGTGGCTGCCCTGGAGGGCATTGCCTGGGCATCGGACCCACCCCGTCCACAGGGAAGGAAGGAGAGCCCTTGGACACCTGGGCCACCACTGCCCTCGGCCCCCAAACCGTAGCTTTAGAAAACAGCAGGGCCACGCTGCGTGAAGCCTGAGAGGGGACAACAGAGCCCATCTCCAGGGTGGTGAAGGCAGGGACAGTGGTGGCCATGTTACTCCCAGGCCTGCTGGCCACCGTAGGCAGTGGCCTCCTTTGAACTTGCATCTTAACCAAACAGCGAGGCTCTCTGGGGGCAAGGGAAGCACATCTTCTACCAAGTCCTTTGACCAGGGAATGGGGACAGGGGGAGGGGGAGGGGGTAGTGTGGGCTCACAGGCCAACTCCTCCTGCCTTGAGGGGAAGTGGCTGGCCTGCAGCCTGACTTCTTCAGCCTTGCTCTCAGGACGAGGGCAGTCTGGGGCTGGCTGCCTGACAGGACATGCCCTGTGAAGCATGTGGTGACTGTCTGCCGCGCCCCCCCCCCCCATGTTGCCTCTGTCGGCCGCAATGACTACCTCGTGTTCAGAGGGACGTGGTCGCCTAGGACAGGCAGCTGAGTGACTGGGGGAAGAAAGGGCACTTGGATATCGAGACCTTAACCCTCCGAGCCGAAAGGACCTCTGTGCACACCAAGCTCTTTCCAGAATGTTCCGCCGCTAGCATCAGTGAAAGTCATGCCAGGGAGAAATCTCGGTTCCACACCCCCACTCACCCACCCACTAGGGTGGGGGGTCTGGGTGGAAGGAGGGACGGTACTCAGTGTGTGAGCTGGATAGACGGTTTCTCAAAAACCCCTCAAATCAGACGCACCCCAGCCCCGGACAAACCGTCACCTCGATCTTTTAGCTGTCAAAGGGCCGCAGCAATGCTGTCTCTGAAACTAGGCCGAGCTCCACAGGCGTGAGACTTTTCATGGGTGAAGCGCCGAGGTGCATACCTGTGAACACAACAAGTTTCACCTGCTGGGGACACCGCTCACCTTCTTGCTATCCCACCACCACCCATTTTAATCATCACTCAGCACCCTGTGAGCCCCCTCCCTCCTGCCCCTGGTAATCACAGATAAACACAGATCTGTATACCTTCGTCTCTGCAAGTCATTATTTGTAAGCTCAAGAGCAGCTGCATTCTTTTATAAATAGGGACTGACGGGCAGGGAGAGTGTGAGGGTCACACAGAAGGTGAATGGTAAAGCAGGAAGGAGCAGCTGGCTCGGCCAGCTGGGCCCTGCTCTCGCTGCCGGAGGCTGTCTGGATGGGCCTTGGTTATTCACCTGCAGGCTGGGCAGTCAGGCTAGGCATGGGAGAGGGCAGAGCCTTCCCTGGCTCTCAGCCCTCCTAGTCGCTCAGTCTTTCAATCCATTCAAGCATCTACGGGTCCCAAGGCCAAGTGGCTGCTGCTTTCCGGAGGAGAACCTGGGGGAGTGACAGCTGGGGTGGGACGAGGGACGCTCAGGGCTCACAGAGGTGCTGCCCTGCCTTCTGCAATGGCTGGGGGTGGGGGGCAGTGACTCACTCCACCACTGCTGGATCTGTTGTTCGGAGCCTCTTATTGATCTACCATCTAGACAAGGAAGATTGAAGCCTCGCCTCTTCCCCCGAAGGATCAATAAGTCTTCATTGACTTTGGCTTCCTACATATGTCTTTTTCCTGCCGTCCTTCTGCTTAAGGCAATTCCCAGCTACCGCTGCCTGAGGAGCCCTAGTGGCACAGTGGGTGGCATGGGGCTGCTAGCCACAAGATTAGCCCCAGTCGACCCGCATCAGCTGCTCAGCAGGAGGAGGAGCCTGCCTGCCGCCTCCCATAAAGATGTCCAGCCTCAGACACCTGAGGGAGCAGTCCTGCTCTGGCCTACAGGGCCACTCTGTGTCGAATTGACCGGATGGTGGCTGGTTTGGAGTTTGGTCTACCTCTGCCCTGGAACCGGCTGCTGGACCAATGGGGTGGGAGTGGGGGTGGGTCCTCATGCTTGGTCTCATCTCTCACCGTCCTTCCTCTACTCAGATGCTGGGGATGGATGGAAAATGAAGATCTAATCACGTGTCTTCCTGCTTGAACCCTTCAGTGACCCCGTTGTCTCCTGTCTGGATGGTGCTTCCCCAGCCACCTCTCCTGCCAACCCACTAAGTCTTCATTTAAAATCCAACAGCACTCACTGGCTGACAGTCCACCCCTCCCATCTCAGGTCCCTCCACCACACCACACCACACCACACACCACCACACACCACCACACACCACACCACACCAGACCACACCACACCATCCTCTTCCTGAAAGCTTCCAAGAAACATCTCATGCACTTCGCTGTGGTTGTTTTGGGGCGGTGCCCTTGAGGTGGTTCAAGTCACAGCGACTCCTGTACCACAAGTTCCCGTGACGCCCTACGTCCAGCTGTTGTCCTGACAATGGCGTCTTATATTTAGTCTCCTTCAACCTGGACGGAGGTCCTTGGGGCATGTGTGCGAGCAGACGGAGGCTCCAGGAATGGTTCTGAATACGTGAACGACGTGGCCCCTGACTTGGGATGTGGTAAAGAGTTTGAGCAAGAGCAGCTCATTTCCCAGGGGCGAGGAGAGACGGACACACGTTCTAGGTATCTGTAAGGCGCAGTGGCAGTTCCTCGGACGGCTCCCCGGGACAGACAGCTGAGTGTAGGGGACTGTGTGTCCCCCCACCCTGGATTTAAGCCATGTACGACCTTTATGAGTTTGCTCTCAAAAAGTTTCCTGCCATACAAACTGCCCTGTGATTTTACTGCCCTTTGTCTCAATTCCCGCCAGAGGGTGGCTGCCTTGACCCTTGCTAGGATTGGTGCTCTTTCACTAGCAGCTGCTATGCTCATTGGTCAATACATGACTGATGGCATCTCCCCCCAGGCTCACCAGGAATGCTTCATTAGCATACTTACCTGTTTGATCAGTTGCCCGCCATTTCTTCCTTAGTTAGAGATGCACTACTATTGGCTACCTCAGCTGTACCTTATTTTACCTGTGACGTAATGGTGCCAGCCCCTCGCTGGCTATTTAAACCTCTGCTCTCAACTCAATAAACGAGGCTTGATCAGATTCCTGTGTTGCCTCCATTTCTCGCACCCTTGCCCATCTTCATTCCCAGTCCCTCTTTCAGGTCCACGTTGTTGATGTCCCGCAGGACGGGACAGCTGGGAAGGAAGGAAGAACCCCAGCGGTGGGTGCAGCCTTTCTTGGAGCGCATGTGAATGAGTTTGGACGAGGTGACCCGGAAGCATCCGGCAGGCACAGGCGTTCCCACATTGGCTGCGCCTTTTGCCCCAGAGCAGCATGCCATGTCCTTGCAGGGAGCTGTCATTTATGGATTTCCTGTCAAGCTACAGTCTCAGCCTCTGGGCTCACGGGGGAAACTCCGACGGACACAGCAGGGTAGACAACCTAAGGAGCTGGTGGCCTGAAGAAGTGGCACAGGCAGAAATATAGATGCACCAAAAAGAATTCTGGACAGATGTCTGACAGAACCATCAATGGCTCCAAGGAATGGCTGCCCTCAGCCTAACCTTTGAGGCTGAGGAGGGGAGAGGCGCTTGAGGCTGGCCCTGACCCAGCGAGACCATCCGAGTCCTACCGAGAGAAAGACCCCATATTCAGTACGCACTCGGTTGGAGTCAGCAATAGGTGGTGGTGGGATCGGAACCCAGTGACTTTCGCCCCATGCTCTGGGTCCAGGGAGCAGGAGCAAGGAATGCAGAGCCGTGTAGACTATGCGGTGACCATCTTGGGCTTCTGATGCTAAGAAAAGACTCTCTTGAGATTACACGGTCATGGGTAGTAGGACATGAAAATCAATCTCTTGGAGAGAGTGGCGCTTCCTTTCCCTACTAGTTGAGTTGGTGCATTGTGTGACCCCCCTCCCCCCGTGTGTCAGAATAGCGCGGCCCCATAAGGTTTTCATGGCAGATCTTTCTGGAATTAAATCAGCCTTGGCATCCTTAGGTGGAGTCAAACCTTCAACGTATTAGCAGCCGGGCATGTTAATCATTTGTGTGAGGCCGGGTCGACTAGAGAAACAGATCCAGTGACATTCATATATGTGGAACAAAGAGCCTTATTTATTTTCATTAAATCATTTTATTGGGGGCTCTTACACTCTGATAACAACCAATACATCAATTGTATCAAGTACATTTGTACATAGGTTGCCATCGTCATTTTCAAAACATTTTCTTTCTACTTGAGCCCTTGGTATCAGCTCCTCTTTTTGCCCTCCCTCCCCTCCCTTCCCCTCCCCTCCCCGCCCACCCTTGTGACCCATTGATAAATTATAATTTATTATTATTTTCCTATCTTACATTGCCCGCTGTCTCCCTTCACTCACTTTTCTGTTGTTCACCCCACTTGGGGTGGTGGTGGTGGTGGTGGCTAATATGTCCATCATTGTGATCGGTTCCCCCTAAGAAAGAGTTTTCTATCAAGAAGTAGTTGTAGAGCAGGGAAATATCCCAGCCCAGTCCAGCTCAAGTCCATAGGTCCAACACTATCCCATAAATCCGATCCTAGTCTACCAGTCTGATATTAGTCCATAATTCTGGTACTAGGCCATATGTCCCTGTTCACACTCACGCAGTCACATGCAATGATGCAGAATGCAGGACAATCACAAAACAAACAGTCTTGTGGCTCCAATGGCGACGGAAGTGTCACAGGGCTCTGGCAGGGCACAGCGGGTCTCACCAATAAGAAGGGGAAGGCAGAGAGAGAGAGAGGACGAAGTCCCCAGGGCCCTCCTTATGAGAAGGCCACACCCGTAAGGAGGTACCATCAGGCCTGGCCTCCTGCACTGCTAAATCTTCCAGCTGATACTGATTTGTGTAATTACCACACCATTCGAGACGCCAAAGGACACCGTCCTTTCCCTAGATCAGGTCTTTTGTTGAGTTACACGGAGACCCGGGTGGGTGGGGCTTGAACTTGCAGCACAGGGCCGCTGAGAAGAGCCCGTCTTCTAGACAGGCGGTCTTGCTTGCTGCTCCGCATGTCTCAGCAGGAATTTCCATCACTGTCTGCCTCAGTGTCTGAAGACCTCGGTGGGATGTCCTGCCTTGATGTGTCCCTAGATATTCAGTGCCCTTTATCTTTTGGGGTGGGGGGGGGGAGATTCACAGAGTCTGGCTTACAATGGTTGGGTCTCTCGCCCTAGTTCTGCCTGCTCACTGACATTCCTTCCACTCCTGCCTGCTGGAATCTTAGCTGGCTTATTCTTCTCCCACTTGCAGAAACCCGGGGCTGCAGGGCTTTGCTGTGCAAGCTGCTCAGAGCCACAGCTCCTGGGGAGCTCTTACCAACAGGGCCCTGCTTTCAACACCCCCTCCCCCTTCCGGCCAATGTTTTTAAGACCACAGTATGCGCACACAGTTTTTATTTGTGTATTTCTCTCCAGCCTGTAAGATGCTGGAAGGCATTACTCATAACTCAATTTGGTGAAAACTCTCTCTCAATACCCAAGGTTGAGTTAAATATCCCAAGAATTTGTAACCGCCTTTCTCACCCCCCTAATTGTATGGGGGTGGGGGGCGTGCAGAGCATTTGAAACCTGAAAAGCCCAACATTCAACAAAATGTTGGGAAGGCCCCAATCTGTGGAGCCAGGCAAGTTCGCATCATGCGGCGCTGCGACAACCTGCCGGCTGCACAGGATAAATTTAACCTTAAAGATGGCTCAGTGTTCCAAAGCCTGGGAGGCAAGCTGAATTCTCAAAGAGGCAGAAGCACGTGTCCAAATGGAGCAGGCACTGGGAGGCAAAAAAAGAAGGACATCTTTATAGCGACGAGGAGTGAGCAGCCGACTTGTCCACATCGTCTGGAGATAGCATTCCTCAAACCGTAAGCCCTTCCCCCTCTTCCCTCCCCTTGCTCCTACTGACATGTGGCTGAGCCCAGGTGGAGCCTGGGGGGCACAGAGCTGGTCTTCGACGTGGTGCCCCATCTTTAGTATTGCACACACACACACACACACAGCCCTCTCCAGGAGCTGGACTTCAACCTATGGGAACTGTGGGTTTTGATCTTGACCATCCCAGAGAGGGAAGAGGGCGGTTACGCTCTATGCTTCGTGGGAATGGCCGTAGGGGGAGACTTTCTTATATGGTTTGTGCCTTTCCCAGCCAGAAGGAAGGAAGCCAAGTCATGTAGGAATGTACGACAAGCGATTGGGCCAAGTGTTTGAGGGGCAGGATAAACCTACCAGGTGGAAACACTGTATCTTCAAGGGGGACCCTCTAGCCTGAGAGCCTCTGCCCTGAGTTGACCTGCTGTCAGGCCTGGAGGAAACCAGTGTGGGTGGGAGGTCTAAGTAGGGCTGTTGTTAGGTGAAATCAAGCTGTTTACGACTCATGCGACCCCGTGTACAACAGAACAAAACACTGCCCAGCCCTGCATCCTCCTCCCGACTGGTATCTTGGAGCTGATGGTCGCAACCAAGGTGCCAACCCGTGTCATGGAGGGTCTCCCGCTTTCCCACGGCCCCTCCACTTTACCGAGCATGATGTGCTGCTCCGGGGACTGGTCTCTCCTGACGACATGTCCAACGTAGGTGAGACCGAGTCTCACCATCTTCACTTCCCGGAAGCATTCCGGTTGGACTTCATTCTGGACAGACCTGTTTGTCCAGGCAATATGCTTCCTCAGCACAATCCAGATGCACGAAGATTTCGGGGTCTGGACGCCACGTGCCATGTGGGAAGCCGCAGCTCTCGCCGCCATTACAAGATGGCGCCGGGCAGTCAGGGCGGTGGCCCAGTTAAGTGGTAAGCAACCACTTAGAGCATGCGCACTGCTTAGATGACGTAGTCATAACTCCATCCTGGAGTATGCTAATAAGGGTTCTGGCGAACGCACCAATCAATGCACAGCACGTCCCCATAGAGCGCATATAAGCAGCAGTAGTTTGGGGCTTCGGGGTCTTTTTCCGCATCTGCAAATCGAACCCGCATTAAACGCCTGTGGAAGAATCCTGTTGTGGCGCGTCCTTCTTGCTGGCGAGACTGAGCGCGCGACAGTGCCAGGTCGGCCTTAGAGATGCTATGAAGGTATCTCGAACCCCACCACCATGCCCGACCCTCTAACTGGGAGATGGAACAGGTGTCTGGGCACGTCGGGGTGAGCTGGAACCTCTCTGATTGGCTGCTGCTGGGCGCGTCAATCATCTGCATCGCCATCAGCTCCTCGCGGACCATGGGGTGAGAGGTGTTGCTGGGTTAGCCGCCCTCAGTGCGACGGCCTGCCCTGCGTCGCCCTCACAGGTCGCCGCGCTGGAGCCCACCGTAGCAGCTGTGTCCATCAGCTTGTTGAAGGGCTCCCTCTTGTTCGGTGACCCTCGACTGTTTCCAGAATAATGTCAGATAACGTATTCCAAACGACACGAGAAACCCCCTGAGCTTTCTTCTACGTCGCATTAGGCAGTATTGCCCTGAGGCAGAGCGGTTTGCTCGGTTGGCAATCCACGGGGATCTAAATACTTGTCCCCAACTCTGTAATTCTAATGCATGAATCCCCTTCAGTCCTCCTTAGTCACTGCCCAGCTTCCCCAGCTGTGGGAGAACGGGAGAGACATGGCTCGGGGCAGGTGCACATAGTCCTCAAAAGGAGGTTTTTGCTTTCCAAACGCTTTCTTTATTCTCAGTGTGGTTTGGGTGACGTTTACAGAGCGGATTCGTTTTCTATCCAACAATTCGCACACATTTTGTTTTGGAACATGGTTTGCAATTCCCTCCTTCCCCACATTCTCCCCGGGCTCCCCATTTCCGTGTGTCCTTCTTCCCTGACCCTTCCTGCATTCTGAGCTTTGTTTGCGGCCAGATGGCTTCCGTTTGCCCCCGCAGGGCTGGCTGTTCTTAGGATGCGTTCCTCACGAGGGTCGTTGTTCATTCTGCAGGCCCGGCTGTTGTGTGGCCACAAGGCGATGCGTGGAGTGCAGTCATTCCCAGGTTTGAAGGATGTGTAAGGGACACAGTCTCTATTGAATCAGTCAGTATTATCTTTCTAAAAAATTAACTTTGATTTTTTTCTATGCTTTTCTGCCCCTCTATATAGGATCCAATCAGAGAAGCCAGTAGTGGTAGCCAGGCACCATCTAGTTCCTCTGGACTCAGGTCAGTGGAGACTGCAGTTCAAGCATTCAGTAGTCCTTTGGAGTAATGGTTTTCTTGAGCTTTTAATTTTATTCACTCTTCTTTCCTCCCTCCAGACAGGGAAAGACCAAAAATTGCATCGTAGATGGCCGCAGTTAGGCATAGAGTGTTGTCTCTGTGAACTAGGTTATGCTTATTGACTCAGCCATCCCCTGAAATGATGGTCCCCAAGTCTGGTGACACTTTTCTTCAAGATGTTTACTTAAGGCTAAAAAGTTTTCACCACTGGACTTCCTGTTTGCTCTACTATACGCATGGATATATTGGTAGCAATACTAATATGCATGTAGACATACCCTCCAGTAAAATGATAGGGTGGCAAAGGCGGCTACCCACTGGGCTCTAACTGGAAGGTCAGTTCAAAACCACAGCCTCTTGGATAATACCAGGTTGCAGGTGCTAGGGTCTTGGCTGACTACCTCTACAGGAGTTAAAAGGGGCTCTGGTGGTGTAGTGGATTCTGAGTTGGGCTGCTAACCTCAAGGTCAGTGGTTTGAACTCACCATCCACTCTGAGGGAGAAAGATGAGACTTTCTGGTCCTGTAAAGATTTCCAGCCTCGGGAACTCACAGGGGCAGTTCTGTTCTATCCTTCAGGGTGGCCGTGAGCCAGAATGGACTCAGTGGCAGTTGGTTTTATTAAATTATGGGTACAGTCCTGTCCACCTAACCATACCTATACATCTTGCATGTCTGCCTATGCATCCACTCATAGATTACTGTCCATTATTACTAATATTGTTAGATGATCTCCAAATTCTGTTGGATCATCTTTTGGGGATGGGCCCAAATACGATCGCTTCCAGTCAGCTGTCTTCCAAATTTCTTGTTACAGATGAATGAGCGTTCCCAGTGTCGTGGCCATTTACGGAAACCTCTCCGGAGACTGGGACACTTTCTTGATCATGTGCTCCCTCTTGAAATGGCTAGATGTTGACTTACCCTTTGTGATACAATAACTCTGTGTTCTCCTTCCATCTTCTTTTTATGCTTCCTGCTTCTTTCAATATGTGACCCTAAAACCCTTCAGCAGTGCGACTAGAGGCTTGGCTTGTGGTTACTCAGTTCTTTGGTCTGAGAGACGCTGAGTGTGTTCTTCTCTTGGTGTCTCACTCAGCCCTCTGCACCTTTCCTAACACGTTTTACGTTGTCTTTTGAGCTGCCCTTTGAAATCTTTTGTTTCACTCTCTTACTTTGAAATCCTTCCACTTGCTCTAGCTACGCTACATGTGAGAAGAGTTTCGGAGCCTCTGCTGACGCCCATGTGGGTCTTTTTCCCTGTCTGTCTAATGACCCTTTGCTTTCCTCATGTATGGGGTCCTGGATGTGACCACACAGCTCATCTCGTCTACAAGCACTAGGGCTGGGGATGGTCACTAAAGTCATACTCAAGACCACTCTCTGGTTTTCTTTTAATTTTCTTCAGCTTCCATTTGAATTTACATCTGAGCATTTCATTGTCTGTTCTGCAGGTAGCCCCTGATTCTGACGTCACGTTTCTCCATCATCTCTTCCTACAGATGTTGGTTCGGTTTTTGTGTCCTCCATCTGGTTGGGTCCACGTGTGTAGTTGCCGTTTATGTTGTTGAAAAAGATATTTGCACTGCCTAAGTTGTTGGTCTGGCAGAATTCCACCCTGTGGCCTCTGGGGCTGTTTGTATCCCTTAAAAAAACTCAACACCAAACTCATCTCCATCAACATGATTCCGACTCACAGCAACTCCAAAAGACAGAGTGGGACGGTCCCTGTGGGTTTACGTGACTGCCAATCTTTACAGGAGTGGGAAGACTTTAGAGAGTGGCTAGTGGTTTCGAACCCCTGACTTTGCCGTTCCAGCCCAGTGTGTAACTCACTGTGCAAGCGAGACTCTTTTTTTTTAAATCATGAAGGCCATATTTCCAATCATCACCCTTTCTTTGCTCCCAACTTGGCCATTCCAAGCACCAGTTGTTATCGATGCATCTTGATTGCATGTTTAATGAACTGCACACCGAAGAAACTGGGAGAAATCTTCAGTGTGTTCCCCTTCGGCATTAGTGGTTGCTGGGTAAATTTGAATAACAGTCAATTTACGGAACTCTGTAGTGTATGGATAGTCACCTATCACAGGCGGCACAGTACCTATGATAGAGTTTGGAATGTCAGTTAGTTATTGTGGGCCCAGCACATCCTATGATTGTCTATTTAAAATGGCCAATAGCGGTCCATTTCAGCTTACGACTGCCTTTCCCCAGGCATTCACAGTCTTTACGCATTCCATCTCATTTGTGATGAATTCCAATTTTCCTACCTTGTTCATACTTCCCACGTTGTTCAGACAATGAAGAGAGCTACAGCTGTTTCTTCTCATTTGGAGTCATGCCAAATCAGTCCATGGTCCCCCCAACTTTACTCCATCCCCATCATTGAGGCCAACCCCACTTGGAAGAGGCAGCTCTCCCCAGACCTAGGTTGCGGGCCTTCCAAGCTTCGTGGCTCATTTCCCAGTACGGCATTAGTTATTATTCCACTGGCATTCCTAAGGTTTTCTCACAGGCAAGCCTTTCTGATCTCCAGGTCTTTCTTCCTGGTCTATCTTAGTCTGGAATCTCCATTGAAACCTGTCCACCATGGGTGATCCTGCTTGTATTTGAAATGCTGCTGGCCCCGGTTCTAGCATTCCAACCACACGCAAGCCATCGCGCTACAGCACACAGACAGATGAGCCGTGGCCTCTTGGATTATAAATCCTATTAAATTCTACCTTCTTTAGCTTTACAGTTAAAATGGCACTTTCGTGACAACAATACTGTCCTTGGGCACTGTGTCTAAAGAACACATGCCAGAGAACCCTGAGTTTCAAGTGTAGCAACAATGAAACTCAAAACCTGCCTCTAGTTCCTGAACCTTCCTCCCCTCCCAATTATGACCCCAATTCTACCTTGCGGACCTGGTTAGACCAGAGGATGCACAGCAGTGCAGCAGGGATCTGGAAACACAGGGAATCTAGGATGGATGAACCCCTCAACACCAGCGGTGGGAGTGGCGACACCGGGAGGGAAGGGGGTGTAGAAAGGGAGAACCGATCTCGGAGATCTATGTGTAACCTCCTCTCTGGGAGATGGGCAATGGGAGGGTGGGTGAGGGAGACGCCGGGCAGTGTAAGATAAGATAAAATAATTATTTATAAACTATTAAGGGTTCAGGGGGAGGGGGGAGCGGGGAGGGTGGGAGAGGGACAAAAAGAAAAATGAGTTGATTCCAGGAACCCAAGTGGAAGGAGAATTTTGAGAATGATGAGGGCAACAAATGTATAAGGGTGCTTTACTCAATTGATGTATGTATGGATTGTGATAAGAGTTGTATGAGCCCCAATAAAAAGATTTATTAAATTTTAAAAAAAGGAACACATGGCACTTCCTTTGAAGGAAGGGATAAGTATTCCTTTTTTTCACTTTATTGATGAAGATTGAACGAGTGGAAGAGAGCAGTGGGCACTGGGTGCCAGCACCAGACTTGACATTCGGGTCACGAAGTCTCCTGGCAAATGAAGTTCCCTCCAGCAGCTGCAGGCCTTGTCTTGACAGCTGGCGGGCGGGTCCAGATAACAATGCAGGAGGGCGGGGAAGAACCGCACCATTCTTGAGCCATTGTCCATCTGTCTTTCGGGTCTGATCCTCTGAGGTGGGCAGTGCCTTTATTTTACAAAGGACGGCTGTGTTCCAGAAATCTCAGCTCTGAGCTTGCACCAAGGTCAGACTGATTCCAAAGGCTCTGTGCTCCGTCTTCCGTACCAGGCAGCCTGGGATGGTCCCTTCTCCGGAAGGGGCCATGCTCTGCCCTGGGCAGCGCTGCCGTGAGGCACCACACTTCAAAAGCAGTTCACTTGAAAGGGCTGCCCCAGAACAGCAGCCGCGGTGGTCTAGGGATCTGGGGAGAGCGTGGGAAGAAGAGTTCACTTCTATATAAAACCCTCACTTTGAGGGTCGGAGTCACCCTTTTCATCTATTTCTTGGACTCAGCGGAGGAGCTCTCTTGGTACAAAGACGCTCTCACCTGCTTTGCGATACGTAGGAAACGAGCACTCCGTCACCCACTGTCCTTTTCCAAGAGGCTTTATCTTTGGTCTAAAGGAGCCGGGTCTGTCACCGGTAGAGCGATTCATTCCAGAGGAGGAGGAGGTGTTTGCTATTTTTCAGAACAGCTCACTGCTGTGCTGACCTAGAAGGGCCCCAGTGAGACCTGTAACGCAGGCCCGACCCCTCTGGGCTCAGCTTCCTCGCTCTCTAGTCCACATTACACGGGCATCTTTCCACCCAGGGGCTACATGGTTTTGTTGTACTAATCCAATGCTAAAGTGACCCGAGAAATCTCTCCTGAGATTTGCCATTTGCTAGACAGCCTATAAACAACCTTAAAAAGCGAAATCCACTGCTTCCTTGAGGAAGAAGAGACTTTAAACATGTAATAAAGATCTAAGAGATGTAACAGAGAAGGCACTAATCTCAAAAATCGATAGACAACTACAATATGTCAATAAGAAAAAAATCAAATTGAAAGTGGGCAAAGGGTATGAACAGAGAGTTCACCAAGAAAGACATCCCACGGACTAACAAGCACGTGGAAAAATCCTCCAGCTCATCAATTATTCAGGAGATTCAAAACAAAATAATGACAAGATACTGAAAGGTGAGAAGATTAGAGATAGAGGGGCTGTCTCCATCGAATGCCTACATTAAACAAAACCAGCTGGCCATGCCATAATTGAAAACAATCAGGCACACGTTAGACAGCTATGGGGACAATCCAAAGCTGGGCACGCGCAGACCAAGGTCACTGAGGCGCAGGTGAAGGTCAACCTGGGCATGCACACTAGGCGCCAGTCACATGACCTCACACGTGCACCTGAGCTCGGCCACTGCGGACGGCCAACGCCCTCCACCATGCCCGGCAGGTGCGGGGCGGAGGGGTAAAAAGCAGAGACCCAGGAAAGTCGCTCTCTTGTCCCGGCACTCCTTCCGCGTGTTTTTTCGAGTTTCCCCTAAAGCGGCCAAATTCAGTGTCAACATCTTGCACGGTCCTCGGGGCGGCTTTGCACGCTTTCCAGATAGAGCGTGCACTACCTGAGGCCGTGGTCCCTGAACCTCCCTTTCCCTCGTAAAGTTACCCGAATTACAAAAGTGCTTCCGCGTGCGCATCCTTTCAGCCTTGAGAAGCGAGAGCCGGGGAGCGTGGTCCCAGAACCCTGACACTCGGCCTTACACTGACCATGACAGCCCACCTCGCACAAACAGGATACAACACGCGCTGGAGGGGAGGGCTCTCAGCCACTGCAAATGCGCATCATCGTGGACGTGGAATAAAGAGCCCCCACGAGGCAGCAATCTCCCTGCTAGGTGTGTGCCCTAAGAGAGAGAGAGAGCCACGGCACAAGCTGGCACGTGCACTGATCGCAACAGCACGACGTTGGGAACAACCTAACTGCCCACCGATAGAAGACAGGAGAAAGAACCCGTGCTGCTACACACAATGGAATCACAATGCATGCTGGGAAAGGATGCTAACACCATGAAGTGCCTCATGACCCCGGCGGACGAGGAGAACCTACTGGGTCAAGTCAGGCCATCACAAAAGGACTCGTCTGGTACGAGACCACGACTAGACGGATAAAAACCGAGACACAGACTTGGACACCAACGACAACAGACTTTAGAGGTCCCAAGGGAGGGGGGCCAGGGTGGGGGCTAGAAGGATGGCAGGTGTCGCTTTGGGTGAAAGGGAGGACAGGGGTGCACAGAGGGAGAAGAGAATGGAGGGGGGGGACAGAATGTTTGGGAGTGGACTGAAAAGATATTTGAACTATTGGAGACAGAGTTGATGGTCTGAAATGTAAGTCATCACCCCACCCCAGCCCCTGCTAGTGCACAATAATATATATATGTACATATTTGAAAAACAAACATACAAAACCCCTAGGCTGAGCCAGCTGCTGAATGTATCATTGACTCTGGTGTCTCCCTCTGTGCCCCAGTCCTGGGAAGAATATTATGAAAAATGATATAGGCAACTCTGAGCATCAAGCATCCTGTTAGAAATTCATATGGACTGGTGGGTGTGTGAGATGCTATACGACCTATCAAAGACACAAAAGAAAAGGCCCTTTCTGAAGTATGGGAGGGACCGGAGGAGACTGCTCAGCCAGACACAGCACAGAAAGAGGACTCTGTGAAGCCAACTCCCTTTCCGCCCACATCTTCTCCTCAGAAGGAGTCCACCCCTGGGGGAGGGCAGGGGCCATGGTGTCTGAACACACGACTTGCTTGTTGGCGTGGCTAAATAAAGGTATACAGCTTAAACTGTGCGTCTTGACACCAGAAGCAATTAAGGAAGTCCCTTTTATCCCTGCCCATCCCCTTCTATGAGAATAAAACCTGTCTTCCCCGCAGGAATTCTGAAGATGTTTTTAGGATCCGAGAACAAGGGCCATGAAAACGCAGCGTTTTATGTATTGCTAGCACTCTGTTGGGACCAATGCCCATACGCACTCTGCGGGCCTTGACAACTTGGCAAGGCCTTTTCTGACTCCTTCCAAGATCAAGTTGCTCATCTCCAAGAACACAAAACCAACCGTTGCCCAGCTCACAGACTGCTGCTCCTCAGTTGGCCCTGAAACCGTCCACCGCCTATTCTTGCAGGCCAAGGCAAGGCGGGAGGGGCCATCCCCGTGTCGGCACATTGTGCTTTTAGAGAGAGAAAAATAACTAAGAGGTAGGCTATTCCTTTGGAAGCATAACCAGGCGTATCCGGCTGTTCTGGCCCCGAAGAGAAAGCCTGTGCTGGCTAACTGCATGCTGTGAGAAATCTGGGCCATTAGCAGACTCCGAGAACAACGGTCTGCTAGAAGCTCGCTATAAAGACCTTTAGAAATAATTTCCCTTCAAAGGCCCGGGTAAAAAACATGCCAACTGGATTGCTACAAATGAAAGGTTTACTTGGTCTGCTAAAAGAACACCGTCATTACTTTTCAAAGGCTCATTAAGGGCTTTGTAGGTTAATGTGTGGGGCGGCACTGCCACCTGGTGGCCTGCTCGCACTGTGACACACGAGGTTCAGCTCCCGGGTAATTAATGGTACGCAAACTCCCCCTCCATGCGCAACGAATAAGCAGAGCTACTTAAAAAATAAGAAAGCAATAAACGACAAGAACAGCCCTTCTGACGGCGAGGCTAATTCTTCTAGAAATGGCCTTATACTTGTACGAAAAAAGGGCATTTAAGCTTGGCATTTACTGTGTGACTTGAGCACAAGGTTTTCTCTGCTTCCTGAACTCTTAGTGGGAGAAAGATGAGCTACAGCCTCGGTTACCCGCCGGGGCCGCTTCTACCCTGCCCGATAGGGTTGCGGTGAGTTGGCATCGATTGGGTGGCAGGGAGTTCCTGGGTCATTTATTCTTAGTGCCACCTCAAGGATGGGCTTTAACACAAAATATGACCGTACAGAAAAAAGTCAGAAACATTTTATTTCCTATCGTACAGCATTGTTCAGAACCGGCGGCAACAGTTAAGGGGACCCCCGACACTGGAGGACCTTATGCTGGGTCCCGGAAGGGCTCGGGAATGCGTTCAAAGTGTTTGCTTCTCACATGGCCTTTTTCACGGCTGCCTGGGTCAGGCTAAAGAGGTACGCCTCGTAGATGACATTTAAGAAGTTGTCGTCGTTCTGGAAGACAAAATTAAAGGACCCGTGGGAATGTGAGTTGGAGGGCAGACACAGCAGGCTTCCGTTTGAACGGGCATTTCCATGCTTGGATGCCAATCTCTACCTGTTGGCCCTGACAGCTGGCAGTTTGTCATTCTAGATGGGACTGTCCGGGCGGGCGGAGAGCCACGCTGGGCGGAGTCAGCGGCTGGCGCTCCATGGTCAGTATGTGCACCAGCAAGTGCCCAGGAGGTTCATTCCGCCCAGATGGGAGCCCACCCCGTGGCAGCACATAGCCAGGTTTACTCGTGAAAACACACTGGTCCTCAGCAGACAGATGGGGGGAGAGAGTGATCTAGGTTAGCGGTGCTCCAGGTTTGGTCAAGAGGCTGCTGGTAGCCAGTTCTGAAGGGCCGTCAGGCAGCCCGCCATCGTCATGCTGCGTTTTACTGTGCAGCCAAATCGCTTCCTCGCAAGATGCTCCACAGGGCCAGTGAATCCTTCCCACTCATTCTGGAAAGATTTCTGACTTTGCCACGTGGGCAGTGGGGAGACGAGTGACCTCTGGGTTCTTAGGTGACACTAGGGGGATAGGGGAGGGAGAGCCAGTGGCCTCGTCGGTGGACTTTGGGGCTTGTTAGTCCAGAGATTTCTCCCGCCCACCCAAATCCTTTATTGTGCTCGCAATCCACCCACATTTCAAAGCTCCCTTCGTCCCTTTTGGGAACAGCCCCCCTCCCCTTCCCCCTCCCTGTCCCCTGCTCTACACACACACACACACACACACACACACACACACACACACACACACACACACAGAACTAGCCGTAGAATCCTATGTGTGAGCCTGTGTCCTACCAACAGGCAAGGACTAACAGCAGACTGCGGCAATGCCGGCCAGCAGCTGATCAGGAAGACACTGTCTTGAACACGGGGGAAAGGCAGGGGCACACAGGGAGTGCGGGGAGCTGCTAACCGGCAATTCGGAGAGGGAGGGGGGACCTGGACTTCCTGCGCCTTGGCTCCTGCACAGAGATCTCTGGAAGCAAGTGGTCTGACTGCAGGGATCGACATACAAGTCACCTTTTCAACTCAGACCCACGGGTTCTCCTCCTCGTTGCTTACACAAAGGCAGGCATGGCTGTCTTTCTTAGTCTCCCGGAGCGTGGCATGGCTAGCCTCCTAAGGGGAACGGCTCTGATCCTACTTTAAAAAAGACGAATCTGTGAGTCTCAAGCACGGACCCCTTGCTTTGTCCAGCTCCCTTCCGCTGCCTGCTCTGTTCTCACACCCCGATGCCGGGCCGTTCCTTTTCTTTGCTCAATCAGGTTTCCTTTAAAGATGTCCTTACCCCGAGACCACTGTCCTTTTAAAAGAAGGGCAGCACAGGCCCCCAAAGGGCATGCCTGTTTCCCAAAAGTCATCTGACGTGTGGGCACAGGTGTGTCCTGCAAGACCGGCCATCAGTAAGCTGTCGCCACCGGAACTGATATCTGAAGTCTTCCTGGCTGCAAGTAGCCCACCTTTCGAGGCCCGCCAGGTACGTTCTAGGTGTGCTTTACCACGACCTGGGTTGCCGACCCCTCCCGGGTCAGGCAAAGCCGCTGTGGCGTGCTGTGAGACAGGGCACTCTGGGCTCACACTGGGCTGAGCTCCAGTTCCAGTCTCGCTGTGTGACCCCGGGCTTCTGCTTGTCTGAGAAACGGGAAAATAAGGCAGCTAAGGACTACATGAACTATGATCGACGGGCAGTACCTGGCATGATGCTGTGTGTGCGTGTGTGTGCGCACATGCGCACGCGCAGCACGATTATTGTCTGTAGTATCTCATGTTCCGCCATTAGGCCAAGCGGCTGAGGAAGGAGTTCCCACGATACCATCCTGTCCGTGTGAGTGAGTCTCACCGTTACCGGCACCCTAGGAACAGCCTGTCCTGCTTCTCTGCCCGTGTCCTACTTGTTCTATAGGGTGCTTGAACTTTGCACTCAGTGTCTCCTCGCTTTCTGACCATGAGCCTGGGGACCCAGGGACCCCTCAGAGGCTTCACCACACAGTGCAGGCTGTCTTCTTTTCGAACAGGTAGACAGCTTGGTGGGCTGAGTCAATCCTCCAAGGTACAAAATCCTTACCGAGCGGAGACACTCAAGGCCGCAACTCGTATTTGGAACATCAGCCGTGAACCAAGCACAGACGGCGTTGGGGGCACAACTGGCACGAGCTAAACGAGGCTTCATCTCAGGGTCACGGTCTTGTCAGAGGCCTGTCTTACCTGGACGAGGTACAGCAGGGCTTCCTGAAGTTGTCGCTTGCTAAGTGGGCTGCTGGTGATGGCCGGAAGCTCTGGTCTCTGCTGAGGCAGGAAGAGGCTGGTGGAGGCAGCAGCTGGTTCTTGGCTCCCCAAGGGCAGGAGCCCACCATCCCTCTCCTTTGCAGCGGTGGAGGTGGACTGCGTGAACACCATGGGGGACATGAGCAGAGGAGGGGCCGCTGAAGCCGGGATGCACTGAGGGGAGATGACCTGCTCATAACAAACACAGACACGGAGGGTGGGGTTGAGAAGCATCTCATTAAAATGACAGGTAGATACAGGTGAGTTTACATATTCCCTGGGTGGGAAGCGTTTCTAAGACAACCGAGTGCTGTTCGAGTCTCCACATACTCTCCTTTGTTGTTACTCAGAGCCCTGGCACACCGTCTGAGTAGCGCTGGTGTGCAGTGTTGGAAGCGTGGCCTCTCAGTAATCCTTTTCCGGTTTACTATCATGACTTGGTCATGCGGATTGTCTACTTTCTCATTCCGATTCCTAGTGACCCTGTAAGGCAGAGGAGAGCTGCTCCTTAGGGTTCCCAAGACTATATACCTTCACAGGAGCCGACAGCCTTGTCTTTCTCCTTTGGAGAAGCTGGTGGGTTTGAACTGCCGACCTGTGGCTAGCAGTCCTGCGCTTAGAGACCCTCTCTGACAGCAGGGCTCCTTTTCCTCAGCGAGTTACTGGACTTGTTAAGGGGCGTGCACAGTGCCCACTCCCGGTTCCTCCAGTGGAGGACACACTGTGAGAGGGCAAAACTGGTGGCCTCTCCTGGGCTCCTTACTCGAGCAGATTTCTTTGGGGGCACCCCTTGTGGGACCTTCCCGGGCAGGCTCTGCCTGCTAGCAGAGAGCAGCATGCTCTGTTTCTCCTGCTCCAGGGCCCCTGGGGGACTAGTTCCTGCCTAGCAGCTCAGTGGCTCATCTGCTGTCGGGGAGAATCTGTCCATGCAGCGGGCAAGGTGAGCGAGTTCACGTGGACAGACCTACAGCCACGCTTTCCAGTAGCCCTCGCTCAGTTAGGCAAGTGGCATTTGGATCGCCAGCTGGCTGACTCCCACGGTCCGCTCTCCTCTGCTTCCAACTCAGATGAGATTGGGAAATGTTCCCATCCACCCGCTAAGAGCCCCCAGGACTGCATGAGAACGGACGCTGCGGGCGGGCCGGCAATCGAGAAGTGGCTGTAATGTATAATCGGAAGCTCCCTGAGGAGCAGTCTCAGCACGAGGGCCCACAAAATGCGCATGCGCCTTGCCGGCTCCCCACCCGTGGGCGAGCTGAAAAGTCAAGAGCCACACACGCGGGCCTTTCCATCTTGTCGCTCGTCCAAGCGTCTGGCGTCCAGTGCTACATCGCACGCAGACGGAGAGCAGACGTGCAGAGCGGAAATGCTACACTGCAATGGGGTGGGGGGGGGCAAACACCGCTTCTCTTGCCACGGGAACTCATTTGGGATTTTTAACAAGTAATAAACAAGAGCACGTTGACGCGGTGGCTCTCACACACGTGCACACAATCTTAGTTTTCCAAAGGTGGAAGCGCTTCTGATGACATGTCATGAACCACATGCCAAAACATGACAAAAAGACTGGCGATGATGTGCACGGTCAGGGGAATTTCTGAATTTTGAAAGAATTTGTACCAATCTGGAGCCAGAGCTCCCGCTGCTCCATCAGTCACTCGGGTTTTCTCTAGCTGTTGTAGAGACTATTGCACGACTCCAAAGATGGGCCCAGAAAGTCATCTTTCTGGGGGAGAGAGTATGTTTTAAAAATTATAATTATTTTCTACTCTCCTGAAGTGTGTGTGTGGTGGGGGGGAGGTGGAGGTATATTCTACCTTTACTGATTTTCATTTTGCACAGAGGGAAATAAAAATAGACTGTAACTTTAAGGAGTTAATAATAATTTTTTTGGGGGGGGGTCTGTTTGTTAATAGGAGCCCTGGTGGCCTAATAGTGATGCACTGGGCTGCTAACTACAAGGTCAGCAGTTCAAACCACCAGCTGACCCGAGGGGCAAAGACGGGGCTGTCTACCCCTGTGAACAGTTACGGCCTCAGAAACCCACAGGGGCAGTTCTACCCTGTCCTACAGGGTCGCTATGAGTCAGCATTGACTCAAGGGCAGTGAGTGAGATAGAGTGATCGACCAAAAAAATAAAATAACTGATAGATAAATCATTGGGCCCTGGTAGCGTAGTGGGTTACACACTGGCTGCTAACTGCAAGGTCAGCAGTTCAAAACCACCAGCAGCTCTGAGGGAGAAAGATTAGAAAAGCTAGTCTCAGAAACCCACAGGGCAGTTCTACCCTGTCCTATGGAGCTACTATAACATGAACCCACACGTACAGCACAGTGTCTGACACGTAGTAAGTGCTCAGTATTTCTGGCTAAATACGAACTCATGCATCGGGGACTTAAAAAGTCAGAGATCAGATGTCTGGTACCCCAGAATGATTTCAGAGCCAATCGTATGCTTCCCCAAAGAAGCATCTATCCAGGCCTTTAGCCCTTATAACACTGTGAAGAGTTAGATGGACAAGGACATTCTGAGATTGTTGAGCAGAAAGTTGAGGTGACAAGACGCACAGACGTGGCTTTGGCACCCTGTTCCAAATGGGAATGGATGTGGCGCGGGGTCCCCAGTGCACAGCACTGGTTTACATTTCCTGCTTGACTGTCATACCCCGCCCAACCCCCACCCCACCCCCCCAGACCTGGTAGATGTTTACCTGAAAGAGAGAAGCCTGCTTCTCTGCGCAGCCTGTCCTGTCGATCCAGGGTTCCCCAGGTCTCACCGTCCGAGCGCCCGGAGTCAGCACAGGAAACTTGGCTGCCATGGCTGGCCGGCTGGGTGTGTGGACCTGCTGCCCGTGCTGCACAATCTGGAGCTTGCTCAGTAGCTCCTGAGGGGACACCACCCCGGAGCCGCCCGTCTGCGTGCAGGGCAGGGGCAGCGCGGGCTGTTCTTTCCGGGGAGTCTGATGCCCGAGCGCCTCTGGCAGAAGGGAGCCATTGAAATACACAAGCTGTGGCCGCACCAACCCCTCCCCGGGCACTGCAGAGGTGGCGGCAGGGAGGCCTGTGCTGAAGCTCGGCGCAGCTGAGCTGGCACTCTGGAGCTTTCGGGCCCCAGGGCCAGCCTGAGGCTTTCCGAGCGGGCTCTGAGTTCTCCAAGCACTCCTGACGTGATGAGCCAAGGTCCCAGGGTACTGGGGAGAGGCTGGCTGGGTGAGCCCAGAGAAAACGTCCCCGACAGGATGGGGGCCACCGTTTTCAGCGGGCCGGGTCTCGGGCAGCTCGGACAGTGGGTGGAGGTCTGCATTCCTGACCATGAGTTTCTGGATGGCCGGGCAGAGCTGCTTCTCCAGCGGAGGTGAGGGTCTTTTGGGCTCCTCGTAGCAGAGGGATCGCACGACCCCCTGCCTCCCTGGAAGTTTCGCTTGCTGCTGCAGCTGGTGCGCGGTCGGTGGAGGCCCCAGCACTTCCTGGCAGGTAGCTTTGTCTGGTTTCCCAAAGAGTGCCGTCAAGGATAAGTGCTGGCGCTCCGGGTTCAAGGTCTGGAACAGATCAAGACACTTGAGAACCATGTAGGTAGAGGCGACTTGGCTACACTGGGGGAGGGGCTGCCGCTTACTGAACAGCTAGACAAACCCGTCACCTTTTTAACGTCAACATTTTAGGAGTTTGTACAAATTCGGGTCCACCTGGAACCTGTGGCTAGGTCCCTATTTGGACCCAGGATCTCTTGGTATAATCAAGTCGAGGCGGGCCGGGCCTCCAGTGACTGGCGTCCTTCTAGGAGGGGCACACTCATTACAAAGAACGAGAACAAAAGCTCTCCTTGGACATCTCTCTTCCTCAAGAGAACTTCTGAGCAGCGTCCGGCCCTCCTGACTAGACTCTGGCCACTAGTTTGCTAAGGGGCCCACCAAAGCGCTAACATGGACGGCAGAGTACCTGGCTGGGCTGAGGTTGGCGCTGCTGCTGGTTTTCACTGGGCTTCACTGGGATCGGTTTGATCAGATTGGGGTTGTCATAGATGGCAGATGAACCAGTCATCTGTTTCGGCTCAGAGCAGGTTTTACACTGAAATGGAAAAAGACACAATCATTTTTGGTGTTAAGGAAGCTTTTTAAAAGTACATACTCTCACAAATGCCTTGAGAATGATTGGGGCAGGGAATGTATGGATGTGCTTTATACAATTGATGTATGTATATGTATGAACTGTGATAAGAATTGTATGAGCCCCAGTAAATTGTTAAAAAAAAAGTACATACTCTCTTGTTTCTTAGATTTATCTAAATGGATAGATGGCTATAATTTCTTTGTGATAAATTTGAAAAGAAAAAAACAGACTTTCATTTTTCTCTGATATGAAGCTACATTTGAGCGTAAATTTAATTGGAAGGTAATTTTTCCTTATTTGCACAATTCAGTACCCTAAAATATTACCGACATCAGCCTGCAGGACCCAGCGGCTCTTGGTCCAGCAAGGCTACGTATATACTTAAGAAGTGTTTAAAAATACAGTCTGATGCTTTTCAATATGATAAACCGTGATAGAAACGACTCCTTAAATAACACGCATGGGTGATAGCTGGCGCTCTCCCTGGCCCCATCCCTCCATTAGCAACTGACTTAAAATCGCAAGTTTCTGGCTGTAATTCATCAAAGCAACTAAACCTTTTTGGTTTACAAACCCAAAAGTTAAGCTGACTCAAACCAGTGATTTATAAATTACTAACATCATCTTTATTTAATAAATGACTTCTTGCATAAACAGAATAATTCAAATCCGACTGTTCTGAGCCACTCACTACAAATTACAATTTCATAGAGAAAGAGACGAGCCTCATCGTTTCCCATGTGGAATCGTTATCATACATTAATCTAACCAACCATGCAACTGTGAACGCAGTAGGATTCATAACAGAAAGAACACATCAAAGATGTCGCTATCGACTGTGTTCAAACACCAACTAAAATGGAGTACAAAATGGTTACCTTCTGCACTCTAGACTTTATCTAGCCTCGCGAGTTTTAATTGTACCATCATGGGGCCTTGGGCCAGGGAATAGTTCATGCTGTACCTGACTGGAATAAGCTATAAATATAGTCTTGTTTCTCAGGAACCCAAGGCTCCCAGTGTGTTTCCCAGTCGCTGGGAGTGTATTTTCTGATTCAAGGGCATGGAGATAGAGATCTATTATTATTTTGTACATTTGGGTTTGTCAGGTTAACTGTACAAAAGGAACATTAATTTCTTCCAAGCATTCTGTCAACGATGTGGATATGGGGCACTGGTATTGATAGGGTGTGAAAGCATTTGATGAGTGACAGCGGCCCAACCAGCCTGGCTTTCCCAGGACATGGCCACGGGGACAAGGCAGAACACAGCTTGACACAGGCGCGCACAATTTGAGCAGGAAACACTGTTAACTCCCGCTCGCTACTTCAAGCAGGTTGCTTGGTGGAGTTAACTTTCACTGAACGACCACAGGGCCATCTTTTCATGTCTATTAATTATGCTCACGTGTTTCTTATGTCCCAGAATGCTGGCTGCCAACTACAGAAACACATCTCCCACTCCCTTCCACAGGCCACATGCACGGCAGCTGTGAGGTTGGGCCCAACCCCCTGACAGTCTTTTCTAATTAAAATGTCATTGCCACTAGCCCTGTATCTATGAAGCCATGCTTTCATGTAAAAATTGCTCGCTATTAAATTGCTCAGAATTAAACATCATCCACTTCAAAAGTTTGTAACTCATTTTCCACTTGTTTAGTTTTCTATGTATCTCTGGACCCAGAAGACTTAAAATAATGGGGGGGGGGTTAGTTTTTGGAAACGTGTATAATGGTTTTGAATAGATATATAATGTATAGCCAGAAGCAGTTCTCCAAAGCCTCAAAAATGATGTCACACAATCTCACTTCAACATGTACACGGGAGCGCGTGCGTGTGCACACCCACATACATCATTGCCAAGAGAAAAGTTTAAAATACACTAAAAGGGTGCTGGATGATGGGTGCTTTTAAGTTTTCTTTTCATGTTTAAAATTTTTTTCTCATAAAACATTCAAAGATATTTGAACCCATTAATTCCCATCTTAAACCACAAAACACAAAATAGTCCACTTCTGAATACTCAAAGCCTAACTCCAAGTCTATCAATAATATCTGATTCTGTTTGTTTGTTTTGTCTTTTCTTATTGAGCTTTGGCCATGTGATTGTTCGTTTGCATTTCAACTCAACGTTGAATAGTGAAGGTAAAAGGAGACGAGGTGCAGATGAGCATTGTTACTATTTTAAAGCAGATTCTGAGTTGCTTTTCAGGAGAGAAGCTAAATGTGGGCCAAAATATGGTTATATAACTATTTTATTTATTTTTAAAAATAATTTTATTCGTGGGTCATACAATTCCTATCACAATCCATACATACATCAATTGTGTAAAGCACATTTGTACATTCATTGCCCTCATCATTCTCAAAACTTTTGCTCTCCACTTAAGCCCCTGGCATCAGCTCATTTTTTCCCCTCCCTCTTGAACACTTGATAATTTATAAATTACCATTATTTTGTCATATCTTGCACTGTCCGATGTCTCTCTTCACCTGCTTTTCTGTTGTCTGTCCCCCTTCACCGCTTTTCTGTTGTCCATCTCCTCGGGAGGAGGTTATATGTAGATCCTTGTAATCGGTTCCCCCTTTCCAACCCACCCTCCCTCCACCTTCCGGGTATCACCACTCTCACCACTGGTCCTGAAAGGATCATCCGCCCTGGATTCCCTGTGTTTCCAGTTCCTATCTGTACCAGTGTACATCCTCTGGTCTAGCCAGATTTGTAAGGTAGAATTGGAATCATGATAGGGGGCAGTGGAGGGAGAGGGAGGAATCATTTAGGTAGTAGAGGAAAGTTGTACGTTTCATCATTGCTACATCGCACCAACTGGCTCATCTCCTCTCGAGGATCTTTCCGTAAGGGGATGTCCAATT
Source organism: Tenrec ecaudatus (assembly GCF_050624435.1). NCBI lineage: Eukaryota > Metazoa > Chordata > Mammalia > Afrosoricida > Tenrecidae > Tenrec > Tenrec ecaudatus. The sequence continues at coordinate 133,719,191 of NC_134535.1, forward strand.
GCATACAGATAGGCTTTGGGTCCGCACTCCTCCTTATTCACAATGATATAATTTTTTGTTCTGATGATGCCTGATACCTGATCCCTTCGACACCTCATGATCGCACAGGCTGGTGTGCTTCTTCCATGTGGACTTTGTTGCTTCTGAGTTAGATGGTTGCTTGTTTACCTTCAAGTCTTTAAGATCCCAGACACTATATCTTTTGATAGCCGGGCACCACCAGTTTTCTTCACCACATTTGCTTATTTACCCATATTGTCTTCAGTGATTGTGTCGGGAAGGTGAGCATCATGTAATGTCAGTTTATTAGAACAAAGTATTCTTGCATTGAGGGAGTACTTGAGTGGAGTCCCAATGTCCATCTGCTACCTTAATACTAAATCTATACATATATGCACATAGATCTATTTCCCCATCCTCATATAATTTACATATGTACATGCCATTATTTAGACCTATATAAATGTCCTTTGCCTCCTCTTTCCTCTATTTCCTTTTACTTTCCTCTTGTCCCACTATCATGTTCAGCCTTCATTTGGGTTTCAGTAATTCCTCTCGGTTACATTACCCTTGGTCACACCCTACCAGGCCTCCTTCCTACACACTCCTTACCACTGATTTGGATCACTTGTTGTTTCCTTGTTCCTGGGTTTGTTAACACCACTACCTTTCCCCCCACCTCCCCCTGTCCCATGTCCCCGCGGAACTGTCAGTCCCATTGTTTTCTCCTCCAGATTGTCCATCTAGCCTATTTTATTTAGACAGGCCTGCGGAGATAATAACATGCACGAAAACAAGACAGAGCAAAACCAAGCAACAATATACAACAAAATAACAACAAGCCAATGATAAAAAACAAAACACAACACAACAACAAGAAAGAAAAGCTTGTAGTTAGTTCAAGTCTGTTGGCCTTTAGGAGTGTTTTCCAGTCGAGTCTGTTAGGGCACCAAGCCCTGGCCCCAAGTCTATTTTTGGTATTCCCTGGGGACTTGGTTGCTCTGTTCCCCTTGCTGTTCTGTTGCACACCCTTAGTGTTTTGCCTCAGTGTGGTGGGGTCAGATCAGGCGGAATTCCCCGCTGTGTCTTCCGTGCTGTCCTCGTGGGGCTGAGTCAGTGACAGCTATTTCATGATGTCAAAAATTGCATCTGACCCTCCGGATTCCTCACCTCTCAGATCTACACATGAGTCTGAGTGGCTTTAAAAGGAGGAAAAGTGAAGTTAAAGTAGACTTACGATTCTGCAGTGACATACAAATTCATTTCAAACACTTGGAATTAGAAGAAGAATTTGAGGTCCGGTTGAAGGACAGGTTGAAGGGCCCAACATTTCATGGTGCAGGAAATGGGAAACCAGGAAAGATCTAAACCAAGGGGCTAACATGGTCCTGATGGAGCCTTTGGGAAGGCCCATCACATCGAAGGCTATGTGACATCACCAGGCCGAGAGTGGCAGCAGGAACACATTCTTCGGCTATTTATCCACAGCCATGAACACTACGTAGCAAACGTTATGCATTTGATTTGTGTAGGAGAGGCACAGTCTGTACACTGACTCCACACCTGCATCCCATCTCCACCCACGACAACAGCCCTGTGGGGCATCAAGAGGAGGAGAAGGCTGTTTTGACTTCAACCGCTTACAGAGTAGTGGAAGTGGTTGACATCAATGTTGGTTTTATTTTGAATGGAAGAACAAAATAAGTTCTAAATAGTAATAGACTGAGGAGGTCAATGGAAAGAAGAATTCATGTCTGCAGAGATTTGGTGAAATGCTATGCAAAAACTGGTATTTTAACTGGGGCTTGAAGGATGTGCATATCTTGATGGCAAATAATACCAGGGGGAAAACATTCTAAGTTGGGGGAATAAGACACAGTGCCTAAGTTAAGTCTTTGAAATCACGCTTGAGTGTTTCTGAGTGTATGTGTGTTGAGGGAAGGGGGGGGGAAGGAAATAAGTTTTAAATATTTGCATCTATTTGCATTGATTAATTAATTTGCATGAATGTTTGCAAATATATTTATAGATCATTGCTATGATATCTTTATTGAATGCTAAGGTCCTAGAGGGCAGAGATGTCTTACCTTGAGCAGATTAATTAATCATTAGTGTGCCTAACTTTGCTCTGGAGGCACAGGGGATAAGCATTTGGCTGCTAACCACAAGGGTCAGGGGTTTGGAGTCACCAGCAGTTCAGAAAGAGAAAGGTCTGGCAGTCGGCGGCGTCTGTGGAACTGAAAACCCTTGGAAACCCTGTCGGGCAGCCCTCCTCGTTCTAGAGGGTCATCGTGGGTTGCCATGGACTCAAGGGCAGCGGGTCTGCTTTGGTTTAGTAACAGAGCACCATCAATAAGATCCATTCATTTATTTGACTAGTTACCAAGTTCAAGTTACCAAAACTAGTTACCATTAAAAAGGCATTGTGTGTGATCCATTAAACAAAAATAACAATTGCAGAAAGAGTTGTCACCGATTACAGTCGGGGTGGAAATATCCCCGTCCAGGCCCCCTGATGGAAGGATAATGACCCTGTGGCTCATTCAAATGAATTCATTCCACAACCATTTATTGAGCACCCACCATGTGGCAGGTGCTTTGAAGAAGGCGGGCACTAAAGATGGGTACGGGGAGTCCTTTCATTCAAGGAGCTCGTCATCTCAAAAATCAGAGTTGGGTTAACAATCTAGTCAAAATCCTGTCCCCAAACTTGGTCATGTCCCCTTCATTCAAGTTCCTCTGTGCTTGTTTCTCGGTGGCGCCGTTTACTTTGTCCTTCAACCTACCCCCCCCCTCCCCCCCGTGCTCTAGAACCTGGGAAGGGAGAGCTCAGACTTGAGTAGACTGAGGTCAACCGCCGGGCAGGGGCATTTCAGGGAGCGCTGCATGCTGCACAGGGCCTCGTCCTGGGAGGCGCACCGTGTCTGCCTATCCAGCTCTCACCATGTTGACCAGTGGGTTCAGGTCGTGGCGGTCTGATCCGCCCACGGCCCACTTCTCATCACGCTCTCTCAAACTTCCAACCTGACTTATGATCATGGCCTGAATCAATGAGTCAGGTGTTTTAACTTCGATCACTCTGTCTGCATTAGCTGGGCCAAAGCTATTGGATTCCTCTGAAATAAGGTCTATCCAGGCAGGCAGCATAAATGCTCAATTCTTTCCCAGTAATTCACGACTTCCGGGGAAGGAGTGTCCTCACAGCTCCCAGGACAGCCAGGAATGAGTTTCACTCCATGTATAAGTGTGTGCCACCAGGGGATAACGGTGGACTGCTAACTGGAAGCTCAGGGTGCGAGGTCACTAGGAGTCAGGATTGACTCAATGGCAGTAGTTTACATATTTATGCACGCACACACACAACAGACAAAGGGATGCCAAACAGTTTGTGGAAAAATCTCATTATGTTTTCATTCCATTTGTCCCATATATCTAATATATCTTTCTCATTCAATGTTTGCTCTTTCCCATCACATGATTTCATACATTTTACATATTCAATTCATGTCAATTCACTGCAGTCGTCCTAGCTGATGTCTGAATTGGTGGTCCCACCCAGATACTGTACCCTTGTCACATAATTTATTATTAGTTTGATTCTCTTGTCCCAGACTTGAAATCAGAAAAAAAAAAAAACTTTAGGGTCCTCTGATGTCTTTCAGTGGAATAACCAAAAAATCAAACCAAACCCACTGCCATCGAGTTGATTATAGTGACCCTACAGGACAGGGTACAATGCCCCAGGGAGTTTCCAAGACTGTATCTTTATCAGAGTGGAAAACCCAGTCTTTCCCGAGGAGCAGCTGGTGGTCTTGAACTTCGGACCTTGCGGTTAGCAGCCCAGCGGGTAAGCACTATGCCCCCAGGCTAGCATCTAAGGACACAGTCTGGATAGGGATGCTGACTCTTCCTGTCACCTTTCCCACGTCTGTTCAAAGAAAGAGGGAGGAACTACATATTATGAAACAAAACATGGAACTAACTTTATTTTTCTTCTTATACATTTTACAGTTTTAACTTAGTATCTTTTATTTTACTTTTTTACTCAGGCCCTGAAAGTCTTGGTTCTTACTAGATTAGCATAATTACTCACTGCTATATTCCACAACAGTTGCAAAATTCCAAGGCCAACATTACCACAAACAATAAGCACACTGTCTAAAGTTTCTGAGGTTTTCACAGTTCTTTTTGTCCTTAAAATACAATCCACTGTGAATGTTCAGTTCAAATGCGGAGTTCTGAAGTCACTCAAATTCTTTCTCTTCACAACTACGTTACAATTTGATATTGAGCGAAGCACATATCATTTGTCCCAGCCAAATCTGTCTTTTCTAAATTTTAGAACTTTCATTCTCTTAGTTTATTTTTGCATATTCTTCTAACGGGTGTTATGGTTTCTCAAATTTAACAATTCTTTATAAAATAGGAAAATTAACCCTCTTCTGGCTTGGCCCTGTTCCTTAGGTTGTAAATATTTTCTTCTCATTTTTAATGTTTTAACTTTGCTTGTAGATGTGTTTTAAACCAAACCAAACTCACTGCTCCCAGTGACCCTGTAAGACAGTAGGACTGTCCCCATAGGGTCTCAAAGCCGCAAACCTCTATGGAAGTGAACTGCCGCATCTTTCTCTTGCACAGAGGCTGGTGGACTTGAACTGCACACCTTTTGACTAACAACAGCCTCACTCTTAAACCAACATGCCACCAGCCTTCGTCAAATCATGCAAAAGGTTTACTTATTTTTATAGTTAAGTTTATTGCTTTGGGGTTCCAAGAGTTAGCTAAGCAGAGTTCTCCTTTCCCAGATTATAACAAAACCAATTCATGCTTTCTTCTGGTACTTGAATGACTTGAATTTTATAATTAAACTTCTTTGTTTTCTAAAAATTTCTAATACAGTTATAGTTTGTCATATTCTAGTATGTGAGATTTGGCTCCAATGTTGCTATCTCAACATTTTAAAAGTTACTTGGAAACCCACTGAAGCTCTGGTCTGAGACGGTCCCCTTGCCACAGTCTACACTTCCTATCAGGGGGTCTAATTCTGGACCTCCTCCTATGTCTGTCGGCCTGTCTGGCTGTTTATGAGCCAATAACACAGCATTTTCAATATTTAGGCTTCAGTGTTTCAATATCAGATAGAGTTTGCCCCACCCCCCCCAATGCTCTTTTTTTTTGCCAGGCATTTTCTGGTTATTTTACCATCTTTTAAATTTCTCTACAAACACCTTATAATCGTCTGGTTCCAGACAGAAAAGAAAAATGCGAGAAAAAAACCTCATTGGTATTTATTTAGGGTTTACCTTAAAGTTATAGATTAATTTAAGGAGAATCGACAGCTTTATGTTGAATCATATTATCTAAGAACAGACTTTATATTTCCATCTGCTTAAGCCTATTTTTATGCCTTTCAGGAATGCTTAAAATAGTTCTCCAGATAGATTGTGCCCATTTCTTATTCATTTTATTTCAAGGAATTTCACCTTAACTTGTTGCTAGCCTATAAAGGGTGGGGGTCCTCTCAGATTTCCTAGTTGTGATTTATGAAAGCTCTTGATTTTTCAGGCCACCTTTGAATTCATTTGAAATCAAGTCGGAGTCTTTTTCAGTCTACTAGAAGCAAATGAACATTTTTTTTTTTTTACGTGAGTTTGTGTGGCGCAAAGAATAGCATCCGATCGCTCTCAACCAACACGGCTCCACTATGGGGCTGAAGACAGACAGGTCACCGGAAGGGCAACAACTCACCTTGGTGTATTCATCCTTGGCCTTGGTGAGCATCCGTAAGATATCTACTTCCTGGCCCTCTCCTGAGCTGAGGATCATCGGGGCGATTCCTGCTCCTGCTCCCTGATGGGCTTTCACCTGTTCGTAGTGAGTTAGGCTAGGGAGGAGAGGGAGAATCCATACAAGAAAGGAACCGGTTCAGTGGAAATGGTTTGAAAAATCACCCCCCGGTTCGCATTCAGTTCTTCCCATCCGGTTACACCATTAGACAAAAGACTGTTTGGGAATTGAAAGAGGAAAAGGGAGATTTGGAGTATGCATAAACTGACAACCTGCACGAGTCTAGAGAAGAGAAGAGCCAGCACACTGTGCTCTGCAGACTAATCGGACCCACTATTTTAAAGGTTCTACTGGTGCCGCCATGTTGTTCACTCAGGAGCTGCAGCTGCCTTTGCATGGCATCAGCGAAGTTGGCTAGCTGTCGCCAGGCCTTCAAATGGGTCCACTCTTCAAACTGCTGAGAATTTTCCTTTCCACCTCAGATGTGGGCGAGAAAGATGAGGTGGTCTGTAATCCCCGAGAACAGTTGTACACACAATCCTGTGGAGCGACGATGCGTCGGCACTGACTGCAGGGTGGTGGGTATGCTATATGTCAGACTCATCAGAATCTACGTGGAATAAGATCCTCGGGCGGCCTTGTGGATTTTGATTTCGTACAGTTGAGGTGGAACTACAAATCCAAAGCAAGGATTTGGAATGAACTGGGATGAACCAGGTCAAAGCCCTGTTTTTGTGCCCTGAAGACAATGCAGAAGGTGAGTCACAGGGCGATGCTGAGGACAAAACTTTTCCTTCATGTGATTGGGTTTTCCACTGAGACTCTTTTATTTCTGCCAGGAAGTTTGTGGGTAAAAATAAAATCTGAGAATTTACTGAGATATTTTAAAGGGGAAGGGGGGTCTAAATCCACAAACGTCAGCAGCTTACTGCTGGTGAGCAATCAATTTCCTGCCCCAGCTGTTAAGTAATTACTGCAGAATGCTGACGATTTTAACATGGCCTCTTGGCTGAGCTACAGGCTATTCTGCGATGTATTTGTAACCCTGCGATTGTAACCCACTGCACAGTGTACAGTAACATGAGTGTGCTAGAAGCTGGTGGTGGTGGTAAATATCAGTTTGAACACAATCACCAGCTGAAGCTTGAGTTAGTTACCTGCAATTAGCTACCACAGCTGGACTTCCAGGAATCAGTGCTTATTTAGTTACATATTTTAAAAAGGGGGCTCCCCTTTTTTCACTGCCTTGGGGTCGCTTTTGAGTCATTTCATTGGCTCAGGACTTAACATCGGAAGTTGTTTTTGTTTATTGCAGGCTATCACAGCAATTCTATGCTCCGGTGAGTCCCCCAGTCAGCGGCTGTGCTTCAGCCCATGCAGGACACTTACCTGATTCTGGGGCTCTTCCTTACTGAGCCCCATTAATAGCAGAGAAATGGCTGCCTACTAGGAGCAGCTCGAGGGGCTCAAGAACTGATCAGAGAATCAACCAATCACAGAGGGACTGGCTGTCTGGGTCCCACTTTCAGAGCAACCAAGAAGCAAAGAGTGGGAAGAAATGTAAGTTTCCCAGAATGCAGAAGGGGCCGGTTCATCATCATGACATTAAAAGCAAAAGAGATTAGTAATGTGTGTGTGTGTGAGAGAGAGAGACAGACAGACTGTCCATTGGTTACTAAATTAACCTCAACTCAGAAATTTACAAAGACATTAAAAATAAAGTGTACACAGAGTGTTTGAGAAAACTGAGATCTTCTACTAACACGGATATTCAGCCAAATGCATATCCGTGAATGTGGACATGCCATTTGAATAAGCATTTCAAACCAAACCACTTGAATGTAGTCCGACTCATAGCAACTCTGTAGGACAAAGAAGAACTGCCCCTTAGACTCTTCATGACTGTGCATCTTGAGGGCAAGGGACAACCTCATTTTCTCTCCAGAGGAGGTGCTGGGGACTTTTCAGCCTCGCTCAGGGCCGCCATGTTCCGGAGTAAGCACACAGGGCAGGCCCAGAGGGGAAGGGGAGAGCGACCCCAGCAGCCCTTTCCAATGGTGCCGCAGGTTCTCTTGGTAGGTAACTTTTGATTGTGAAGGAGGTGGGGGCTTACAGATCAGATCATCTTTTTTCCCCACCATTCTATAGCTTATCAAACCTCCCAATGCCTTTCCCTGTTAACTGATAACTTATTTTCAAAAGGAAAAAAAGTGGCTAATTTTAAATGTGGAAAAGCAGTCAGGAAAACTGCCATTTGGTAGAACTCACATGACATATTCCACACTGACAGCAAAAAATAAGTAATTCTAGATGATAAACCTTACCTACGGAGCAGTAGCAAGTCCTTTCTTATGTTTGTTTTTCATTTATTACATAATATTAAATACTTTCTGGACCACTGTGAAGAGGATTTTGGTAAGAGAGATTTTCTATGAAAATTACAGGGTCATTACATACATTTAAACATACATAAAAACAAAAGCACCACCGGGTCCTGAAAAAATATCAACATTCAGCCCTTACTTTTTCATAAGTTCTGCAATTCTTTGGCATTCTTCTTTATCATAAAACCAAATTCCATAAATTGACACTGCAAAAAGAACACATCAAACAAGTATGAGCACCCTCGGAATGCAAAAGTGGAACAAACAGCCTCTGCTCTAAAGGGAACTGGGCACTCAGCTTGCACGTGAAAGCCCTCACTGGAGGGAAAGCTGGCTAGTTTGTGCCCACAAAGAAATCTGTCGTGGTTTCTTACGAAGACGCACACACTGAGATGGAAGACCACACTGCTAGCAAGCAGGTCCTGCAGGACCTCCATCTACCCTGCAGGACGGAGTAGAGCCGCCTCAAATGGCTTCCGGAGCTATAAATCTGTATGGACGGAGCCTGCCACACGGATTCTCCTGGGCAGCGACTGGTAGCTTCGAACTGCCCACCTTTCCCTTAGCAGAGCGCTTAACCACTGAGCCACCAGGACTCCTCACATCCAATAGAGTGTGATTTCCTCTAAAGTTGAGCACCTGGACACAATAGGAATCTGGCAAATGCTTCGTAAGTGAATGAATACAGACAGAAGATGAAATCAGAATGTCTGAGCTTCCTGGCTTTAAAGTAGCATTTCTGTACTCACACATTGAATAAGCACATCTTATCTTTACTCATAAGTATTCAGGAGCCTGATGCACAAATTATGCTTAGAAACCGCTCCCCCACCCAGGAATATGTTAACTGGAAATTGATTTTGTCAGCTGTAAGTTAGAATAGGGTGCTGGCAAAAAATAACATTTAATAATAAATCTCTCACTTCAACGTGTCAGGAAATTTACAGCTGGTGAAGGATTAGATATGACTGTGATTTAATCATTTAGTAATGAAAAATGTGGTATGATATAGCTGCTATTGATTCATTTAATAATGAATCATAATAAATAAATACATCCTTTATTAGGTGCCCATCTACAACATTTTCATAGCGAAAGCCGAAATAATTGCAAAATACATTATATACATCTAGTTGAGGATCTGGTGGTATGAATCATATAACTAATTCATTAGCTACATATACATTTTTAAAACCTTCATTGAAAATAGTGGCAATGTTATGAGGAGTCAATGAAAATGGAAGGGTAAAAACCCTTTTACAGGATAAGATTTCAAATTTTTAAACTTTCAAAACTGTTAGTTACATGAATGTCATTTGGCCATAATATTTTAACCACGGCCTCTCTTTCCTGCTTGCCTGACCAATGGCTAGGTGTGGGGCTTCTGCCTCTTGGCAGTAATGATTCAGGCACCAAAATGTGAAAGAAATGCTTTTCTTGTTCTCTATTTTAAACCAAACTCACAGCCACGGAGTCGATGCAGCTTATGGCAACCCTATAGGACAGAGTGGAGCTGCCCCTGTGAGTTTCTGAGACGGTAACTCTCTACGGGAGTAGAAAGCCTCATCTCGCTCCTGAGGAGGGACTGATGGTTTGGAACCGTTGACCTTGTGGATGGTAGCCTGAAGTGTAACCACTATGTCACCAGGACTCCCTCTATGAACAGGATAGAGTGAAAATCGCTCCCTCGGGTTTCTGAGCGTGTCAATCTTCACAGGGATGGACAGCCTCAGCTTTCTTCCTTGGAGCAAGTCATGAGTTTGAACTGCTGACTCTGGTTGGCGGCCCAATGCTTAGCCCACAGTGCCACCAGGACTCCTTGACCTATGTAAGTAGGGAGGGGAACAAAGAGTGAATCCCATACACCCCCACCCCCACCCCAGTTCTTTAGCAGAATTTTATGCTCTTAGACAGAAATAACTAGACTTCTTTCTCCCTAATGCATTAATAATCATTTGGGGAAAAAGAATGTCTGAGTTCTAAAGTAGAATGTTGTGAGAGCCTTGATATCAAACAGGAATTCGTTCATCTCAAGACCATTAAATGCGCATCTGCAAACTATAGTCAAGGTTGTCTCACACCCATCGAGATGAATTCCCTCCGCGGACTTCTGCACCCTGAGGTGCTGGGTCTCACATTCTTGTGAGAGTGGACTGATTCACTGACTGGCACCAACCACTGATAAATCAGAGTACATTCATGTGTTTTTCCGGCTTTACTCTGAAGACGGAACTAGGAGCCTCGCCCGCCTATTTTTTGGCGACAGTAAAATTGTTCTTTCACTGGAGCCTGACTTTTCTGAAACTGACAGAGGAGGAGGGTGGTAGCAGGGAAGGGAAATCTGGCATACCGTAAGAAATCCAAGGCCCAAGAACACAAAGGCAGAGGAAAAGCCAGCCGTTTGTGTCTCATCAGTAGAATGTATTAATAGAAATATTTTGGGTGCAGCGTTTGTGGGATTACACATTTGTGGCATCCGGCATAAGGAACCAGGTTCGCTGAGGGGAGGATGCCAAGGAATCTGTTGATACAAATAGCAAAACAGTTTGACATTGTCATAACCATGAGGCGCTGAAATGCAGATTTAGGAAGGGAAATGCTATGGGAACATCTTTCAAATGTCAGAGCCGAATGAAGGAGAAGCCTCAGACTGGGGTTGTACGAACGCTGGAAGACTTTGTGGAGATGTCCTGAGGACAGGCACACGGCTTCCAGGTGGAAATGAGACCATCCTGACGCAGCCCCTTCCATCACGTCGGCAAAGCCACGTCCTGAGTCATATGCTGGACTCTGGGTCCCCGAGTCTTTGTGGACGCACACTGCAGTGTCTTTCTCCTGCGGAGCAGAGGCTGGGAGGTCCCAGTCTCTATCTTCGGGGTTAGCAGCCAAGCGGTTAAGCACTGCCATCAAGTGGATGCCGGCTCATGGCGACCCCACAGGACAGACAGAGCAGACCCGCCCCTGTGGGTTTCCTCATGGGAGTGGAAAGCCCCTGTCTTTCTCCCACGGCGTGGCTAGTGGTTTCCAGCGACGGACCGTGCGCACGACGGTCCAGTGCGGAGCCACGGCACCTCCTCTGTGCGCCTCTGGGGCGGTTTCCTTTGATCTTCACATTTAAATAGCCCAAAAGAAAGCCCTCAGTTAAAAAGAGCAATCCAACAGATTTCCCAAGAGCCCTGGATCCTGAGAGGTGGCCCCGAGATAAAACGTGGACCTGGGCCTAATTTTCTCTCTCCCCCAAAATAGCTTGGCCACTTGAGTTGCATTCCGCTGGGAAACGGGGCGGCGAGGGGCGGCGGAGCGCACATTCCAAATGAAGTTTTCTGCCTCTCTGGCCCCAGGTCTCCCCACCCCCTCCCGGCCAAACCTATCACCCTTCCACCCAAGAGGGTCCACCAAAGCAGCTCGTGGTGATGTACGAAAACCAGAGGCCGGCGTGCCTTCGGGAGGTGACGAGCTGACAGGCTGACAGAAACCATGAACGTCCCATTTCAATCCCAGGTTTCCCGTAAGGCCACTGGGTGAGAGGCCTGCGCCCACGCAGGCGGTGAGCACAGCAGCGGAGCCAGGGAAAGACCAGGGTGCAAGGACCCAAGGAAAACGGTGTCCTTCTTAGAAACCCCTGACCGTAACCTGCGTTTGCAGCAGCCGGACCTGGCGGTGTGAACGGTGGGTGCACTGAGATACCAACTACAGGAGTGGCTTCTGGGCTTTAAGAACAGCTACACGGAGAAAAGCCCAGAAGCAGGAATATTCCTTTTTAAAAATCAACACAGCCGTCGGTACCCACTTGGCAAGTGGCAATGCTGCGCGCCTTTGTCCAGCCCGCGACCCCGGCCTACCAGCCACTTGCCAGTCACCTGTCGCCTGAAACAGAGGTGAAGTTTAAGGGCACTTTGGTGCATGAAGCTGAACTCAACTGCTTCTACATCTCTCCTGGAGGTAAGAAACGCCAGAGAATAGGAAGAGTCTGTGGATATGGGCTAGGAACTATTCTCATGACAGTTAGAGTGGGATCCCGCCACTCTAAGGACGTGTCTCTTGTGCATGCCTCTTTCGCCTTTCAAAAAGATTTCCAGCAGTTGTTCCATGTGGGCTAGACCTGCCCTGCCGAGGTTGATGCTTTATGCTCTAACTACTCTCACTGGGAAGCAGCGGTGTCTGAAGCAACAGGCAAGCTGAAGCTGCCTTGTCCGAACACCTGACACACGAATCTTCCACATTCCCTTTGCTTCCGAGAGAGAGATGGAGGACATCAACATTTAAGTATTCAGTTTCAGGCCTGTATGCTGTAGGTACGCACAGACGACAGGTCACATTCTAGAGTGGCATTTTCTGCTTTTGACATTTCTTCAGTGGAAAATTATCAAAGTGATCAAATTTCAAAAGGTTAGGTTCAGAAGCCCTTAGAGGGAAAATAAAATGCCACTTAAATGCATTCTTTACTTGAACCCCTATAATTCTTAGTTTGGAGGCTCTACAAGGTACCCTGGTGGTGAGAGGCTTCTGATGGGACTGTTCTCCCCAAAGTCAGCCCTTTGAAGCACCAGGCCCCCTCAGGGAGAAAGAGGAGGGCTTCCACTCCCCGCAGAGTTCCAGCCCCCACCCCCCCCCCGTCTCGAAAACCCGCAGTGGCAGTTCTACCCTGTCCCTCAGGGTTGCTATGAATTAAGATGCACTTATGTGCAAAAATACTTTTTTTCAATTTGCTCCTTTCGAAAAATCCATTCTTTCATAACATTTACGGTTTGCATTATATTTTACCCAAAATACTTTCCAACTCCAAATTCCTGACGGGGGTAAGCTACAATCATTTAGCAAAGATCTTCCTAATGTGCATGTGCTTTTAAAGAATAAGGTGTATTTCCATACAGTGAGTGAGTGGATCATACATACCGACATCGGTAAAGTTATCTGACTTGGTGATGTTTTCTATCTTTTATATTCTTTAATTATTTTATTGGGAGCTCTTGCAGATATCATAACACCATACACACTTCAATCACATCAAGCAGTATTGTACAATCGCTGCCACAATCTGTTTCAAAACATTTTCTTTCTTCTTGAACTCCTTGATATCAGCCCCCCTTTATCTCCTCCCAACCCCCCTACAGCCCCCCCCAACCCTTATTTATTTACTTATTCGCCATATCTTAGATCATCCACTATATCATTCACATGCAATTCTGCTGTTCACTCCCCTCTTTCTTATTTAAATTTCTCTGAAAAGGACAAGGGAAATCTCTTTCAGAATCTGTATGCAAGGGAGGCATTGAAGGTGCCTCCCTTTTTTCACTCCAAAGGCCATGGGAAAATGGTAACGGACAGTACACACAGCTGTCCGGCGCTTAGGGGTACAGCAAAATTTAAAATTCTTCAAATCCCATTCTTGCTGAGTTTTTTTCTTGAAATACGTGGAACAGTAATCTCAATTTTAGAACCAAAGGCATCTAATACTTGTTTTGAGACTGCTCAAACACAGTATTTCTTATTGTATCATTTATCTAGCTCAAGGTTTTCTAAGTTTGACCGCATTGCGGATGACTTGTTATTAGCCTTTGGTAGTAAGAGCAGGCACTGTGCTTGGTAGAGAGTCTGTGAAAAAGATGGAGACCTTCAGGGCGATGGGCTGGCACAGTGGCTGCAACAGCGGGCTCAAGCAAAAGTTGTAAAGATGGCGCACGAGTGGGAAGGGTTCTGCTTTGCTGTGCAGGCCACTGTGAGCTGGAACCAACTCAACAGCACCGAACAACAGCGCCCGTGCCACGTACACACAGCTACTGAGAAAGCTGTACCACTACCAATCTGAAAGAGCTTCAAAAATGAGAACGATCCGAGCATGAAATTCTGGCCCTGGTAGCAGCTAAGTGAACAGTTGAGGAACCTGACTTCACTAATGAGGTGTCTGTGATCCACTGATGACGGAGTCAAAGTCATTCTTCTGGGTCCAGTCTGTTCTAAAATATGTCCTGCTCCAGCCTTGTAAATAGAAAACTTAAAAAAAGTATTCAAAAAAGTGTTTAACTTGTTAGGCTTGATTAGAAAAGATTCAGAATGAACTTCTCAAAACTAAAAGAAGGGAGGGAGACAGAGAGCAAGGAGGGGAGGGACATTGGGAGTTCTTAGTATAGGCAGTCTTTGCATGGCAGTGACTGTTGGGGCAGAGGGATGCTGGTGTCCTTGGATGGGAAACGAAGGGCATGTACTCCTACGCCCTACAGAATGCTTTGCACACCAGTGGTGTTTGGTTGCTACAATGGTTCTCAACCTGTGGGTTGTGACCCCTTGGGGGTCGAACGACCCTTTCACAGGGGCCACCTAATTCATAACAGTGGCAAAGTGACAGTGATGAAGTAGCAGCGACAATAATTGTATGGTTGGGGGGGTCCCTACCACATGAAAGGGTCACGGCCTGAGGAGGGTGGAGAACCTCTGCCTTAGTGCCTTTAATGGTTTTTCACTGGCCTTCTGCCTTTGTTTCACTGACCAAACACAGACACAATGCGCCAAACCAAATCTTCGCTGGCCATTGAGCATCTGTGCACCCCTGTGGCCTTTGGTCCTGGGTCTGGTTCTCGGCACATGACAAAGGGCGCCTCCCACGTCAGTGATGCCATGATCTGGGGACACTGGCAGGTTCACAGGAGGCGAGAAACAGCTCCTGTTTCGTGGCGGGCTAGCACTCTTTTGCCCCCGTGGAGATTTACAGAAGTCCTATGGTGGGTTGGGATATAGAGTCGGAATTGACTTCATGACAATGGATTGCGTGAATGGGAATACTCCCAAATTTTTTTGGGGTGGGGTGGGGGAGGGATAGTAGAAATAGCAGAAAATCTAAAACAGGTATGCTGAGGTGAAAACAATCCTTCGTTTTTCTAAGTCATTTAACTTCATTAGAAAGTTAATATCATTAAAAATAATTTTTTAAATATCTCTCAGCATTGTACTAATTTGAATTAAATTAACCTGTACCTTCCAAACTACACATGACTGCTTATTACCTTCAAGGCAAAATAAGGATGGATTTTTCTGAACGTTTTCCTTTCCAACATCAAATTCATGGATGTTCACTTCACTCCCTTGCGGGGAAGCTTGTGTGCTGGCACTAGCCTCAGGCTCACGAAAAGTCAGAAGGACTCTTCTTCCTGAAAAAACCAAAGTCCCTGCGGACCCCCTGGGGGTTTCTGAGACTGCAGCTGTTTCCGGGAGGAGAAAGCCCAGTCTTTCTCCCTCAGAGCTGCTGGTGGTCTCGAACCGCTGATGATATGCATCGCAGTCCAACGTGTAACCACTTCACCTCCAGGGCTCCTCTTCTTCATTATAGAATAATTTATTCATTTAGTTCAGTTCAGGGGAAAGTTCCTTCAATTTAAGAGATCTGATAAAGTAATCAAGCATATTTTTAAAAAGCTGCAGCAGCGAAAAGAACCATACTCGATAATAAATAAGAACAATTTACCCTGCTTTATTGGTCACTTAAATTTTTTATGCCTAATAATTTATTACATTGATAATAAAATCTTCATTATTTTGAGACTCAAGAATGTATCCTTTGAGCTTCAGACTAGTAAAACACAACCTACTTCTTGGCGGACTAAGAAATTGAGACAATAGTTATTTCAGGTTTATTCTGAGGTGAAAAACTTGGTTTTATAATTAGATATCAGGCCAGTTTGTGCTCTATTTTTAAGGAAAAATTTAATAAACAGCAAAGTACAGAATAGCAGTAGTTTTGAACTGTTCTAAGATTGGGATGAGCAAACAATTGTTTCTTCTGTATGATTTATGAAATAGTCATTTAAATTTATACTTTCATTTTGTTTATAATTTTGCTTATTAGCATCCAAATCCCCTAGATCACAAATATCACCCGGGGTCCCCAAAGGTCTTCCCCGCATCGTGTCCAGCCTCGGGATGCCTGCTGTTCCTTCAAGGCTCAGTCTCCCTCCCTCGGAGAGACAGTCCCAGCGTCTTTTGTTGTTCCCATACTTTTTGTACATCCTTCTACAAAAAATCAAACCAAAAACCCACATTGGAAGGGGACGTGAGCAGGTGAAGCACAGGGCATTTTCAGGGCAGTGACGCTAGTCTGTGAGGCACTGGCATGTTGCACACGTGACATCACGCATCTGTCCAAGCCCACAGGACTGGCTGACACAGAGTGCATGCTGACATAAAGGACAGCCTTCGGTGAGTCAGCATGTACCGACATGGGCCTTCAGTTATACAGAGGTACCAAGATGTTAACAACAGAAGCTGGATGCAGGAGTAGGGAGGCACACCAGAACTTTCTATACTTCATGTCAACCTAAAATCGCTAAGTACATTAAAATATACATCACATAATTATTCACGCAGCTCAGCGATGAGCTCCTGCAGAGCTGAGAGTTGAACTCTGTTCATACAGCCAGCAAAGTGCCTAGTAGGTGGGTGGGTATCCAGCAAATATTGCTGGCTTGAACGGAAATGTATGACTTTGAGACTTTTAAAAATCATAAATAATTCTTATAATTGCTTCCACGCATCAACAGTTATAAGTATTCTGGCATAATTAAAAACTGTAGACTAAACGTGCCAAATTCCCTGTATCAATCGATCACGCCTTCTGAGAGGGGTTGTAGCACAGGGACCTTCTTTTCTTTGCCCCTGTCATTCTCCTGCCAACTTCAAGAGTTTATTCTGCTTCAAACATGATATTCTTAGGCATAGATAATGCCGAGGGGATTTGGCCATTCGATGGGAGCTCCCTGAGATGATACATGCCTATTGACCCAGTACTGTGTAGGCACTAATGTTTAGGGTATTTCGTATCAGCAATTCTACCATATACTAGTCTTCCTGGTTGACTGCCTGCCAAGCAGTGGCCACCTCAGAGCAGAAAGGATGCGATTCATGTGCAAAATCCCAGGCATTTCTCTTCATCCTGGAAACCACAGGGCAAACCATAACCACTAATGCGAGCACTTCAATGCAGAGGAGACACAGGGCACTCATATTCCAGTTGTGCGTGATAGTAGGACTGTGAAGTGTACATCCCCAAGCATCTCAAGCATCTTAAAAACAGAAGATTGATGTACAAGGTCAATTATGCCAGCAACTTTATCTTAGGTGAATCCTAACCTAGAGAATTAATCCAGTAACAAACATCCAGTAAGTTGTAGCTTGTGAGAAATATGAGTGGATGTTTAAACTAGGCATAAAACACAGAAAGTATCTCTATAGGTTAAAAAAAGTTGTTCCCATGAAGAGCAGACTTCCTCATAAATGAATTATTTAGCTAAGTGTTCAGCAGTTGTTGACAATAACCCAACTGTGAAACACAAGATCACTGAAAAATTTCTAAGATTTTACATATCAGCGGTCGAGACAAAGTTGCTTAAAGCTACTTGGGACAGGATGATGTAAAGTGAGTCAGAAGCTCTGCACGTTCTTAATTTTCTTAACCTTAACCATGAAGATACAGGGGAGATTACACTTTTCAAAAGCCTCTCATATCATAAACAACTAAATCATGTTTTAGGCTACGATCAAATAAGAACTCTACAGTGCTATACAGGATAGTATGAACTCCAGCTTTGGGCTGAAATTGCTTTCTCTGTTTAAAATAATTTTTTATTTTTAAAAAATAATTTTATTGGAGGCTCTAAGGACATTCCATATATTAATTGTATCAAGCATATTTGTATATATGTTGCCATCATCATTTCCAAAACTACTTGAGCCTTGGTATAAGCTCCTCTCTTTTCCCCTCCTTCCACCACCCTCCCACTCTCGTGGATCCTTGATCGACTATATAATTAGTTTGTATCTTACACTGTCCATTGTCTCCCTTCACCCACATTTCTGCTATTTATCCTCTTTGGGAGGTGGGGGCTATATCCAACCTTGTGATGGGTTCCCTCTTTCTCACCTCTCCCTCCCCAGCCTTCCCCCTCCCCTCATGATATTGCTACTCCCATGACTGTTCCTCAGGGGTTTATCTGTCCTGAATTCCATGTGTCAAGATCTCTTATCTGTACCAATGTGTGTTCTCCAGATTTGTGAGGTAGCGCTGGGTCATGGTAGGGGGGAGGAAACATTCAGGAACTAAAGGAATGATGTGTATTTCAGAGGTGCTAGACTGCACCTTGGTTGAATCACCCCTTCCTTATAACCCTTTTGGTGGGGGGATATCCAATTATCTACAGATGACTGTTGGATCTCCACTCCAACCCCCCTCATTTTGCATTGATATAGTTGTTTGTTTTGGATCTTTTGATACCTGATCCCACTGACACCTCGTGATCACAAAGGTTGGTGTGCTTCTACCTTGTGGGCTTTGTTGCTTCCCTGCTAGATGGCTACTTATTCTTTTAAAATCCAGAACATGGAAATACTATACTGTTTCCTTCTGTGGATTAAGAAGTTGTTGGGTTTTTAAAATCATTTTATTGGGGGGTCGTACAATTCTTATCATAATCCATGCATCCATCCAATGTGTCAAGCACATTTATACATTTGTTGCCATCATCATTCTCAAACATTTGCTTTCTACTTGAGCCCTTAATAACAGCTCCTCATTCCCCACGTCCCTCCCTGCTCCCCTCTCCCTCATGAACCCTTGATAATTTATAAATTATTATTTTGTCATATCTTACATGGCCTGATGTCTCCCTTCACCCGCTTTTCTGCTGCCCATCCCCCAAGGAGGAGGTCACATGTAGATCCTAATAATCAGTTCTCCCTTTCAACCCCACCTTCCCTTCACTCTCCAGGTATCAGCACTCTCACCACTGGTCCTGAAGGGGTCATCTGTCCTGGTTTCCGTGTTTCCAGTTCCTATCTGTACCAATGTACATTCTCTGGTCTAGCCAGAATTGTAAGGTAGAATTGGGAT
The DNA here is from genome assembly GCF_050624435.1 of Tenrec ecaudatus. Lineage (NCBI taxonomy): Eukaryota > Metazoa > Chordata > Mammalia > Afrosoricida > Tenrecidae > Tenrec > Tenrec ecaudatus. The sequence goes on from NC_134535.1 coordinate 133,738,238, forward strand.
CATGATAGTGGGGGGAAGAAGCATTTAAGAACTAGAGGAAAGTTGTATGTTTCATCATTGCTACCCTGCACCCTGACTGGCTTTGGCACTCCATGATGCACACCACCTTCCTGACATGATCGCTGAAGACAAATGGGTGCATAAGCAAATGTGGTGAAGAAAGCCGATGGTGCCCGGCTATCAAAAGATATAGCATCTGGGTTCTTAAAGCCTTCAGGTAAACAAACAGCTATCTAGCTCAGAAGCATCAAAGTCCACATGGAAGAAGCACACCAGCCTGTGTGATCATGAGGTGTTGAAGGGATCAGGTATCAGGCATCAAAGAACAAAAAAATCATATCATTGTGAATGAGGGTGAGTGTGGAGTGGGGACCCAAAGTCAATCTGAAGGCAGCTGGACACCCCGTTACTGAAGGATCGTGGGGAGGAGACAAGCCAGTCAGGGTTAACTTTTTTAACTTCAATTCCAGAGCTCGATTATTGGAAACTATTCTCTAAGGATTTGGGACAAAGATCAATCAGATGAAACAGCTGAGTGCAGCCACGACAAGCACCTACTGCATCCAAAGTTCTACGTCAGGGCAAGGCAACAAAAGGCGCTGCCCTCATTAAACATGGCAGAAAACATTGCGGCACCCAGTTTTCTCTGCCAACTTTTCAATGTTTATCAGGCCAGACGGGGCTCTCAAACAACAACATATAAAATCCAGCCCATTTCCAAGCCACAAATGCAGGGTCCGAATCCAAAGAGCGTTGCTGTGTAGACGTTCTCTTGCTAACACTGCAGCTCCAAAGAGTTCTGATTTCAGAAGAAAAGAAGTGACTCTGCTTTCCTTTCACTCGTACCCAGCATCTCTGCCGTCGTGCACGGCTGTACCCCTGATCTCTTCCTCACTAAGCACGTCGGAGGGTTAAGTAGGTTTAGAGATGGATACTCCTTTGATCCATTACATTCCGGGGCAGGTCTGAGACAGGAGTCCCCGAGTCCCAGGGATGGGAGAGCTGAGGCTGTGTAGACTGAGCGGTCGGGGAGGAGAGGGGCACTGTTTCCACAGTTTGTGGGTGTTTAGGAGCGTGTGTAATGAGGAGCTGTCAACGGTCACAGCCCAACATGGGAGAAGCACGCTGTACTACAGACAGAGAGCCAATGCCACAGGGCTCCCGAGTGAAACTGTGTTGCTCTCTGGGCTTTTTCCGAGCCCCCCACCCCCCACCCCCGACGGAGGGCCTGCCAATTCTCCAGATAAAGCGTCTCCTTCGAGGTTGGAGCTTTTCCTCTCAGCATGAGCGGAGGACTGATGAAGGGAGACCAAAAAAAGAAATTCTGGATTGAAGGTCAAACTGGCCCGGCTCAGCACTCGAGTCGCAGCAGATATGTAACGCTTAATCATGTTGCAATGTACTGGTGGCCGGAGACAGAGTGCATAATGACCAGATCCCCGGTCCAGTTAGAATGGCAAAGAAGGCTTACTTACAGGCACACAGTGAATTCAGCGACCACGTGCCAATTTTTGAAAAATTTAGTGGCCGCCTTTCTTTCATACTAAGCAGTGCAGAGTTACCTGCTGGGAAGAGTAATTGATGGCCATCTGGTACAACCCGGGCCTCCTCTTGCATATGTAAACAGAGCCGCAAGGTTGTGGGGTCACCTGGGTATGAAATGGCAAATGCTGTCTCTTTCCAGACTGCCCATGCATGTGAATGAGTCTGCTTTACAGCCATCGAGCCAACTTCAATTCATGGTGACCCGACCTCATCTTTCTCCTTTGGTGCTGCCGGCAGGCTTACACTGATGACCGTGCAGGAAGCAGCCCAGTGCTCAACTCACTGTGCCACCAAGCCTCTATGAGTCTACTTCAAATTTATCGTAGACTGCTGGGCAGATCCCAAATAGTTCATTCTAATACTGCTCCTATCGATATTAAGAATGTGCCGTTGTATGCTGTGAAATAGATTCCAACTCCTCCCATCCTTGTAGGCCCAAGTAGAACTTCTTCCCCAGGGGGTTGAAGGCTGTGCTGGTGACCGAGGCAGACAGCCAGACAGCCACGTCTTTCTCCCCCAGGGAAGCTGGGCTGTGCACTGGTCACGGCAAGTACTTAACCATGACGCCACCAAGGCTCCTAAGAGTCTGCTTTGAGGTTGGTGTTTCTTGACTTTGTATTATTTCAGTTTAAGGAGATCCAAATATTTCATGCAAGATTGTGAGAGGTTGTATGAGAGAACAAGGCCAGGCAGAGAGAGGTCGATCCCAAAATATCTGAAGGAAAAAAGGAAGGAGGGGCAGGAGAGAGGGGGGAGGAGGGAAATTAATCATATTCTCCAAGAGGGTTGTGACTCATGCGATGTTAAGAACTACTATCTACTATCAGTACATAGCCCAGAATGGGGAAATAAATTCTCAACTAGCTGTGGGCAGATTCTGTGACTTGCATTTTCTTAATAATAAATTTAGCTAGGGTTAACGCTAAACCTTTCAAACTTCTTTTCTACTTTTTAAAGCCTGAGCTAATTCCAAGTTAAAAAAAGAGATGATAAAGTGTCAGCGCCTTGGGAGCTGGATAAGGTGAAAGGACTTTGGTCTTCTGTGCAGCCTGGAACCTAGGAAGTGGCTGACCAAGGCTACGGACGGGCCACCTGCTTTGGGGAGAGCGGCTAGTTTCAGTCAGGAAGTGGGGAATGGGGAAGACTTTTGGAAAGGTGTGCAATTTTGTGGCTCCTTTTCAGCAAGTTCTTCATTTTGAAACTTTGTCTTAAGCATGGACGGAGGGTCCAGAACAGTCGATAAACATCATACATAGACAGTAATTCTAAAATTAATTATTTAAGACTGACTTTACGTACATGGTACATGTCTATTTCTCAACCAGATCTGTGTTTATCTGACATCAGAGAGTACGATTAAATTTTATGTTCTTTGCCCATAAACTAATTTAACTCCCTGAGGTGGAGTTGGTTCCAACTCACAGCAACACTATAGGACAGAGTAGAACTGCCCCTTTGGGGTTCTGAGATTTTAAATACTTATGAGAGCCAAGAGCCTCGTCTTTCTCCCATGGAGTGTCTGGTGAGCTTGAAACACTGGCCTTGTGACTAACGGCTCAATGCACAGCCCCCTCTGCTACCAGGACGCTGACGACGCCACCAGGGCTCTTTCTTCCCACAAAGAACTTAAAGTTATTACTCACCCCCCTGCTTTTTTTATTAGCCTAGATACATGAGAGCCAATTAATTAATAGCAAGTAGTATGACAGCAGAGCAAATGTTTCACAAACATACTCAAAGTATAATTAGCAATGTTATTTCTAAATTATGACCCATTTGCTTAAAGTTTGGTATTGCTGCTGTTATTTATTAAAGGTACCTAAAGGTACACCTGTAGGTACACAGGTATAGTGACAACTTTGCAGATGGTTCTAAACTAGAATTTTAAATACATTCTTTAATAGCAATTGAGGAGACGCCTACAATTATATTTTTAAATGGTATCAACTGTTCATAATGCATTTTGCTCTGTTAAGATTCGGTGTTTGAAAGGATTGTAGAAAAGACCTCATTCTCGCTGCTAGAGAATTTATTTATCTTTAACGAACTCTTGAGAGAGAATTGGAAAGTCAGTTGCTGATCTAAAGCACATCTCTGGGGCTCCACACTGACATGATAGCAAGAGACTTTCGTGGAGCTTGGCCTCAGGCGACAGTCTTGAGTAAATTGAGGTAAGGGCAAAGCTTAGTGTGCCCTTTTCATTTCCGGATTCATCAGAAAGCTCCGGCCCTGGCCCTCTGCCTTGGGACACCCGCTTTCTCACATGGTCAGAGAAGAAAGGTGTGCAGACGGAAGAAGCCAGCATCCAACACTGAGAGTGAGAGGAGGATTCTAAGCACATTCGAGGGTGATGTGAGGGTTAGATGACGCGGTAGTTAACAGGCTTCAGTATAAGGGTAAGATGCTTAAATGGTGAGTTCTTTGAAGTTTTTCTCAAAGTTTTGGTTAGTCTTACGTTATTTAAAAAAATTGAGAACTTATTTGCCAGAAAAAGCACAGATTCTAAATGTTCTGTACAAGTGTTTGACAGAAGTGTACCCCAGTAACCACCACCCAAACAGAGCATCTTCATCACCGAGAAAGTTCCTTCAGCCCCCTTTCTAGTCAATAACCATATCCCTCTCTACACTATTCCAACAGAGACAGCTATTATCTGACTTCTACCATCAGATATTAGTTCTGCCTGTTCTTACGCTTCATACAAATGGAATCAAGCAGCCTGTCTTCTTTGGCTCAGCATAATGTTTTCGAGATTCAACTATGTTGTTACACGTTTTAATAAGTAGTTCATTTCTTTTTATTGCTGGGTAGAATCCTATTTTATTACTGATGGACATCTGAGTTGCTTCCGGGGATTTTGTTGGTTTGTTTGACTTAGTGTTGCTACATATTTATAAGCATTAAGATGACAGATGGACCGACGGACTTTGGGCCCCTGCTCAAGGCTTCCCTCAACACAAGAACACTTTGTTCTAATAACCTGGCACTCTTTGATATTCACCTTCCCGACACAATAGGTACATGAGCAAATGCAGTGAAGCAAGCAGATATAGCACTGACGAAACACACAGCACTCCTCTAGTTCCTGAATGCTTTCTCCCCACTCCCACCATCTACCTTACACATCCAGCTATCCAAGAATATATACATTGGTACAGATAAGAGCTCTCAACACATGGCATGGAATCCAGGACAGATAATCCCTTCAAGAACAGTAGTGGGAGTAGGGATTCCATTGGGGAGGGGGAAGGGGGAGAAAGGGGAACTGATTACAAGATTAGATATATAACACACACTCCTGAGGGGGACAAAAACTGGAAATGTGGGTGAAGAGAGACAGCAGATCGTATATGAAAAGAATAATAATTAATAATCGATCAAGGATTCATGAGGGTGGGAGGCTGGGGAAGAGAGGGAAAAAAAGAGCTGATACCAAGGGCTCAAGTAGAAAGAAAATGTTTGGGAAATGATGATGATGGCAACATATGTACAAGTGTGCTTAAAATGATTGAATGATGGATTGTTATAATATCTATAAGAGCCCCCCAATAAAATGATTAATAATAATAAAAATAAAAACACATGATACAAAAGCCCCCACACCAAAAACTGCTATGAACATTTCTGTGCAAGTCTTCTTTAAAGTAAAGTAATATCTATGAATGGAATTTGCTAGATCATATGCTAAGTATGTAGCAAACTGCCAAGAAGCACTCCACAGCAGTTGTACCATGTTACATCCCCATCACAATGTTCCAGATGTCCCACACCCTTGGGAACACTTGCCAATATTCATCATTTGGCCTTTCTAGGGGGCATGTCAGGAGCCCTGGTGGCAAAGGAAGTTATGTGTTGGGCTGCTAGCCTCATGGAAACCACCAGCAGCTTCAAATGGAGACAGATGAGACTTTCTACTCCCATAAAGATTTAGCCTAGAAACCCACAAGGGCAATTCTACTCTGTCCTATAGGGTGGCCATGAGTTGGGATAGACTGAATGGCGATGAGACTTGAGTCTGAAGAAATGAAGTACCTGGCGTGGGGGACCAGGTCTGACCTCCTCTGGCTTCCCAATTGCCAAGAGGCAGAGGTGAGACATGCCTCCGTGGTTCATCCTTCTTTACCAACTCTGACACCAACCATTTCTCCACGGCACTCGACTCGTGGGTTGGGTTCCATAATTCACTGCAATGCCCACACAGTCAATACTCACAATGATGGGAATTTATTAGAGATGTTCCTAGGTGACCACAAGTCAGGATCAGCAAACAGGAAGGGTGCAGTCATTGGTCCACAGCAGCCCGCTCCTCAGCCAGCAGCCAGGCCCCCAAGTCCTCATCCTCTCATCCAGTCATGTGGTCCCTTGGCCTCTGCCTCCACGGTCCGGGAAGCTGTCTGTCATGTTGTCTCACAGTCCCATAGTCTCTGCACTGTTGCTCTGCCCCAGAGGCTACATGCCACGGTCTCTGGCATCTCTAGTCTCTATCTCCACCACTCAGACAGAGATCTGGAATGTGCTTTTCCTGTGGTCCTGGGCTTTCTCTCTCTGCTGCTACTTCAAATATGGCTCCTCCTTGTAGCCAGGGAATTGGTAATGAACACTGACCTCTATTAGTGTTCCATATATCCTAGTTATGTAAGGACAGACAACAAGGGAGGGCTTGGCTCCCCACTCTGGAGGAAAAAGCTTCTGAAAACCGTATGCATAACTTGGAAGCCTTGCCAGACACTGAAAGGCTAACCAAGGAAGCAGCATATTGTCAGAGATACCGCCCGAGCAGGGGCCCCGCAGGTCCGAGGGTTCTCCAAGTGCGACTGACGAGGAGCTGATTTCTTGGAGAGGAGGTGTCCACAGTGATGTGAGTTGGGTAAAACCTGTGGGAACGGAGCCGTCGGGATCTTCAATTGCTTTGGGACATGGCTCAAGGGAAGGAGACACAGCGGCAAAAATATTCTAATAATCGTAACTTAGAATGTGTGAAGTATGGATTTAGGAAAAGTGGAAGTGGTCAAAATGAAATCGGACACATCAAGATTGGTCTTCTAGGCATCAGTGAGCTAAAATGGACCGATAGTGGCCATTCTGAATCACATAATTATATTATTTACTAAGCTGGTAATTAGACATGCAAGAGAAATAACATAATCCAGAGGAATGGCGTGGCATTCATTGTCAGAAAGGATCTTGCTAAACCCTTCATGGGTTCAGCGCCATCTGTGATAGGATTGTATCTATCCTCCTTCAAGAACATCTTCTCAATACAACTATTATTCAAATTCATTCACCAGCCACAAAAGCTAGCAATAAAGAAATTGAAGAATTCTACCAATGACTTGTCAGAAATTGATCAAACTAGCAATCAAGATGCCTTGATAATTATTGGCGACTGGACTGCAAAAGTTGGAAACAAAGAGTAAGGAATAGTAGTCGGAAAAAATGGACTTCGTGATAGAAATGAGGCTGGAGATTGCGTGATAGAATTTTGCAAAACCAATGACTTGTTCATAGCAAATGCTCTTTTTCAACAACACAAAAAGAGGCAGTCCGCATGGGCTTTCCTAGATAGAATACACACAAATCAAATGGACACAATAGGGAAGCTCAATATCGACAGCTAAAATCAGACCAGGGGCCAACCGAGAAACAGACCATCAATTGCTCATATGTAAGTCCAGAATAAAGTTGAAGCAAATTGAAACAAGTCCATATAACCAAAATAGGGTCATGAGACTATTCCACCTGAATTTCGAGAACATCTCAAGAACGGATGTTGTGCACTGAACACTGATGACGGAAGAGCTGATGAGCTGTGGGAGAACATCACGGCCATCACTGCCAAGAAAGCAAAAGGCCACTAGAAAGACAGAAAAGAAAGAATAGGTCAACGAGAATGCCTGAGAAGAGTCTGGAACCTGCTCTCAATGGCAGAGTAGCTAAAGCAGATGGAAATAAGGATAGAGTTAAAGAGCTGAACAGAAATTTTCAAAGGGCATCTCCATAAGATAAAGGCAAATATTGTAGCAAAAAGACCTAGAATTAAAAAACCAAGAGAAGAGCACGCTCAGTATACCTGGAACTGAGAGAACTCAAGCAAAAATCCAAGAAACCTTGAAAGATCCTATGGCCAAAATATTGACTGAGGCAGGAGGCAACCAAGAGAAGATGCCAGGAAATCTGGAGAGCAGTTTGGAAGACAGCGATGGAAGACAACCATCTGTGTGCCCAGTCCCCCAAAAAGGGGACCCGGCAGAATGCTGAAACTGTAGAAGATCCTTGATTTGCTGAAGATCCTCCTACACGGGTTGCAGCAGAACATTGACAGGGGACCGATAGAAGTTCAGGTGGATTGAGAAGAGGGCATGGAACAAAGGAGGCTATCATTGCTCATATCAGATGGCTCTTGGCTCAAAGCAGAGACCATCAGAAAGATGCTTACCTGTGCTTCGTTGACTACGCAACGACATTCGACTCCATGGGCCATAATAAACTGTGGGTAACCTTGAGAAGAATGGGAATTCCAGAACACTTCACTGTGCTCATGAGCAACTTTTACATCAACCCAGGGCAGCTGTGTGAACAGAACATGGGCACACTGCATGGTTTACAATCAGCAAAGATGGCTGTCAGAGTGTATCTTCCCACTCTATGTGTTCATTCTGTATGCTGAGCAAATCACCAGAGAAGCTGGATTATATGATGAAGAATGTGGCATCAAGATCGGAGGAAGGCTAATTAACAACCTGTAATATGCAGATGACACAACCTTGCTTGCTGAAAGTGAGGAGGAATTGAAACACTTGCTGAGGGAGATCAAAGACTGTAGCCTTTAGTATGGATTACAACTCAATGTAAAAAGACCAGAATCCTCACCACCAGACCAACAGGCAACAACATGATAAATGGAAAAAAGGTTGAAGTTGTCAAGGATATTTTCTCCCTTGTGTCCACAATCAGTGCTCATGGAAGCAGCAGTCAAGAGACCAAAAGACACGTTGCATCAGGTAAATCTGCTACCTAGAACCTCATTAGAGTACTGAAGAGCAAAGGTGTTATTTTTAGGGCTACGGTGCGCCTGACCCGAGCCACGATATTCTCCATTGCCTCCTATGCATGTAAACGTTGGACACTGAATAAGGAACACCGACGAAGAATCCATGCATTTGAGTTGGGGTGTTGAAAGTACCGTGGGCTGCTAAAAAGGAGGACATTGGAAGAAGTCATGCCAGAGCGCTTCTTAGAATCAAGGATGGCAAAGCTTTGTCTTACATACTTTGGACATATTGTCAGGAGACACCAGTCCCTGGAGAAGGGCATCATGCTTGGTAAAACGGAAGGGCAGTCAAAGAGAGGAAGGGCCTCAGGGAGATGCATTGCCCCAGTGACTGCATGGGGACAATGGTGAGGATGGCACAGGGTCGTGCAGTGCTTCGCACTGTTGTGCACAGGGTCGCAATGGGTCAGAATCGACTTGAAGGCACCCAACAACAACAACAACAACAACACTGAGTTGATTTTGATGTACAACGACTCTACATAGGGTTCCGCAGCTGCAAATCCTTATGGGAGCAGTAACTTCATCCTTCTCCTGCTAGTTAAGGTATTAAAAACTCCAAAACACCTCACTGCCAGAAAGTATTAGCAAATGCCTGCTATGTATTTCTGACTCAGCATTTAGCATATTATTTTTTAAAAAATTTAAGGCTTTATTCTAATGAACTTTAACATCAGTTTTTGAAGTTAAATAATTAATTAAATGATATAAAATTTAAAAATTCCAATTTTCAATGGTATTAATACATTTAAAATTCTCTAGCCACATGTGGTCAGTAGTTACCATGATCTTGTTTGTGCTTCCAGAAAATTCCAGAAAAATATTTCTCCCGAGACAATCTTGTATTTTCCTTACTACCAGAAATATTCCTTTGCATGCTAGCACATTATTTTTAAATATATGTCATTATGTCTATCTTTTGTGTCAGGAAAGTAAATTTTAAGGGGGAAAGGATGTGTGTCAATCATATTGTACTTAGAATCACAGTACCAACAGTCAAGTTCTCAATAAACATTTGTTGTTATTATGATAAGCAAGGTACAATGTGAGTGGTGTATTTTCCAGCATGAGGCCATAGCTGGATGGAAGAATCACTAAAACTTTAGGGAAAGATCAAGTGTCAGCTTGAAGTATGAATAGGAAGAATTTATCACGTGGAGATGGGCCTGAAGATGTTGGGAAAGAATTCCAGGGGCAAGAAGAAGAAAAGTATGTTTAAAAAGACGGGGTTAGAAAAGAACATTCTGGGGAAGTGTAGCGTTGACGATGGTTAGAGAATTGCAGAGATTAATGGTAGACTTTCCCAAAAAGGTCAATTGAGACCTGACTATATTTACATGTCAGGTGAAAGGTTATTTCAGAGGGATTTATGAATTTAAGCAGATATATTATTTACTAGACTTGTGCTTCCAGATGCTAATATGAGGTACCCCCGCCCCCAAATAAGCAATTTTTTAAAACTATGCATTTAAAATTTTTACAAATAAACCTTATCACCTTCAAAGTACTTTCCATTACACTTAATACATTGGTCAAATCTAAGATTCCACTCTTTTTTTTTTTTGAGATTCCACTCTTGGAAACATTTTTCAAACTCATTTGTTTGGATGGCTGACAACACCTCCTTCGTTTTTTCTTCACTTCTTGTACTTCATCAAATCGCTGTCCTTTCAGGTCCCTCTGCATTCGCAGAAACAAAAAGACGTCACATGGAGTGAGGTCAGGTGAGTGAGGTGTGTGGGGCAAGAGAGGCAGGATGTTTTTTTACCAAACTGGCACACTGAGATGGCTGTGCATTGTCATGGTGGCAAAACCAGGCCCACGTCTGCCACAAATCAGGCCTTTTTGTTGTTGCTGCACACTGTTACGCAACCTCTTCAGAACCTCTAAATAGAAAGCTTGATTAACAGTCTGACCTGGTGGGATGAACTCCAAATGCAGTATGAGTCAACATTTTTGTCCTTTCGGGAAGTTGACGAACATCCAGAATGAGGTTTGTCATCAATCGACATTTCATATTTTTGGAAATGAAAAACCATGCATACACTTGAGTTTTCCCCCTAGCGTTGTCCTGGTAAGCTAAGTTCAACATCACAACAGTTTCTTTGGCATTTTTTCACAAGCAGGAAACAAAATTTCACAAAATTTTGGTCATCACAAAAATGAGGTTTGAGTGAAACACTTTTAAGAAAAAATCACTGTGACCAGAGAGAATCTTGCCAGGTGATGCCACTGGTGCACTAACTCAGAGCAAGTAACTCAATGTTTGCCTAGTGGGAAAAATGCGTACTATGAAAGCTTCGCCCAGCAGAGCTTTTTCAGGGTTGTTTTTTTTTTGGGGGGGTACCCCCTCATATAACATTGGTTGTGTATAAAAGGGATAAGTCAGATGTTAAGTTCTATGCATTACTGGAGTACTGGTAAGTCATGTATTACTGGATTCAATGTGGTAATTTAGTTGAAGAGATTCTGGTTTGTATTTTCTTGCTTAGGCACTAGGGCAATCTTGCACTCCGACAATGACTTAGGAAAAATTTCCCTCCTTTTCTGTTTTCTCGAAGAGGCTCTATAAAATTGGAATAATTTCTTCCTTAAATGTTTGGTCTAATTCACCAATGAAACTATCTGGACTTGGAGTTTTCCTTGCGAGAACACTTTCAATTACGAATTCAATTTCTCTAATGCATACAAGGCTATTCCGGCTGTCTTAGCTATTGAGTGCTGCTGTAACATAAATACCACACGTGGGAGCTTCCACAAATAGAGATCTGTTTTCTCATCGTTAGGAAGCTCGAAGTCCAGATTTAGGGCACCAGTTCAAGGGTACAATGCTCTCTGACCACCACAGACAAGAAAACCCTTGTCTCTTTTCAGTTTCTGTTCTCTGTGCTTCTTTGCTTCTATGCCTAATCTATTCTTTTAAAAAATTTTAACATTGTCTATCTCTTTATTTTATTAAAAATTAAGTTTTATTGACATGCCATACAATTAAGTGGTTTAATTATATTAAAAAGAGTTGTATAATTATCATCACAATCAATTTTAGAACATTTTCTTCATACTTGTACTTATTTATGATTAGCTTCCTATTCCTCCCATCCTTCCCTGCCATAACCCTTAGAGACTATTAATCCAGTTACTGTCTGGCTAGATTTACCTATCCTGGCTTTCATATACATAAAAACATACAAGACACAAACACAACAAGGTATCAACAACGATAATAAAATGAAAGAGGAAAAACTTCCAGAGAAAGCAGAAAATAAAAGCTATAACAAATGTAAAATGGGTCAAAAGGGAACAAATGCTAAGGTGTTAAATTTTACCCTTACTACGTCTGCATGAACCCACTTTCTAATATACTCTGGCCACATGCTTGGTCGATGATCAGAAAAGATTCACCAAAGATTTAATCCACACAGTGGCCCTGTAAATGGATTTGGGGCTTTCACTGACATCCATGGGCTGTAAACTGTGTGTGCAGAATTTAAGTTCTGATACAATTCCCTCCTCTAGTCTTGGATTTTACTATTTAATCTTTGGATCTCACAGGCTAATGTGCTTTTCCATGTAAAATTAGTAGACACACCTCACTTGGATGGCTGTTTGTTGTAAGACAAGCCTGTAAGACCCCAGGCACTATTCTTTCTGATAGCTAGGCACCCTCTGATTTTTTTTTACCATACTCTGCTACATGATCTGTTTGTTTGTTTTTTAATCTTAAAAGTGATTGGTTTAAAACAGACCCTACACTAATATGACTTCATTAACACAACAAAGAAAACCTATGCCCAAATGGGATTACATCCACAAATTTAGGGATTAGGCTATATTACGCATAGCTCTGGAGGACACAATTCAGTCCATAATGTAAGTTATCTACTTCTTCTTGAGTGAATTTTGATTTTTCATGTTGCATTCCTTTATTTTTTTTAAATGTGTGCATGCTCCCCTTTTAATCGTGAGTTGGGTGAAGGCTTACAGAGTAGAGCATCAGTTTTACATTCAACAATTCACACACATTTTGTTTCAACTCATCCATTGCAATCCCCTCATTTATCCTACTTCCTCTGTGTTTCTATTTCCATCCCTTCTCACTGACTGCTGTCGAGTTGATGCTGACTCACAGTGATCCCACCGGACAGGGAATAACTGCCCCTGTGGGTTTCCGGGAGAGAGACTAACTCTATGGGAATAGAAAGCCCTTCAGAGCAGCTGGTGGTTTCCAACAGCTGACCCTGCAGTTAACAGGCCGATTCCTAACCATTACAGATGCCACTGTGTCTTCTCTTTTTCCCTTGACCTTTATCAGACTAGTCAGCTAGTTATCAGCTTTCTCGATTCTCTTTAAAGAACCGGCATTTGCCTTCACTATTATTTTCTTGCTTTCTATTTCACTGGTTTTGTCACTCATGTTTTTATGATTTCCTCCCATGTGCCTTGAGTTTAATTTGCTGGTACTCCTTTTCTAGTTTCTTAAGGTAGAAACCTACAGTATCGAGACCTTTCTTTTTATCCAATGTAAAGTATTTATGATATAAATCTAAGCCCACATGACATATTCTGATGTTGTATTTTCATTTAGTTCTAACATTTTCTCCTTTCTTTTGAACATGTGGATTAATTTAAAATATATTAATTTTCAAATATTTGGGGATTTTTCAGATGTCATTTGGTTACTCGTTTCTACTTTAATTCCTGTGGTTAAAGAACAGGAATGATTTCAACTCTTTTCAAGATCGTAAAGTTTACTTTATAGTAAGGTCGATTATAGTGACTGGCTCGTGTATACTTTAGAGAATGTGTATTCTATTCTTATTGGGTGGAGTGCTCTGTACATGTGATTGTTCAGGTCTTCTATGTCCTTATGTTTTATTGATTATGGTAAGCTGACTATGGAACTCTCCAAGTCTAGTTGTGTATAATTTTTTTTCTTTTCAATTATATCAGTTTTTACTCCATATGTTGTGAAATTCTCTTGTTACATACACATTTATAATTGTTATATCTTCTTGGAGCATTGGCCCCGTTGTCGTTATATAACATCTTTCTTTTTACATGAGCTTTTTATTTTAAGTGTGCATTGTTATCAATATAGTAGCTCCATCTTTAACTAGTGTTCGCATGGTATGGCGTTTTCCATCCTTTTATTTTAAACTGAATTGAATCATTACGTTTAAAATTACTTTCTTTTAAAAAATAATTTTATGAAAATGAGTTTTTTGTAGACAGCATGATAGCTGCATCTTGTTTTCTTAGTCAACTGTCTTTTAGCTAATATGTTTAGACCATTTATATTTAAAATAAATTTTGACATGGCTATGGAGCCCTGGTGGTGTAGTGTTTACCTCTTGGGCTACGATCCAAACGGTTGGCGGTTCAAAACCAGCAGCAGCTCCGCAGGAGAAAGACTGGGCTTTCTGCTCCCATAAACAGTACAGTCTCAGAAATCCTCAAGGGTCGCTATGAGTCAGCATTGACTGGATGGCGGTGAGTTCATTCACATGGTAGGTGGTACAGTGCGTAAGTACTTGACTGCTAACTGCAGGTCAGCAGTTTGAATGACCAGGTGCTCTGCAGGAGAAAGATGTGGCAGTCTGCTTCCAGAGATACAGTCTTAGGGACTCTGTGGAGCAGTCCCACACTGTCTTCCTGGGTCGTGTGAGTCAGAATCTACGTGGTGGCAATGGGCATTCCCTTCCCTTCTTCCTGATATGGTTACACTGTATTTTTTGTTTTCTGTTGATGGACTGTTCTCAGCCTGCTATCATTTCTTTCTTGATTGCTTTTGCATTATTTGGTATTCAAATTTAGTTCAGCTGCTGGCTCTCTCTCTAAGAGGTTGCTCTAGGAACCATGATACACCATACTGGTTGTTTTTCAAGTTTTGAATTCTCTCCCCAACATGCCTATTGTGGGCTTTTCAGAATCCTCAGGGAGTTGATTTTGGTCTTCTATCCTGAACTTTTAGTTGTAACCAGTGGCAACCAGGCTGGGATGAAGTTGCTCTATTTGGGCTGATACCTGAAACTTCGCCCCAATCTGTTCTGCTGCTGCGGTGAGGAGCCACCCGGGTGTTCGGCTCATGGTGACCCCGGTGGACAACAGAAGGAAACACCCCGCCCAGTCCTGCGCCCTCCTCACAACCGCTGGGACGTTTCGGCCTATTGTGATGGTCACTGGGTCAAGCTGTCTCCTAGCAGGTCTCTCTCTTTCCTTTTTGGCTGCCCTCTACTTTACCAAGCATGATGTCCTGTGAAACGACCCGTGTAACGAATAATACAAGCCTGAACTAGAGTTGATATAGAAATAGAGGAGATGCAAAATCATTATAGAATTGGGATTTAGCAATTGCTATAAACGCCTCAAGGTTTACTTTATTATCGCCATATATTCTAGAATGAGCCCTAGAACTTCCTAGCTATAGAAATGTACATAAATGGGCACTCAAGGTTCTCTGCCCTACTGCAGAAAAGTTATATACTCCTGGGTCTAGAAAAATTGTAGCCTTGAATGCATTTTCCTAAAAAAATAATGCTATAAATGCTCCTGCTGTATTTCCGACGCACATCATTCTAATGTTAATGCGCTATTCTCTGGGTAGGGACATAATGGGCTGAAAAGGCTTTAGTTAGTTAACACAGAAACCTAACAACCAGCAAAAATGTTTTTATGAGAGAATAAATGATGGTTATTTTCATTTTAATCAAAATAATATATTTGGAGGAGAATACATATACATGTATAATAATTCGTGTCCACGGTCAAATAACACCATGAGGACTATAACAAAAAGCAGAACTCCTTCCGAGCCTTCCCATTCTTGATGACTGCCACTTTAATGACATCCCAAAGAGCTATTTCTGTTCCCATTTAGTATGCATCTGACTTCTCTTCTGGCACTTACATTTTTTCTATATATTGTGTTTACACAATTTCTTGACTTTTTAATATACTGAGGATTTAATTCTCTTACAAAAGACATGTAAACACACTATACCCCCTCCTTCCAACATTGCTACAACCCTACTTCACACTCAGTATTTATAACTCAACTAGATAAACATCTGGTCCCCAGAGCCCCAGTGTACTACGGTCACAGTTCCCTTCTTATGCACTCCTTTGTCTTACCAGGAATTAACAATTGCCTCGTTTTTGTTTCATGTGTTATTTTTTCTCTCAGCTGTTAGTGTTCTACGGCTATAATTTTCACCAAGCTCTCTTAACAAGCAGCACGTTTCTCAATAGGCTTAAACTACCAAGCATACATGAAACAGCTCGTTAAACTACTATTTGTAACTTTTATCTTGGCTGCCCTTCCAGAAGCCTTTAATTCCTCTGCGTCCGTGTAGCGTCGCTGACCCCACGTCTTGCTGCACAGATGATGACGCTCCCTCCTACCGATGCTCTCAGAACTCTCTTTGCTTCCAGTCTCTGCTTGGATCCTGTTTTCCTAGGCTGTCTGCATATTTCTTAGTCACAATAGGCAGAATTATGCAGTGGTAATAAATGATCTCCACGTTTTCATGGGTTTATAATGACAAAGGTGTGTTTCTGTACACTACTTTTGCCTCCCAAGTCATCTTCATGACAGAACCTACGCTGACAGTCCAAAGCAGTCTCTGTCGAGCACATGACTGGTAATCATGCGAGAAGGCAAGAAAGCATGTTGACTCATGAGTTAAACCTTGAACGATATGCTCAGAAGTGACACATGTCACTTCCACCTACATTCGACTAGCAAAGTCAGTCAGTCAGGTAGGCAAACCTGAGTTCAGCAGAGTAAGTGCGCTTTATCCTTTTGCAGGGGCGACAGTTGGGGGAAGAACCCCAAATCCTACAGTCAAGCCTGGCGCCAGCACAGCAGGGGTAACCAATTTTTCTGCAGGAGGCAAAACTAGTAAATGTGAACAATAAACCTATCACTGCCTATTTCCTTTCTTGTTTTAGTCCACGATTTTCTCTTTTTCATTTTTCCTTTTTTTACGGGTTCCCCGGGGTAAGATTGCCTCAGCGCACTTCCGGCAGACTTGTTTGGACGACCATAACTGGGGAAGGGGCTGCCGCATCACCTGCTACCCGTCCCCAGGCCCAGAAGCCAGCGGGCCCTGGCTTGCACTGTGGACAGGGCCCCAACTCACCGATTCGGTTGCTCCTCTCCCTCGGTCTTATTCCACACTTTTCGTGGAATGCATCCTCCACCCATATAAGTTTATATGCTTAAAAAAACATTCCTTTACTATCATATCAACCAAGTTTCGAGAGAACCTGAGATGAGCATGCTCATTCTGCCGAGCTTAGCCGAAAGTCTGCCAACCAATCACTTTAGAAAGAGACTTTAGAATATGACCTCTTTTAAAACTTGGGGGTTGCCTGTCGTTTTCATTTTCACTCAGTGTACCATTTCCATGATCTACAGCAGTCCTTCCAGTTCCTGCAGATAACAATGAAGGGTTTTAACTATAGTTCTTTCTTTCTGTTTTAATACTTTGACTGAGGGCCGTGGGTATTGAAGTTAGGTTTTCTCACTTCAAACATTGTTTCCACCTGAAAATACTTACAGACTCTGGTAAATTTATTTCATTCCTTTTGCGTCTGTTTATTTATGAAACAGGAATAACAAAAATTATGATAATTATATAAAGTAACCTGTATAAACCCCTCACAAACGCACTGCTATCAAGTTGATGCTGACTCATAGTGACCTTAGAGATGGGGCAGGACTTTCCCTGGGGGGTTCTTGAGACTGTTACTCTCTCCAGGAGTAGAAAGCCCCATTTTTCTCCCGTGGAGCGGCTGGTGGGGTTGAACTGCTGACTTCTCGGATTGCACAGCCCAACGCAGAACCACTACATCACAAGGGCTCCTCACACAGTGTCTGGAAGACAGTAGCTGCTCAGCTAATGCCTCAATAAATTAACATTTGGTTCCAACTTACTGATATTTAAAGCTATTCAGGTCAAATCCCATTTCCACACAATTTGAAGACGATAAACACTTTGCTGTAATAAAATATCTACGTGGTGCTCACAATGCAAAGTTAATTGTTTATCAAAGATTTCTTTTCCCCGACTAAATGAAGAGTTTGAGATTTTCACTTTTTAATTTTGTTCTTTGAAGTTCATCAAGAGGCATCCATTTAGATCAGTGGCTCTCAACCTTCCAAATGCAGTAACCCTTTAATACAGGTTCCTCATATTGTGGTGACCCCCTCAACTATAAAATCATTTTTGTTGCTACTTCATAACTGGAATTTTGCTACTGTTATGAATTGGGCGACCCCTGTGAAAGGGTCGTTCAACCCCCAAAGGGGTTGTGGCCTACAGGTTGAGAACCGCTGCTTTAGACAGTGATTTTTTAAAAAAATTTCGCCTAGTTAATCTAAAATACTTGTGAAAGAACTCATCACAAACCTGTGTCAACTCCACCTCTGGGTACATGACATGTCCAGAAATGACCTATGATACATGTAGGCCAAAATAAAATGCCAGACCGCACAGGAGATTCTTGACTAGCTTTTGAAGGCCTGAGGTCTTCTGGGTGCCTCGTCCAAAGGAAGTTGAAATAACTGGTGGGTCACTGAAGATTATGCAAACTATATGCAATTATTATAAGAAATATTTGAATGAGAGCAGATTTTATTTGAGAGGAATTTGAGGTTCCGGAAGCACCGCTGGTAAACCTTGTTCTGCACATTTGATACTAGGGATTGAAAAGACTTGTACTAATAAATTAAATAACTCTGGCTACAGACAATTCATCCCAGTAGTAATTAAGAAGGGGTGGGGCTGGGGGGGTGAACCCGTAAGATTAACAAATCCATTCCCTCTATTAGTTGTTTGTTTGTGGAAAAGCAATGGAACTGAAGTCAGAATCTGTGGGTTTGTATACAGGGCTGCCCCCTCACTGAACCTGTCTCCTCATCTGCTGAATGGCCGTGTCAATATCGACCCTACAAAGCTGTGAATATTCAATATGGTAAAATACACATGAAAATGCCTAGTGCTCAACAGAAATACAACATAAGCCACATTATCTGTGTGCCCTGTAATTTCACATTTAAAAAGTAAAAAGAAGCAAACGAAATTAAGTTTAATAATATATACTTTATTTAACCCAATATTTCCAAGATATTATCATGTTAACATGTAAACAAATGAAAACGACTAATGATATAGTTTGCATATTTTCATACGAAGTCACTGAAATCAGGAATCTTTTAGACTGATAGTACCGCTCAATTCACACTAGCTACATTCCAATGCACAGCCAGGCCCCAAACTGAGGTGAGGCTCAATGTGTTTAGTAGATCCAAATAGTGTTTCCAAGTGGGACCTTGGAAAATTGCTTTTTTCAAATGAATCCCATTAAAGTGAGTGTGCATTTTAATATTTTTGGCATGGTATATAACTGTGATATGAATTAGAAATTTAAAATAAAATAGCATCTATATGACCAGACTATAGATTTATCTGAAATAAGAGAAATCAGAAATTATCATTATAGGTCACTAATTTTTGCCATGAGTCAGAATCAACCTGACAGCTAGAGCTTTGATACTCATTTACTTTTAGTAGCTACTTTATTAGGACTCAGATGATATGTTAATGTGACACAGAATCTAACAATTTTGAGGAATACAATAAACCTGGAACAGGCACACAAACCATTCAAACAAATATAAGCCCCAATCAGCAGAGCACGCGCCGAGTGCAACAACAGGAACAGGAAACAGAGGAGCAGTACTCCAAAGCTTCTTACTTCGTGGCACTTCCCACTAGGAAGTCATGTTACAATTTTAATAGCTTTAATTTTTCCCTCACTCTTTAATGAATTAATTAAAAATTTTTTCCTCTCTCTTAAGAATTTAACTATATCAACTAAATAGGATGGTATCTATTATAACAACTTAATGCTATATAAATATAAACAAAAAGCATATACTTCGAAAAAAATTCCTGGGGTCCAACATTATTAGTAAAATGTCCAATAGAATTACACTAACTAGCAAATTCTTAAGGTCAAAGAGGAGGCTGGAAAAAGCACAGAAACCATTTCCTCACAGCGAGGTCCTTGAGCTATCAAGACTCAAGTGCGCACGCATGCGCACACACGCGTATATGTGTACTATGCTTTTAGCGTATAGAATGCTCTTACAGTTCATGTATTTTTCATCAATTTTTCTTTGCACTGCCCGACAGTCCACCCCAAGGGGTCAGGTAAGACACAAGAGCAAAATGGAGGAAATACTGGATTCAGGATTGTTACCTCACTCCAGACTGAGAAGGGCCATTTAGTTACCAAACGTAATTTCAACCTTTTATGAAGTGTTATGAACCCTTTCTCTCAAACACCTTGTTAGGATTCTTGGTCAGAACAGCTTTACAGAGGAGAAGTGTCACCAGCTGAACTGATAATTCTATTTTCTGTGGCACTACCTAAGTAGGTCCCTTGGCAGTTCCCTGATCAGGAATTCACCTCACTTGACCCTGTTCAGGCTTAAACACTCTGATAGATACACAATACAACATGGTGAACTTCAAGAGACAGGGTTTAAATACATACACCATCACATTCACATTGCTTTCATGTCAACTTTCCCAAGGGAGAAGTTGTTCCCTTAATTGCGTATGCAGTTCCCACGCTACCCCGTACAGTCACTGATGTGAAGCCCCCCCAACAAAGACACAGACTGTACAATTTTAAATATGTGGCCACACTTCAGACATAAAGGTACCCAAGGCATCAAGAAAGACTCACATCTGGCATTTCTGTAGAGAAGGAAGGGGTCTTGGAGTTGGAAATCCAGGTCCTTAGTAATGGGTTCGGTCCTGTTCTCCATGCTCAGCCGATTCATAATGGTGAATCCATGCTTTGGTGAAGCAGATCTAAAAACCACCAGGGGTGAAGGGATGTCAAGAGACAAGTCGCTTAGTGTGCTGTACTCTGAGCATAACTACATCCTGTGGTGTTTCCGACCTTTCGAATGTATGTGTGGCTTTTTATAAATAAGGGAGGACACATGTAAAGCAACAATTCCTGACCATTAGCACCCATCTACTAATTCATCTGTGATATGGTATCATTCCCATTCCTTTGGACAATCCTACTTCTAAGACTGTAAATCTTCCTGGGAGCAGGCTGCCTCATCTTTCTCCTGTAGAGCAGCAGGTGGGCTTGAACCATCACCCTTGCAGTTAGGTGCCCAATGTTAGCCCTCTATACCACCAGGGCTTCTAATTTAGATGGATACCTTGCTTCCTTCCCTGGGATGGAAATTCCTTAAGGCAGAGAAAGCATCTACTTTCTTTTAAAATTACTGACAGAAACCTTTAAAGAATCTTGATTGCTGATGACATTTATGTAAAGACACTGTTCAGAGAAAATTTTAGTGTTGATCTGAGATTGCAAGCTGCAAAATCTCTTAGACAATGATGCAAGAGTGATCAACTTGTGGGGGAAAAAAACCAGTATAATTAGAAGTTTCTGTAGCTTAATGCAAAGGCCAGAGAGTCGATTTCTTTTCAAGTAAAACAAGCAGCTTCATGTATAAACCAGTCTAAGAGCTTTTCTCTATAAAAAGGTGGCACTTAGTGACTTTTCCCCCCATTTCATTCAATGAATCTTGAGTGCCTACTGTCTGCCAGGCAGAAATAACCTACATTATACAGAGCATGAATTCTAGCAACAACATGTGCATTTGTCTACCAGTGAGTGACAGCCATGAAGCAACTCAACTGTGAAACTGCTGGTGACAAGTGAGGCGACACGGAAACCCCAGCAAGCAGAATTACTTTAAACGATGGTTAACAAGCCCACAGGAAGACTATCGCGAGGAACAAGAAGAAAAGGTGTTTATACCTTTGTTTTATTTCCCTCTAACAATTTGATGCTGATCAAGAGGTAAAATACAGCTTCTTGAATTGCCACCACTGGAGGATTTTCTTTTGAAACCTCCAATTTGAACGCAGTCCTTGCCAAGCTTACTGCACGGTGGAGTCAAGTAGCGGAGGTATGTCATCAATATCAGATATAATCATTTCAAGGTAAATGCAGAGGAAGAAGAGAAACCACCAGTGGCGTCTCTATGAACGCTAACACAGAAAGAAGACGTGAGAGGAAACGAAGCACAGAAATCATTTTGAAATGGGATAGGTGTTTCTACACAAGAGTCAGGATTCGACTCTCCAAGTATCTCATTATCACCACAGGACTTCACCCTTTTTAGGAGTCTGGGTACACCTGTTGCCACTGAATCAATGGGCACCCAGGGTGACTCCCTCCAGAGGGTGTGCAAGGGCTGACTAACACCCTGCCACCCAGGCGCCTCTGGGGGGGCCTCGAACCTCTAATCTTTCGGTTAGCAGTTGAACCTCTAATCTTTCGGTTAGCAGTGTTAGCATTTGCACTACAAGGGTTTAAACCATCTCAAAATTCATTAAATAGGCCCAGGGTATATTGTATATACTGGTGTATAAGTTGAGTTTTTCAGTACATTTTTAATGCAGCTTTTGTTGCAAAATTAGGTGCCTCAGCTGATATTTGGGTCGGCTTATACTTGAGTATATACGGTAAATACGCCAATTGATCTAAAGCAACTCTGACCGCTAATATAATCATTACGGGGCAGTGTTTCGTTCTGTTGTGCACAAGATGGCTATGGGTTGGAACCAAGTCAACGGCACCTAATAAAAAACAACTTTTGCAGTGTCTCACCGGCCAGCCCCATGACCGGTACTGCAAACTCTCCTTAGAAGAAGCAACAAACAGACGAACAAAAACCAAGCCCGCTGTCATGGAGTCGATTTCGACTTGCTGTGAGCCTCCCCGGGGTGCTGACACGGTAAGCCTTGGGGGGAGCAGTCAGTCGCACTTTGCTCCTTGGGAGTGAACAGTGGGCTGGGACCACCAGCTCACTCATTAGCAGCCCACTGCTCGTATGGCAGTGCCACCAGGGCAAGTCCTCCATATATTTGAATCTGCTGGGCTTTGGCGTTGCTTTCGATAGGGGGCTCCTATTCTTGAGGAGTTAGATTAGGGAAAGGAATTAAGAGATACGGAAGGATTTATTTTGCCATTAATTGACAGCTCTACTAGGTGGTTGGAGTCTATGAAGAAGCACCTGAACATGTAAACCTACATTTGGTTTGGAAACACGAGAGAAAACACCTAGATGATTTGTTACTTTCTGGAAGTTCAAAACACACGCAAAATTCCCTAAAATAAACCATGAATGCATATAACTACATCTTTTATTTCCCTTCTTAAAAGAACAATCATACTTACTGTGAGCAATGAATGAGACTATGGCCCGTGTGCCTGGCTTTCTTTTTATACCTCGAAATTCTTGAGGAGTCTGTGCTGACTAAGCTCCCTTGGTGGAATGCCCTGGTGCATCTGGAATGGTTTGGAACACAGAACCTACTCAATTATTCTGGGGCACGCCCACCGCTTTTCTGGGACTGTCGGTGAATAAGCCAGACCTCCCTGTTATCTATGTTGACGCCCTCACCTAGCCATTCCATTCTCTCTACGCCCACAACAGCCTCCACTTGGATAGCCCTTCATTCTTACTGCTGACCTCTGCCTGCACACCCCCAATTCCGTCCTTCGTCTCAGCTCTCTACAGTCCTACTTCTAGCCCTTGGCTGTTCCTTTCTGTGTCCTTTGTTGTTAGGAGCCATCAACTCAGTTCAAACTCAGAAACCCAATGAGAAACCCTTTGAGTATACTTAAACACAGGACCATGGAGTGCTCAAAAACATCTTAAATTGCGGATCAAGCTTCTTTAAAAAGTCAAGAGGTGGAAAATCCTCCCCTAAATGCTGTCGTCCTATTGTCAGGTGAATTGGTTCCGACTCACAGCAACCGCACACACCACAGAACGAAATGCTGCCGACCCTGTGCCACCCTCAAAACTGTTCATCTGTCTGAGCCATCAAGGCAGCCCTGTGTCAATCCATCTCCTCAAAGGTCTTCCTCATTTTCTCTGCCTTCGACTTTACCAAACATGATGTCCTTCTCCGGGGACTGGTCTCTCCGGACAACATGCCCAAAGGATATAAGAGGAAGTCTCAGCATGCTTGCCTCTCAGGAGCACTCTGGCTGAACTTCTTCCAAGACAGATTAGGTTGTTCTTTTGGCAATCCATGGTACTTTCAATATTCTTCACCATAATTATAATTTGAGCTAGTTTATTGTGCCAACCTGGGCAATAAACACAAGTGGGATAATTGAAGGGCAGAGAGATAAATGGCTCAGTGAGCCTTGCCTTTCTTGTCTCTCACTCTTTGATCATTGGACCACTGTGCAGCTACCCTGCTTGTTCTGTGCCTCCATTTACAGGCTACTCTACCTGTGGGACACCTAGCCAGTGGACTATGTCGCTGTAAGTTGAGATCCCTTTAAGACCACACGATTGGAATGTATACCTCTGGAGCTGGAGACTGATGGCTGGTGACCTGGCAGACAGTTGGTGACCTGCCTTGCTGTTTGCAGCCTATGCTGGGATAGCCTAGCTCTCTCTACAGGACTACCTGGCAGCCCTCAAGACTTGAAGTACTGCCAGTGTTTCACAACTCTCTCAGGGGAGTGAGTTGCACTGAGCCATTTGAACTGCTTTATAATTTAACTATTCATTTCTTGTATTATATATCTGTATATAACTTAACAGTTCATTTCTTGTGTTATATATATATAATTACTAGCAATCTGGTTTTGTCTTGCTAGAGAACCCTGTCTAACACATAATTCAAATGTATTCATTCTTCTTTGGTCTTCCTTATTCAATGTCCGGTTTCACATGTAAATGAGCTATCTGAAAATACTGACTTGGGTCAAGTGCATCTTAGTCCTCAAGGTAACACTGTTGCTTTTTAACACTTTGAAGAAGTCTGTGCACCAAACTTACCTAATGCAATGTTGGCTGATCAACTGACTGCTGCTTCCATGTGCATGGATTGTGCATCAAAGCAAGGCAGAATCCTTGACAGCTTCCATCTTTGCTCCATTTATTATGTATGATGCTATTTACTCATCCAGTTGTAAACTTTTTGTTTAGTGACATTGAGCTGCAATCCATGCTGAAGGCAGCAGTTCTTTTTGTTTTAAGTGTTTGCTCTTTTATTTTCCAGATTAAAAAAAAATAATTTTATTGGGGGCTCGTACAATTCTTATCACAATCTATACATCCATCATCAAGCACATATGTACATGTGTTACCATCATCATTCTCAAAACATTTGCCTTCTACTTGAGCCCTTAATATCAGCTGCTCAATTTTCCCCCTCCCTTTCTCCCCCCCCCATGAACCCTTCATAATTCGTAAATTATTATTATTTTGTCGTATGTTACACTGATATCTCCCCCCGCCCTCTTCTCTGCTGTCCATCCCCCAGGGAGGAGGCTATACATAGATTCTTGTAGTAGGTTCCCCGTTTCTATCCGACATTCCCTCCACCCTCCAGGCATCGCCACTCTCACCACTGGGCCTGAAGGAGTGATCTGTCGTGGATTCCCTGTGTTTCCAGTTGCTATCTGTACCAATGTACATCCTCTGGTCTAGCCAGATTTGTAAGGTAGAATTGGGATCATGATAATGGGGGGGGGGAGGAGAAAGCATTTAAGAACTAGAGGAATGTTATATGTTTCATTGTTGCTACCCTGCATCCTGACTGGCTCAACTCTTCCCCACAACCCTTCAGTAAGGGTTCAGTAAGGGGGTGTCCAGTTGCCTACCGATGGGCTCTGAGTCTGCACTCTGCATTCACCCACATTTACAATGATATGAAGGCAGCAGTTCTTGCTCTTCATCCACAAGTGGTTCAAGTCTTCCTCACTTTCAGCAAGCACTGTGAATCATCTGCATATTGCAGGTTGTTAAGAAGCCTTCCTCCAATCCTGATGCCACATTCTTCTTTATATAAGCCAGTTTCTCTGATGAGTTACTTAGCAAACAATTGACTCAGTATAATGAAGACACAAACCTGATGCACATCTTTCCTGATTTTAAACCGCGCACTATTCCCTTGCTTCGCACAACAGCTCGCACGACTGCCTCTTGATCCATGTACAGGTTCTGCATGAGCTCAATGAAGGGTTCTGGAATTCCATCCTGCTCAAGGTGATCCACAGTTCAGTATGGACCACACAGTTGAATACCTTAGCCTAGTCAACAAACACAAGACAGCATCTTTCTCTGCTTTGAGCCAAGATCCATCTGACATCACGTCTCTTCTGAATCTGTTCTGAACCTCTGGCAGCTCCCTGTCAATGCACTGCTGCAACCATTGTTGAATGATGATTAGCAAACTTTGACATGTATGTCATATTAATGATATTGCGCTGTAATTTGAGCATTCTGTTGAGTCACCTTTGGAATGGTGACTGGTCTTTTCCAGTCAATTGGCCAAGTAGCTGTCTTCCAAATCTTCAGGCACAGAGTAGTGAGTGCTTCCAGTGCTTCCTGAGCTTGTCGCAACATTTCACTTGGGATTCCATCAGTTCCTGGAGCCTTGTTTCTGGCTGACGCTTTCAGTGCAGCTTGCATTTCTTCTTTCCGCACCATTGGTTCTTGCTCATGTGCCACCTCTTGAAAGAGCGGGACGTCAGCTAGCTCTTTTGGGCACAATGACTGTGCATTCTTTCCTTCTTCGCTTGATGCTTCCTGCATCATTGAATATTTTTCCCAGAGAATATGTTAATATTGCCACTCGAGCCTTGCATCTTTCGTGAGTTCTTTCAGTTTAAGATCTGCTGAGTGTGCTCTCCCTCTTTTGTTTCGCTAACTCTAGGACTTTCCACATGTCATTATAACACCTTCCCGCATAGTGATGAAGTAATCTAATAACCTTCATTCCAGGTCTCTATCAATAAATTATAGGCAAGATCCTTCTACCTCTCTTTAGGCAAGATCCTTCTACCTCTCTTTTGAATCACCAAAAGATATATCTTTTAGTACTATATTAAACAGGATACAGCCAATAATTTAAGTGCATTTATACACTCTCACTGCCATCGAGTCATTGCTGACTCATAGTGACCTCTTGTGGAACAGGGCTGGAACTGTTTACGGGAGTGGAAACCCAGTCTTTCTCCTTTGGAGCTGCTGGTGGTTTTGAACTGCTGACCATGGGGATCACAGTCCAACACATAACCACTACACCACCTGGGGTCCTAGAAGTTCATCCACAGGGAAGCTTAGAGGATATTCTGAAATGGTATTCACCAGATAATATACCAGGTGACATTACACATCATTCCTTTTTTCTTAAGTCAATTAATCATTTCAGACCCATATTCAGTTCTTCTCTTCCACATAAAATTTGAAGGGCAGTGACATAAGTAAGCTAAAATATTATTACAAAGGTCTGTTGCTTTATTAAAGTAAACTTCTCTTACCTTGTGTAAACAAACAGGGTTCCCTCCACATCAGTTTTCTCCTAAAAAATAAAAACAAAATGTACAGCAAAATATGTATTTCTCTTCACTAATAGAACAGATCCAAAGGAGTTCCACAAACCAAATGTAAACTCACTGCCACTGACTGGAATCCAACTCACAGCGACCCTCTAGGACAGGGCAGAATTGTCCCTGGGGTTCCCAGTCTGCAAATCTCTGTGGGAGTAGAACACTTCATGGAGTAGTGAGCGGAGCAGCTGAGGGCTTCAGGAGCTCAATGCTCAAGGCTCAATGCTTCACGCTCAGCATATATCCACCCCACCACTAGACCGCCGATCAAAGGAGTTAGCGAACTTAAATTTCTTATAGAATATAAATTACACAGTTTCCAGAAGCAGCAATGGGCCAGATACATACATTGTGGGGCTGCTGATTAAGCAGCAGGAAGCCGTGCTCTCGCTTTGTCATTGACAACACCAGCCACCTCTGTCTCTACCAAATACAGCAATGGCAAGGCTGCTCCGACTTAAACTGTAGGAAAGTCACTGAACGCGCTCCGTGGATTCATTAGGCAGGAGCGACTGTACTATGTGTGTGCCCTTTCCTCCACCTTCTGACTTGGGCATACGGCAAGCTGTAGAAATCACTGCTGTCTGCATTTCAGTCTCCTTCCCTTTACTGTCTGGGCCATTCTCCTGCCACATCCTGGTACCTCGGAGAGCAGGTGATCGATCTCCCAAGCCCTCTGCTTGGCTACATGCTAGATGGAAGAGGGCACTGACCCAGGGATGTCCAGTGATGAAAAGCATCGCCTACTTGACATGGAAGCTCTAGAGTCAAGTTCTGATCCAAGATCTCTGAAATCAAGCCAGATGGAAGTACTACTTGCCTGAGGGAGGTGGGAAAGTTAAAAGTAAAACCAAAACTACCAAAACTAAACAAAAGGGAGTTCCGTTCATTCATTTAGGTAGACTTCGTTTCTCCAAAGGCGGGAACCCAGGCCCAGATGAAAAGGCTCATCTATACCGTGTGTTCTAAAAAAGAGCTAAATATCCATTTGTTGGACTAACCAGCAATTCATCAGATGCTGACAAGCCCGGCCCGACTTGCCGAGAGCGCCCCTGTGTGTCAGCAGAGAGCTGGGCCCCGCAGGGTTTTCCGTGGCTGGTGTTTGAGAAGTAGCGCGTCAGGCCTTTCTCCCACAGGGCCTCTGGGTGGAAGTGCACCCCCAACCAAAAGTTGCAGGTTCATGATGACTCCGAGGTACCTCAGAAAAAAGGCCCCTCAAAACTCAAAGCTCACGGCCATCAAGTCCAATTCTGACTCTCGGAGACCCTGGAGGACAGTGTGGAACTGCCCTGTGGGTTTCCAAGACTGTAACTCTTAAGGACGCCACCAAGTCTCCTTAGAGAAAGGCCTTGTATCCAAAAACAGCCTTGGAAAACACTTGTGTGACCTAGCAATTTATTTTATTAAAAATCCTCTGGAACCGTGGCTGGCAAAACTTACTATCTAGTTGCTGAAAATGAGGCAGGACCCACCTCTCTCACCATATACCCAAATACCTCAAGATGCATCAGAGACCTAAATATAACACCTAAAACTATAAGGATTATCAAAGGAAAAATAAGGGCAAAATTAGAGGCCCAAATAGCAAACAAAATGGAAAACACACAAACAACTGGATGGTTGGCACCTCCTAAAAACTAGACATGCGCACACCTCAGCCAAAAAATGTACAAAGCAAATCTACAGCCTGGGAACAATTTTTTGGCAGTGAGGTACAGGACAAGGGTCTAGCTTCTAAAATATATATTAAAATATATATTAAACCTCCAGACCTCAATCACGCACACGCAATCCAATTTCAATATGAGCGTGGGAGACGTTCAAACCTAGACTATTCCAAGACCCAAACACGAGCCCACTGCCATGGAGCCAGTTCCATCCAACTCAGAGCGACTCTGGGGCAGAGCAGAGCTGCCCATAAGGCTTCCTAGACTGTAAATCTTTGCCGAAGCAAAGACACTCATCTTCCTCTCTTGGAGCAGCGGGGGTTTCAACCCCTGACCATGCTTCTAGGGGTCCTCGTTAGTCATTAAAGAGTCATCTCATTCCAACATGAACCAAAACATTAACAACGGAAAGCGTTGGAGGGTGTGGAGGGATTGGCGCCCTTATACACCGCTGAGGCTGTGGGCAAAGAGCTGGTGCTTCCAACACTGGAACTGCCACGCGATCTACAGCAATGCCACTCCTCGGGATACATCCTACAGAAACAAGAGCGTGACAAGCACAGAACATGCACACCCATGTCCATCGCTGCACTGTTGTGAGAGATGAAATAGCGCAATGGTGGAAAACAACTTAAGGTCCTACAGTGTCTGTGTCCTTAAACTGGACTCACTGGGGCTCTTGTAGAATTCACTGTGTGTCTTATGGAAAGTATCATGAGCCGCTCGGCAGGAGAAACACAGGGCTTTCCACTCCTGTAGATTTACAGCCTTGGAAACCCACAGGGGCAGTTCTACCTTGTCCTACAGGGTCGCTATGAGTGGGCATCGACTCAATGGTAGTGAGTTTGGGTTTGTTTTTTTTCCTCAAATAGGACCCACTGGCCACTATGTTTTGAAAAATTCCCCTAGTCCATCAGTGGCACATGACAAACAATAACATATTGTTGAGAATAAGCGGGGCTGCATAAGAGATCCAACGCCTATCTATAGACAGTGGAACAATCTCCCCGCAGAGGGGCCACAGGGAAGGGGTGAGTCACCATGGTGCAGTAAGGCATCGATGAAACACATTCTATTCCCATGGTTCCCTGAGGCTTCCTCACCCGCCACTACCATGACCCCAGTGCTGCTTCTCAATTCAGACTAGACTGGAACATGCACACAGGTACAGATAAGAGATGGGAGCTCACAACACACAGAATCCAGGAACAGGAGTGGGAACAGTGATACCAGAAGGGTAGGGGGAAGCGGGGGAGAGGGTGGGAGAAAGGGGGAACCAATCACAGTGATCGACACATAACCATGCACCCCTCTACAGGGGGAAGAACAGCAGAAAACATGGGGGAAGGGAGACAGCGGTCGGTGTGAGATGAAAAAAATAACAATGTATAATCTATCGGGGTTATAGGGGGGGAGGATTAAAAAAGAGGAGCTGACACCAAGGGCTCAAAAGAAAGTAAATGTCTATAAAAGAATGAAGGCAACATATGTACAAACATGCCTGATTCAATCGATGTATGGATTATGATAAGAGTTCTATGAGCCCCCAATAAAATGATTTTTTTTAAAAGAAAGAAAAATGCCCCTAGTCAAAACAAGTAAAGGAAAAGAATTATTTTGTTAAGAAAAGGAGTTAACTTGTACTTACAGAAAAATCTAAATCCTTAATGTAGACAATTACTTTAAACGCAATCACAGCCTAGAGGCGGTGGATGCTGCAATGCACAAAGGTCACCCAACAACCTAAGGCCTTGTCGGCATCCCCCCCCCCCCCCATTTAACTGGTCCAGATGGACAGTCTTTCCTAGTCCATGCTGCCTTTCAGAACCCACCTGCCCACCACCACCTCCGGTCGGTGCCATTGATAGGAAGCTGAAACTCAGGTGCTGGGACTAGGACTTTGGTGTGCTGAGGTGTTTTGGCAGGCTCACCTGCTACCAAACAGGCTTTCCGTGCCCCAGCACTTGCCAAAGCAGCCCCAGCTGGGTGGTGTGCATGTCCCAGCATACATAAAGCCAACCGTGTGTGTGTTTGCTTCTTTTCCCCGGTGAAGTAATAATAGAAATTCCTTTTTATAGCAAAAGAAAGAAGGCAATGTGGCATTTCAGTTTTGAAAACTCCAGCATCAGAAAATGTAAAAGGCCTGCTTCTCCCGGAACCACCCTTAAACACAAGTAGTTCTTAAAATGGAGATGTCTCTGTCGCATCGCACACCATCAATGCGGCTGCTCACAGAAAGAATGGTGAGCACAAGGGGGCACCTGGAGGGGGTGCCCCCAGACCCTACTGGGCTAAGTAGCATCTTATGCTCTGCCTCAGTCTCTCCATTGAAAAAGAGATTAACCAGTTTATATCACTCAAGTCTTCTGATGGAAAAATAAAATCTGTGCTTGAGAGTTCCGTGGCACCTAGATAAAGGGGATTTTGGAAAATTGAATTTTTATCCGAGTATGGTTGGAACAATCCAAATCCATGCATTTTACAGGTCATGTATAGACAGAGCACGCGAGAGCGCCTGGGGGAGCAGTGGTTATCGCCGGGCTGCAATCTGACTGGTCCGCAGTTCAAAACCACCAGCAGCTCTCAAGGGAAAGCCTGGGCTTGTCTCAGAAAGCCCCCATAGGGGGGTCACTGAGTCAGCAGTGACTCAATGGCAGTGCGCTTGGTATGTGTCTATATCTATATATACATGATATATATACACATCTGTGTGTATATATGTGTGTGGGTGTGTGTATGTGTGTGTCTATGTATTTTCCCTCAGCAAAACCCAGGGCTGGGATGAAGAAACACTTGAAACAAGATTTCATTAGATCCTCCCAATGTTAAAAGTATTTATTTACAGTCCTGGAATATATGTTTTAGCTTACTTCCTTAAAGTATGATTTCCTATTACAATTCGCTAAAAGTGCTAAAAACAAAAATTCCAAATAATAAAACAGAATATGAAAAAGTGCTGTTTGCAAACCACTGGGCAGACGGTGTTACAATCTACGTAACACTTTTCTGGTGGTGGTGTCGGGTGAGCATTGGACTGCTAATCTCAAAGTCCGTGGTTCAAACCCACCAGCCTCTCTGCAAGAGTATGACGAGGCTGGCTGCTCCCACATATATACAGCCTAGTGACGGTCCAACAGGAGTTGGAATTGACTTGACATTGTGGGTTGGGTTTTAGTTGCTGTTTCTAACACTTTTGAGATGACTGAAAGGGATCTATATTTTACTGATTACTTTATGAGTTAAAAAAAATGAAAAATGGGTTTATCCTTCTAAATCTGTCCCTCTCAATGACAACATCCAAGTCAGCCATGAAACCTTAATGAAAAATCAAATGCCTGTACCACCTAGCCAAAGACCTTGGTGGTCTGAACTTAGAATTCTGAGTGATATCAATACACAGAAAGCTAGAAAACCGTGAGCCTGAAACAGAACCTTAGTTGCTCTCAGGGCAGTCTCTAGGGCACTTGCGGCAGAAGAGCACTTTGTGGCACTGCATCAGGTGAATCTGATCCGCAAGACCGCCTCCATTTAGAGCACTGAAAAGTAAGGATGTGACTGAGGACTAAGGTGCGCCTGACCCACGCCACAGTACGTTCACATTGCCTCGTATGCATGTGGAAGGAAGACTTGAAAAGAATCGATCCATTTGAAGTGTGGTGCTGGAGGAGAACACTGAAAGTGCCTTGGGCTGCCAGAAAGCAGCAGCAAATTTGTCTTGGACTGCTCCTTAGAGGAAGGGAGGCCAGGCCTCCTCTTACATCTAAGGACATGTGTCAGGGGTCCAGTGCTCGGGAAGAGCAGCATGCTGGGTCCAGTGGCGGGCCAGCGGCAATGAGGAAGACCTTCAGCGAGATGGACTGACACAGCGACTGCACCTGTGGCCAAGCCTGTGAATAATTTTGAGCATGACACAGGGTCGGGCCACGTTTCGTTCTACTGAGCATAGGATCACCGACTCAGAAGCAACTCGATGGCATTTAACCACAGATCTTTGTGGGGGTCTGCCATGGGCACTGTTACCAAGCTCCATCCCTGGCTTCTACCTTCTAGATACAAGTAGCACCACCCTCCTGCCATCCTGGAGAGGACTGTGCGCATCACCTGTCAGTGGCAAAGAGCCGCCTCACCCCTTCCCCAGCATCGAAAAACACAGCTCTAAAAACAGCTGGAAACAATCACCCTGCAGCTGTGGAGTCAATCCCAACTTTTAAAGGTGCTCGGAGACAGAGAGCTGTCCCACAGGATGGCCTAGGCTGTAAGCCTTAAGGCGGCAGGTCTTTTTTTTTCTTGTAGTGCAGCTGGTGGATCTCAATAGTTGGCCTTCAATGAGCCACCACACACTTAAGCCCTACACCCCCAGCGCTCTCTTGAAAAAGCCCGAGAGTCATATTCTTAACTGACACATAGATGCTTTCATGGCGTCTCCCCTGGCAGTGTGGAGCTCTAAAACCCCTACTCCAGGCACGACCCCACCTTTGTTCATCCTGCTCATTCTCTGCGGCCCGAAGTCATCCTTCCTCTATTTTCAGTGTAAGAGGAATTCTGTCTGCTTTCTTCCAAATGCTTTCTCCTGCATTCTCAAGGATGCTCTGTTCTGATTAGTCTCCTGTCCGAAAGGCTTCACCCAGAGGCCCCGAGTGAAGACAGGGCATGGCGGCGGTGATGGTTGTGTGTGCTCCCTGCCCTTGCTCTGCAGCGGAACTAGGTCTCTCTTTTGCTGCTCTCACAGCCTTGAACATCATCAGCCCTTTGAAAGAGTGACCTTTTCTGCGGAATGAATTATGGCCTGTCGAAAGGCAACAGGTCCAGGAAACAGGAAAGCATAACTCCTGTAAATAATGCATGTGCGACACTTGGGCCTCTGAAGAGGCTTTAGTAGATGGACGTCTGAGTATCTAATTAACCTCTGTAACTTTTTAAACAAGTGTCTAGCACACAATAGGCTCTGTCAGAAGCTTATAGGAAACCAGTATTACTCCACAGGATTTCTCTCCTTTAGGGTGTAACAATTTCTCAGCATTCCCCACTGTAGTCCAGTGTCAGGTTGGCCCTCCCCCCCACCCTCCCCCCAACAGAAGTTCCTTTACAGAATTACACCTTTGGCGTTCTCTTTAGAGCCGTGTAGGAGCCAAGTGTAGAATGCATTTGGATTTTTACACTGTCTTTGAGGAGTTTGTTAATTCTGTTGCTGGATGTCCTTTGTAGAAAGGCCAGATGACAAATCCCTCCAACAACAGCCAGGGAGAAACAAATACACTACCTATCTCAGAGCCCCCAAATCCAAACCACACACAACCATCGAGTGGATTCCAACTCATTGCAACCCAACACTGGCAAGCAGAACTCGCTGTGTGCTTTTGACAAGAAGGCTACAAAGGAGTAGAAAGCTGCCTCTCTCTGGAGCAGTGGCTGGTAGGTTCTAATGACTGACCTCTAGGTTAGCAGCCCAACACATAAACCGCTGCGCTGCAGGAAATAATAAAAAGCTCTTTAGTGTCCTTGTCGGTTTGGCGACTAAGAAAGCAGAGCTAAGTGTTTTGCCCTCTCCAGTGAATTTCTTCCGTTGACAACTTTGGGCAAATCTATTCTCTTCCTCTTGTATCTGTCTTCGGATTTCTGTATTACTTAATTTAAAATATATCTAAGTTTTATTACAGGCCACTAAAGATTTATAATGAGATAAGTAGGCTCTCTGCATGAATGTCTGAGTGTTAAAATATTGATTTGTTCGATATGGATATTTTCAGCCCTTAAATAACGGTGTTTGTTAATAACCATCACCTCAACAAAAAACACAAGTCGTCTATGATCTATTCATCCAGCCTCCTGTATATTATTTTGCGGTTTGTTGAAAACAATGGGTGGGTGGTTACATAAAGGATGGCTGGATATTATTTGGGACAAAAAGCACCGTGAGGTAAAGAGCGGGATAAAACCTCTCTTCTGCATTCAAGTGGGTTATAAAAATGCAGCAATTCCTGCAACCGGCTCCCTGAGTGTCTTATGCTCCATCTCATTCTGAGGAAATTAAATTTCACTCCACGATGATTTATTGGGGCTCTGCTTTCAAAGGAACATAAAAATAATTCGGCTCCCAAATGGACTCATTTGATCTTGATGGGCTGCGGGGCAATGATCTTCCCCAAACGTTGGTCCCGCCTCGTCTTTATATCCGGTGTTGCCTCTTTCTGAGCGTCTAACCACAGGGCTTCGGGTTCGATTTCCCGCCGCCCCACCTAGGAGGGCTGTTCTAGAACCCGGCTCCCTCAGTCTGTCCCGTTCTGGCCTGCTCTCCCGGCCTGACCCTCATGGAAGTCGGCCTTTATTCTCGTGGAGTCTCGGCATCCGGACGCCAGCTCTCGGTCCCGTCCCCGGCAGCTCAGCCCTTCCCGCCTGTCCCCGACTTCAGGGGTTCCACACGGTCCGTCAGCCCGCCTCCCAAACTCTCGGGCCCAGGGCTCCCGATGTCCACCGCTTCGCCCGCCGCCCGACAGCTACAGGCCGTCGGCGTCTGCGCTCCCTCACCTGCGGCCAGCGCCCCGAGTCTGACACCCCAGACCCCGTTCCCCCTCCGCCCGGGCCTGCGCCCTCCGGTCTGCACGCACCCACTCGTTGGCCCGATGGCCGAAAGTGTACAGAGCGACCT
Organism: Tenrec ecaudatus; assembly: GCF_050624435.1. Classification (NCBI taxonomy): domain Eukaryota; kingdom Metazoa; phylum Chordata; class Mammalia; order Afrosoricida; family Tenrecidae; genus Tenrec; species Tenrec ecaudatus. The sequence goes on from NC_134535.1 coordinate 133,773,615, forward strand.
GGCTGGCCACGTCCACGATGCGGTTGATATAGGGGTCGTGGCGCTGCAGGGCTGCTAGGCTGATGTCGCGCCCCTTGCCCACCAGGCCGCCCGGCGCCACGGCCGCCATCTTCCCTCCCTCCCCGACATCCGCACGGGGCCCTCGGAAGCCCCTCTCAATAGAGCGCAGAGCGAGCGAGCGGCCGCGCCACCGCGCGCGCCCCGCGGGGAAGCCGGGCCGCCGGCCTCCCGCGCCGGCCCCTCCCGCCCGCGGACGGGAGGCATGACTAATCGACGGCGGCGCGCCTCCACCTGAGGATCGTTGCCCCTGGCAACAGGCTCCCGCGCGTCCTCGGGCTCCTTCCCGCGTCAGCGTTCGCGCGGCGCTGGGACCCGGTCCTGCTTCCCTCTGAACGCGGTCGACGCCCGGGCCTCTTTCCCTCGGCCCTTTCGCGAAAAAACCTTTCATAAATCCGCCTCAGGGCCGAGCAACTCCAGCGAAAGAGCGGTAGTTTCCCGCGGTTCGCCAATTGCCGTCCAGCCTCGTCCCGCGGCTCGGTCTGGGGAGCGTGACTTGCACCGCGCCGGCATTTACCATGGCAACGGCGGGTGACGGTTCCGGCGCCTTCGCCGGAAAATCGCGACCTGGGCACCAGACTGCGTGCCCACCACGTAGTCGTCACTGTCGTACGTTCGTAGGGAAAGGTGGAGGAAGGAAAAGAAGCCGTGTCCCATAAAACGACGTTTCTGGCTTAGAAAGTATTCAAACGCAACCTTTGAATAGGCTGCTTTTTATTCTTTTTTCCCCTTCATTTTTATTCTGAATATTCTTTGTGGGGGAAATATGCCGACAGCACGTCTGTATACTGAAGTTTACAGTAACATTAAAAAAGCAAAAGCCAGAAAGAAACCTTTTGCCACCAAGCAGATTCCATCAGGCAATGATGACCATACAGGACAGGGTTTCTCCCCATTGTCAGTCTTCTGGATGCTGACTCCTAGCTTCCTAAGAGCGCGTGGTGGCTTCATGGCCAACTTTGGGGGTTAGCTCTTTAGCACTGCGCTACAGAGCGGGCGTGAGTGGGACACCTATTAGTGAGGGACAATTCAAACACCTCCCACTAATACAGAGCGAGAGGAAAGAGGTTAGACTGCACGTGTGGTCAAAGCAGAACATTTACTGAGACCCAGAAAAACAAGGCAACCCGTTGAGTTCCAACTCAACTCAGGTTTTCCTGTAATTGTCTCCGAGCAAGTACTTCTGTGCTGGTTTGAGTTGCAAGCTAAACTAGTCATTCCCCCTCGCCACCAGCACTTTTTAACTCAACAAACTAGTTCTCACGATGTGTATTTGACAAAGTTTTGTTTTTTTTTTAAGATAAACCAAGTGCCCCTGTCATCTTGTGGAAAAGGCAAGACAATTTTGGTTGCCAATGACAATTTTGGATCTTTACAGAGAAAATTAGAAGTTTAGAATATGTGCATCCACTTCTATCAGTTTGATAGCTTCCCAATTCTTAAGAGTCTTTTTTGATGAGATCCGGGTGATGTTAATAAATAGGATTTTTAAATCACTTAATCGGGGGCTCGTACAATTCTTATCACAATCCATACAAACATCCATTGTGTGAAGCACATTTGTACACTTGTTGTCATTATCATTCTCAAAACATTTGTCTTCTACTTGATCCCTTAATATCAGCTCCTCATTTTTCCACCTCCCTCCCCACTGCCCCTCCCTCATGAACTCTTCATAATTCATAAATTATTATTATTTTGTCATATCTTACACTGTCCAACATCTCCCCCGCCCACTTTTCTGTTGTCCATCCCCCAGGGGGTAGGTTATACATATGTAGACTCTTATAATAGGCTCAATAAGTATGATTTTTAAAATACTGTATAATGACATGTGTTGAGGTTTGAAAGATCTGCTTAGCTCACTAAATCAGTATCTTCCAAATGACCAAATACATCAATGAATGACATGACATCGGTATGTGTGGGTAAAATAGCTATTCAAGGTCCATGTAGATGCTTGGATTTTAACATAGCTGAGTATGAAAAATTAATGGATAGGTTTCAGATAACACACTTTAACTAAATTCTGAGAAGCTACCTGTTGTCCAGTTTTGATGCATTGTGAAAGAAGAATATTCATAGTTATCTGAAAAAACTATTAAAATTTCTTTTCCCATCCCTCTTCCAGCTACATGTTGGTGTGAGTCTAGAGTGTCTTCAGGCAAAACAGCTTAGAGCAAATGATTATTGACAAGATACGAGAACCTGGTTGTCTTGTTAGGGCAGCCATTAAAGAGTGGAGAGGTGACGAGAGCTTCTGAGGGTTCCATACGGCATTCCCTAGCACACTGCACAAGCCATTTCTTTTCCTCTAGTCCCTGCTCCTTATGTTCCATGAACTTCCTGCAAGATCACTTTGTTCTTAGTGTTCCAGTTGTTTCATCTCTAAAGTGTAAAGAACACTATTTCCTCCTAAATTGCTTTGTGCCCCAAAGAGAAGATGGGTGATGCATGGATCTCATTATTGTATCTTAAATATTTTAGAAGTATAACTGTGCTATAGGAGAAAAAAAACACACACCCAAAACAAAAGTCCCATCACCACTACAATCACAAAGCATTTGTTGAGAGCCCAGCGGGTAAGGCGTGTTCATTCCTTCCTGCTTCAAGCTTTCTTGTGTCTGTGCTGAGGTTACAGGCCGCATCATTCTCAGCCCCTCATCTCAGAAGTACGCTCCATGACCTCTAGAGTCACATTGAAAAACAACACAGCGGTAAGATTCTTAATTGAGAGGGTGTTTGTTTGTTTCTTGTTTAGAAGGAACCACCCAGCTCCCCTCTCTATCTTCTCGTTGCCAAACTGTGTGCTTCCGAATATCTTACCCATTCCTCTCTGTCCTCTCTCTCATTGGTCCCCTTCTAGAAGGACCATTTCCCAGAAACCTGGCCTAACTCGCTCCCTCCCTCCTTTGATCCTACCTGCCCATGAAACCTCAGTGCCCTCTCCTGCTGTTCTCCTGATGCTTGACCCATTCTCTCCTAAATTACAGTAATACATTTGACCATTTACTTTATTACGTACTTTGTCCCACTTCGGAAACAAGGATCAAAAACGAATGCTGTGACTGATTGATTAAGAGGAGAGGACTGTTTGTTGCAGGAGACCCAGGCTGAGTGGTCATTGCAGTTGCCCAACCAGTCCAGCTGGGTGTTTGCTGACCGACAAGCACACTGGAGTAGTCAGACAGTAAGTTTCATGATTCAAATGGCTTTTTTTAAAGTACTTGTTTATTGTCCTAATAGCCTTCTTGGCACTTGGTCCAATGCCTTGTGCCTAATAGAAATTCAATAAATGCTTATTATATTAAAACCAGACCACGAGTTAGTTGGATTTACTCGTTAAATATCAGCAAAACGTTTCAAAGAGCTCATGAAGAGGGTATCTTGAGCAAGTCTTCAGCTTCCATTAGAAGGAAGACTGGAAAATAGACTTAAAAAAAAGTTCCATATTATAGATAAATTGATCAATTAATGGAACTTTGAACATTAGCAAGTACTTACAAGAAAACAAGAAAAACAAAAGCTCACAATGACTTTAGTGGGCCATATGGCTCACCTCTTAGCCCAACGAATTTCTTTTTCCCTCCAAAAGCTTAACATTCTGACCCTCTAAGATGATGCCAGACTTCTGCCAGCTTGCTGCTCGAATAATCTGCGTTTGAAAAACCAGGTTACCATCGTTTATACAAATATATTAAATTGCAGATTCTTATTAGCTGTGATCCGCCTGGTTGGCAGTTCAAAACCACCAGCAGCTCCTTGGGGAGAAAGACTGGGCTTTCTACTCCCGTGGAGTTACAGTCTTGGAAACCCAGCGAGGGTCGCTGTGAGTCAGCACTGAGTCCAGGGCAGCGAGTTTTGGTTTTATTAGTAAGATGACATGACCGATAGCTAAGTTCTTTTCAAGTAGTGCGATAGATACTTCCACTGTGCTTCAGAAAATGCATCACAATACCGTGTCCCCAAACTGGTGACTGTGGGTTTGTTTCCTGGTTATTTTCTAATCGTCGGTAGGAGATGAAGTAGGTGGTGACCCTCAGTCTTATAAAGCTGGCTAGCAGAATTGAAAACAAGTTTGTAGTGTGATCAGAAACAATGTCAGGGACCAGGATTTTTAACACTATGATGACTAAGTAAGTAAGGTACCATTCATTACCGAATTAATTTTACAATAAAAAAAATCGACAAAGCACATATTTAAATCCTTTGAAAATAGTGATATAACTGAAACATGTTTAATTCTGTAGGCTTGTATAAATGGTTGAATACAAACGCAGACGGACTTTTCCTGGCATAAGAAGTTTTAAAATAAGTACAGTCTCCTTTACTAATCCTCTTTTCTTTATCGGGCAATCTCAACATTTCGCATCTGGCCTGTAGCAAACTGTGTAAGAATGAAGGGGGAAAGAGGAGCTTCCAGGATACCCCAAAGAGCTGTGACTCTAAGACTCTCACAGCCTCTGACGCGCTGCTTGTGCCAGCTGTATGAATTGCCCTTTCTGCAAAGATTTCTCTTCCAAAGGATGGCAGAAGTGAAGAATTAGCTCCCCTTTCCTCCCAGCGGAGGGAAACAGTGTGAACTGTGTGCATTCCGTCATTTTCAAAGCATGGCGCATTTCTTCTTTGAAACCACCAAAGCACCGAAGGAAGCCGCGTCCTCTGGATCAGGAAACGTCAAAGTCTTTCTTTCTGACCTTCAAGGAGTGTCCTCACCTGAACTTGGAGATGAAACTCTCTGCCTTACCTTCTTAATGGGGTAAAGGGGCTGAGCTAAGACGACGCACCGGGAAAAGTTTTGCAATCTGTAAAACATTCTACAAATGAAAAAGAACTGTTATTGTCATTATCACCATCATTGCCAATTTCATCGTCATCATCATTATTTCTAATAGACATCCATAAAGGATCATTTTAATGCAATTACCCACACAAGGCTCAAATCATCTCAACAAACCCTGAAGAAGTGATGAGAAACGGATTAATTCCCAGAGCAGTTTATTCCAAAAAAAATTTATAAGCTTAAGGTTTTGAGCTAAAATTTATTTTTCAGAGAGCTGTCAGAGAAAGAAGTTACTTGGGAGAAATATTCACGTGTTCTAGGAGGTCCCGTGAAAGGGTTAAGCCATCACTTGGACCTCAGTACTCAATGGATCAAAGGCCTACACACAGACCTCACAACCACAAAGACCATCAATCAAAACCTTAGGGACAAATGTAAGGACCCTGACACAGGGCATACACACACTACTGAGCACAGAGAAAAATATCCACATGGTTGTACACAAAGGACTGGAGTTTGCTAACAAATATACTCTTTATGAACACCCAAAGACTTCACCAAAGGAGTTAAGAGAGAACCCGCAGATTGGGGGAAATGTTTTGCAATAATGTACCAGATAAAGGGTTAACCTCCGAAGCCTAGAGAAAACTACAGCACCTAAACAAGAAAAATACAAATAACCCAATCACCAAATGGGCACAAGACACGAAGAGACAATTTACCAAAGAGGACATCCAGGTGGCGAACGACTCTATGAAGAAATGTTCTCTCTCATCAGCAATAAGAGAAAGACAGATTAAAACAGCGAGACGCCAACAAGTTTAGCAAAATTCAATAAAACAAATGTTGCAGAGGCTTCTGAGAGATTGGAACACTTTCACGTTGCTGGTGGGACTGTGGAATTGTCCCACCACTGGGGAAATCGAAGGAAAGTACAAGGAGCTGATGGTCTAGCAATCTCTACAGGGCATCTACGCTAAAGAAATAGACTACGACACGGACACATGCAGGCCTATGTTTATTGCATGCAGACATTTCCATCACAGCAAAAAATGGCAACAACCAGAAACCCCGGTTATAGAGGAATGGATAAACAAACTGGTACATTCGTACAACGGCAAACTATACATCATTAAAAAGCAAAGACATCTCTCGCACTGCAAGACATGGACAAAACTTGAGAACATTATGCTTAGCATAGATTTAGTCAATCTTACAAAGACCAATACTTAATAGCACCGTTATTATAAAGAAAAACAAAGAAAAAATGAACGTGGTTTTTATAGCAAAAGAGACAACATTATGACTATCAAGAGGCCAGGGATGGGGACAGGAACTGTGAGAGGGAAAGGGAACAGACATTAGGGAGGGAGGGAGAGAGGGAGGATAGGCCATGGACAAAGAAAGCTCCACAGTGCTGGAGGCTCTAACCGTATCTTGTTGCTGGTTTCATTTGTTGGGATAGGCTGGGTAACTATTTACAGTGCGCTTCTTTAAAAACAAGCAAATCCCTGCAGACTCTTTACCCCTTGGACTTAAATACTGGTCTGAGTGGCTAAAAAGAGGGAAGAAACGTAACTCTGACATGGATGTGGGGTGTTTAGTGACAGATGAATTCATCTCCAACATTATTGAACCAACTCTGCTCAGAGCAAGCTCAGCTCTCTTCCACACAGGTACCAAGTGTGGGGGGCGGGGAATAATCTTTTAAAGAAAGCATGCCACATTGAAATTAGGTCAGAGTAGCAATCCTTTTATTTATTATTTATTTTTATAAATCATTTTATTGAGGGCTCTTACAGCTCTTACAACTATACATCAATTGTATCAGGCACATTTGTACATATGGTGCCATCATCATTTTCAAAATATTTTCTTTCTACTTGAGCGCTCGGTATCAGTTCTTCGTTTTGCCCTCCCTCCCCCCTCTCGTGACCTATTGATAAATTATAAATGATTATTTTCATATCTTACACCGCCCTCTGTCTCTCTTCACCCACATTTCTGTTGTACATCCCCCTCAGTTGGGGGTGGTGATTATACATCAATCTCCCCCTTCTTCCCCCACCCTCCTTCTACCCTCATGATATCGCTTCTCCCATTATTGTTCCTGAGGGGTTCGTCTGTCCTGAATTCTGTGTGCGGAGAGCTTTTATCTAAACCGGTGTACATGGTCCAGTCTTGCTGGGGTCATGATAGTGGGGGGTGAGGAAGCATCAAAGGACCAGAGGAATGCTGTGTGTTTCGTTGGTGCTATACTGGCTCGTCCCTTCCTTGCGACCCTTCTGTAAGGGGATGTCCAATTGTCTACAGATGGGCTTTGAGTCTCCACTTCAACGCCCCTCGTTCACATCAATATGATTGTTTGTTTTGGGTCTTCTGATGCCTGATCCGTGATCCCATCGGCACCTCATGATCACTGTGTGTGCTTCTGCTTTTTGAATGTTAAATTAAAATGTGACAGGCATGCGATGGGGGTGAGAGATGTTTTGAATGCTTTAATCAAGAAAGAGGAGGGCCTCTCTTCTGTGCCTGTGCCAGTCACTCTCAAAGGAAGTAGCTGCTCTGGGGAGGAAGGAATATGTACTCTCACAACCCTTTCTCCTGATCCCCGCCTTCCTCCAGGAAGGCTCCGCTCTCGTGGTGGAATTTTAATCTAGATGAAGTGCATTTTGCAAATGATCTATGATGCTTTTCATGGCAGTCGATAAGAAGCCACCTGGAAAGGGTGTCATGGATTCAAGGGTGGAGTGTGTTGGAAAGCCTTCTAATTACTATTATTGTTATCCTCTGCCATGTCAGCTTTTCACTTGGCAATGAATCTTTCTCATTTTTTCACTGATACATCAGTCCCAGAGGAAATTGAACTGCCAAATATTGTGCTGAAGTAAACTCAAACTCAAGGTGAGATATTTTTAGACAATTACTGGACTATCACTAATACTGAGGCTCCAACCGTGGACGAGTCCTAGTGGCGCCGTGGTTACATTGGGCGCTACCTGTAAGGTCAGCAGTTCGAACCCACCAGCTCTCTGCAGGAGAAAAGTGAGGCTTTCTACTCCCTTAAACAGGGACCCTCTTAAAATTCACAGGAGCTGTTCTACGCTGTGCTATGGGGTCGCTGTGAGTCAGGATCGACTCAAAGGCCCTGGGTTCGAGTCGGAAGGCAGACAAACTCTGGTGGCGCTGTGGGGGAGGTGTTGGGCTGCTGGCTGCACAGTCAGGTCACAGTTGGGTCACAGTCGGGTCAATCCCACCGGCCACTCCCCAGCAGAGAGTTGAAGCCGTCTGCACCTACGGAAACCCCATCGAGGAGAGGGCTGCTTGCAGTTGAAACACTCTCAGCAGATCTTGAACGGAAAGAACTCAAGAAAAAATTCAAGGCTTGAGATGGACCAGCGAAAGAGTCTATGGGCAAAATATTAAATATTGCAGGAAGCATCAAAAGAATGTGTATACACTGCCAGGTCATCAAGATGCCGCCAGTTCAGGAGGTCCAGATGAGCAAGAACCAAGGGTGCTGCAGGAAGAAGTTCAAGCTGCACGGAAAGCATTAGTCAAAAACAAGGCTTCAGGGATTGATGGAACACCAGTCGAAATGTTTCAGTTGGCTGATGAAGCATTAGAAGCACTCACCTGTCTATGCCAGGAAATTTGGAAGACAGCCACTCGGCCAACTGAGTGGGAAAAATCCATATTTATGCTCATTCCAAAGAAAGGTGACCCAATAGAATGCTCAAATTATAGGCATAATTAATATCACACGCACATAACATTTTCTAACGGTCTTCAGACGATGGTTGCAAGAGTATATTGACAAGGAGCTAGACTCCACCCCTTCACAAGCTGACACCAGATTATGGGACTGCCACAGGCGGTGAGGTTTGTTTTTGTTTTGTTTTTTCGACCCAGGACCTATTTACTATAGATATAGCAGACACCCCACAATAGATTTAAAGGGGTAACAAAGGAGGCTTACTTTCGATTCTCGAGGAATTTAAAAGCTAGTTGAGGACATAATGACTATCCTTACGAAGCAATGGGAAGCAGTACAATATCCTCTTTCATCAAGGATTAAATTGTGCTGTGCAGACGAGTACTGGAATTTTGAGACACAGAAGAAGGATCAGTGAGCTGTCTAGGATTTGGGGAAGGCAATATTTAATATAATGCGGCACCAGGACACACTAAGAACTCGGCCACTCCCTTGAGAGCAGCTGTAATTGATTTGGACCTGTATTTCTACTCCAGTGTCATTTAAGTCACTGATATTTTTGGCCTTGTGCTTAGGGGACACCTTAATGACACGAAATATTTCTGAGTAACTTTAGCTGACTGATTTCTCTGGGACTTGGAATTCCTTCAACTTCCCCAAATAGCAGAGAATCTAATCCAGTCCTAGCAGCGGTGTGAGTCCAGGCTGACTAGAGAAACAAATTCAGGGACACTCCAATATGTATAAGAAAGAGCTTTATATCAAAGAGTAATTGTATATTGAGAAAACATCCCAGCCCAGGCCAGATCAAGACCATAAGTCTGATATTAGCCCATATATCTGATACTAGTCCATAAACTCCTCTTCAGCATATGCAAAAATGCTGAATGCAGGAAGATCACAGGTCAGTGGGTAAAAAGTCTTGGGAATGCAACGCCGGTGGAAGCATCTCAGCACTGGCACAGGTCTCCATGTGGCTCCTCCAGCTCTCTGAGGGTGGCTCTCCGACAGGAAGGTGAAGCAGAGAGAGAGAGAGAGAGAGAGAGAGAGAGAGAGAGAGAGAGAGAGAGAGAGAGAGAGAGAGAGAGAGAGAAAGAAAGTTCCCAGAATCCTCACGAGACGGCCATGCCCACAAGGAGGCATCATCAGGCTGCAACCTGATCAACACGTCCACTACTTCACTCTAAATACCCTCAAGTTGACAGGAGATTACCTGACTACCACAGCAACGTAGCATCTTTATTGATTTGGTCTATGCAACAGCAGAAATACAAGATAATGATTAAGAGCGTGAGTCTTGGCATCAAGAATACCGAGATTTAAAACGTGGTCCTGTTTCCTCCTAGCTGTGTGGACTTGAGGTGAGAGGAGGCTCTAAAACTCTGGGCCTCTCTTTCTTCATTCATTTCATAGAGGCACTCATGACTACTGTTAAGGTTTTTGTCAGAAGGAAATAATAACATGCATGCAAAATGCTTAAAATGTGAAGAACCCATGGAATCATCTGGAACCATAGAGAATAGAGTGGAACTATCCCATAGAATTCCAAGGCTGGAATCTTCCCGGAAGCAGAGTGTCATCTTTTCTCCTGCAGAGTTATTGCTGAGTTCCAACCACCAGCCTTGCAGACCGATGCCGAGTACGTAACCATTGTACTATAAGAACACAAAGAGCCTGGAAAAGAAGGAGTGCTGACCAAAAGGTCAGAAGCTCAAGTTCACCCAGAGAGGCTTCAGAAGAAAGACTCCTTCACTGGAAATGTTATGGAGCACCATTCTCCTCAGACACACATGAACTCACCACGAGCCGGATCTGATGGCAAGGGGGACAAAATAAGCTAGCTCAGTGAATGCTTGTAGTCACTGGCTGTGATAGTTAAGTTTGCGTGTCACTTTGGCTAGGCCATGACTCTTAGTGGATTTCATCCTCTTTGGTTTTGTGATATCACGGCATCAGCCAATCAAGGAAAAGGGCGTTTTCTTGGGGGTGTGGCCTGCTGCTGCTATATATGGAGGCCCTGGCTAACTCACTCTTTCCCACTCCTGCATCCAGTTCATCATCGTCAGCGCTCTGATTCTCGGGATGTGAGCCAGCTGCTTGCTGTCTAATTGATTTTTTGGTTCATCAGCTCCTGCAATCAAATGGGTTAGGGGAATCACATAGGCTGACACATGACCCATGGGTTTTGAATTTGTTACCCTCCAAATTGCATGAGTTATTCCTTTGAAATCTCTCTCTTTTTACTCTCGATAGCTAGCTAGCTAGACAGGATGCTTGAACACACAACTCACACATGTACACTTCACTAATTTTGCTTCTCTAGAGAACCCAGCCTAAGACGTTACTTCAGATAACAGTGAAACTTATACTCTGGCCAAGAGAGTCAAACTTCCTTCCAAAATAAAAATGAGTACTTGACTGTTTCTAAGGGAAGTAAAATGTAATAATATTAAGTGTAAAATTATCACTCCTCACTTTTTTGATTACTAATCATTATTTATTTTCTTGTTTTGATTCTTAATTTCTAACTTTATCTCCATTGTCATGCCTCCAACTGATTATTGTAACGTTTTTATGAATCCAGGGACAGGGAACACTGTGTGTTTGTGTGTTCAAAGGCACATCTAAACTCTACGACGATGCAGATGTTTCAGGTGTCTTCAGGAAAGTCTTTGGAAGTAGGGCAGATTGACAGTGAGTCAAGTCTCCTGGGTTGTAGCATCCCTAGGATCTCCTCCATTTCTCTGATTATGGAATAAATCATGTAGAAACCAGACCAGCTTTCTCCATCTGCAATAAGGGGATAATAGCAATTATTGTTGTGATTGTTTTGAGTATTGCTGAAAGAGTATTTTGAAACACTTTAAATGTTTTGATGTAATCATAAAATATGAGGCTTTAAACTCAGGGTCTGCTTGTCCAAAGAAGCCTCTGCTTTATATGTGGATAATGGGTGATGAGAGCATTGTTTTCTGCTGGCCTCTGTAATTTGAAGATAAAAGGGCAGGGTGCGTTCCACATTTCCTGTTGGCAATAAGCAGCCCTGCCTTGGGGCCTTGACCTTCTCTGCAATTATGGGGACTCCTTGGAGTAGTGAATCTGACCCTAGCTGGCCCAGCTCATGCTGCCCTTACAGAGTTACTGGCTCTGAAGACTTTTAATGATTAATATATTTTGAAGAATCCAAAGACACTAAAGCAGGTTTGGTCTTTTTTTATTAAGAGCTACATATAACCTCCTCCCTGGGGGTTGGACAACAGAAAAGTGGGTGAAGGGAGACGTCAGACAGTGTAAGATATGACAAAATAATAATTTATAAATTATCAAGGGCTCATGAAGGAGGGGGAGGGGGGAGGAAAGGGGGAAATGAGGAGCTGATGCCAGGGGCTTAGGTGGAGAGCAAATGTTTTGAGAATGATGAGGGCAATGAATGTACCAATGTGCTTTACACAATTGATGTATGTATGGATTGTGATAAGAGTTGTATGAGCCCCTAATAAAACGAGTAAAAAAATAAACCTCTCTCTTAAAAAATTGTAGGGATGATTGTACAACTCTTCTCAAAGTGATTAAGCTAGTGAATTATATAATTTATGAATTATAAGCCAACAAAACTGCTTTAAACAAGAAAAAAAAGAATTAGATGAGTTTTATATGCAAACAAACAAACAAACAAAAACTGTCAGGGAAAAATGGATACATACATTACCCTGAATAAGTCAAGTTTCACCTGAACTAGGAATGTTCTTACAGTAAATGTAGTAACTCATGTCTCCTCAGTTCCCCATGAAGTAGGCAGCAGGTTTTACTAAATGCCGTCGTCAGGTAACTTTTCATCATTCACTCACGGGATGGGTACTTATTAAGCTCTCACCGTCTAGCAGACACTGGACTGGGGCCTGAGCATCCTGCCGAGCGTAAGACAAGCATGCTCAGCCTGCCTGGAGCTCAGAGTCTGACTGGGAAGACAGACGTGGAAACACATTATTGCAATAGAGTGAGTTGAATGTCACGCAAACATTTTGAATGGCAAACACACAAGAAAGACTTTATTTGCCCCTTCCCCACACGCCTTCCCCTTGGCGCCAGTCCGATCACTTCATGAGTGCAGTGCTGAGCATTTCCCTGCGGGACGGAGTACAGCTTGCTTCGAAAGCTCTCTAAGGTAAACTCCCCGTGGGCCTGTGTGTCGCATTGGCCACGAGATTGTTTTTGAGAAAAATCTTGATATTCCCTCAAGCCCACTCTGGGATGACACTCAGGGAAGACTTCCATTTGTTTTTAACAAAACGAAGGCACTGTACATCTTGTATACATTGTACGCCCGGATTTCTGTGGACTAGACCCAGAGGAATGCCCCGGCATGCTTGGACCTTATAACTTGTCTTCAGTGGGGAGAGCTTTCGGCCTTACGTAGGAAGCGGAGACCACGCTGAGTAGTGTCACTGGTATCCTTGGTCCCTGCTGAGTGGGAGCACATCAATCAGACGAAGTAAGGGCATCCCAAGGGCACTGGGTGGGCGAGTGCCTCCTTCACCCATGGGACGATGAGAATGTGTGCAGTGGGATTACCAGTAGCTAATGCCTGTTCAGCTTTCTCTTCTGCACCGCGGGGCATTCCTTCCCAAGAAGACAGCCTGGATTCACACATGTCACTCTGAGGCAGGGACAGAGGAGCCGAAGCCAGTCTGGTAGAAGGTGCTGTCCTTGTCCTTTCTACTGCTAGACCCACGGTTCAAAGCTCTCCCTCAGGAAAGGCTAACAGGTTGCACTCACTGGGCTGCCCTGGTCCCTCCTGATGCCTCCTTTGCTCACACGTGACATTCTCCCCAAGGAGGGGCTCCGCTGCCTTTTCCTTTCCTTCGTCGCCTTCGCTGCTCACAAAGTTGCTGCAGTGTCAGTCACCACAGCGCCCATTTCCCTTTCGTGGGAATAAAATATATATATTATATAAACAATAAATGAAAGAATGAATAAATAGATTTAAATCCAAGGGAAGATGAACTAAATTCCAAGGGTGCCCTCTTCTCCTAAGCCTGAGGTTGGAGGCTGGGGAGGCAGGAGTCCTTCCTAAGAGCACAAGTTAGCATGATCTTCAAGATCATCTCAGCCACCCTTTGCATAGAAGAAATCAAACAGATAAAAAGCACCTTTGTATGGTCATTTCCGTTTTGAATAAATAGACGGTAAAACAGTAGTTCTTAGCCGGTGGGTGCCTACTAAAATTGCCAGAAGGTGGTTTTGTTGCTGCTGTTTTTAAGAAAAACACCAATGACCAGACTTCACCAGTTAATCAAAGTGTGAGGCCAGGCTCCTTTCTAACTGCAGTCTGGTTGAGCAGCTTGGTGGGCAGCCTCGGTGTCAAGGGCAAACTTCCTGGGTTCAAATCTACCTCCGCTACTAGCTGCTGTGGGAACTCAGGCAGTTTACTTATTCTTTGTGAACCTCAGTTTCTTTCTCTTTGCATTAAAAATGCCCACATACCCACTCTTTGCAGGATAGATGCTGAGGTTTCAATGAGGTAACAAGTAAGCAGTGGAATCTGTCAAACCCTTAATAAATAGATACTACTAATGCTGCTATTTGATAATGACCCACTAGCACTAGGGTTCAGATCTCATGATGCCCAGGCAATGGTGTCTACAACGATTGTTTCTCTAGGTCTATGATGACGGTCAACTCAAGGAAGCCTGGTGATGGAGTGGGTTACCCGCTGGGCTGCTGACCACAAGGTCAGCGGTTTGAATCCACCACCAGCCATTCTTTGAGACAAAGATGATTCTTTCTGCTCCCATAAAGATTTACAGTCTCAGAAATTCACAAGGGTAGTCTACCCTGTCCTACAGGGTTGCTGTGAGGTGGAATCCACTCAAGGGCAGTGGGAACGAGATGGTGATCAAGTCAATGGAGAGTACGGTGGGGGGGGGGATAGGACTCCCTTACCCCAAAAGGCATGTCTCGTTTCTTAAATAAGGAAGACTATTTTTGAAAAGATCTTTAAATTTCAATAAGCGTTTTCTAGCTCAGTGCCTCCCGCTTGATGTAATTCATTAATTTCTTGATTCATTTGCCAAATTTGTGGAGTGTCTATGGTTGTGGTGAGTAGCTCTCAAGCTGACGCTGGCCCATGGTGACCCATGCATGGTAGGGACATTGTTTGTCTGCACCATCTTCACAGTGGCTGGTTTGCTCAGGGCCATTGTAACCCCTGTGTATTTTTAGTACCTGGCAGGAGAAAGATGCGGCATTCTGCTCCCCTAAAGATGTACAGCCTCAGAAACCCAGAGGGGACAGTTCTACATGGTCCTATGTGGTCAGTATACATCAGAACGGATTGATGGCAGTTTTTGGTTTTTTTAAAACCTAAGTTGTTCATCTTCTAGCATGATAGCAACAAGAGTCAGGTTTTTCATTGGTTGCTTCTCAGAGTTAGATCACTGAACCTTTATTCTTACTTAGCCTGTCTTTTCTAGCATGCCTATTACGTGCTAAGTGCTATCTAAAGATCAGTGCAACAACAATAAAAAATTAAAATGCAGATCCTACCTACAAGAGGCTTACAGATTAATGGAGGAGATATACCCAAACCAATTATTCTGCACTGCTTTTAGTATGACAATTGGTTTGCTCTAAAAGAAAAGTTGTAAGACACAGTGTCTGGTCTTCCACGCAAACTAATATTTCACCAAAATACTTAGGTGTCTGACATTTCCTAAGGTGTCCAATGCCTGATCTCAACCCCACACATTCTGATCGCCTTGATACAGGGTGTAACTGTACTAGATCTGGGAACCACTGGTTTAGGAGCTTCTTGGTCACTAAGAATATAACTCTGGAAAGATAGAAAGGAGCTAATGGTTAGGGGGCTCCTAGATGGGGGATTTTCCATTTATTCGCTAGGCCAATGGGGTGCAATGGACGATTTTAAAGGAGGGAAGTGAGAGGCAGCTAAGTTTAGAAAGGTAATTTGCCTGCTGTGCAACCAGGGGCAGGGCTGAGACAGGGTAATCCAATAGGAGAGAGGGAGGTCCCTGAGGGCCTGAATTAGATTGGGGTGGTGGGGCTGGAAGATGAGGTAGCAGCAGAAACCCCACACAGCAGGGAAAAGAAAAAGAGCCACTAACGTGCGTTGTTGCTACTGATCTTCAGCTTTAGGATGTAATTGTTGCTTTCTTGGTAAACATCTAAAGAATTGTATTGAGGCTGATGAGGCTGGTCTTAAATGAGGGTGACCTCTTTGAGAACTCTCAAGCATTAATGGATTTAGATCATTATGATAATTCACAGAGGTGAATTTTCTTTTTTTTTTCTAAATAAAAGGACACCGATTTTTATAATTACCCCACTTATTTTGACTATTAGATCATTAAACTCTCAAAAAGATGGTTTTGGGTTGTTTTACCCCCCAGGAGAAGAGAGGGCTATCCTGGCTACTTACATTGATCCAGCTACCTGGATAAATGCCAGCCATCCACTTAATATTGTG
Source organism: Tenrec ecaudatus (assembly GCF_050624435.1). NCBI lineage: Eukaryota > Metazoa > Chordata > Mammalia > Afrosoricida > Tenrecidae > Tenrec > Tenrec ecaudatus. The sequence continues at coordinate 133,789,656 of NC_134535.1, forward strand.
ATATGAAGGTAGGCCTAGTTGCTGTGACTTTTCTCTGGATTTTTCTTTTAGCGCCATCGAATGCTTTAATTAATCAGACTAATGTGTATTGTGATTGGTTCTGTGATGCTAATCAAGTATCCGAGGGGGAAAACTGAAATATTTTCTATGAAAATAAGAGATGGAAAAGTGGTAAGACAGCACCCTGGCTAAGGCAGAAACCCTGTGAGACCCGGAAAACAAGGTGGTACCACAGTAGTCAGCCGAGTTCTAGCTCCATTCCGTCCCTCTCGGTCAGGAAGCAGAGGACGGCCCGGAGAGCTCGACTGGAGGCGCCCATGTGGGCGTGAGGGCATTGCTGGACCGATGAAAGATCATCATTTGTCTTGTAAACCAGCTCAGCACATCATTATTGTCTCTACTAAAGTGAACTTCTGAATATATATATATATTTTTAATAACCCTTTAAAAATATAAAAATCATTCTTAGCTCAAGGGTCATACGAAAGAGGTCCTTGGCCAGAGTTTGCTGGCTCCTAGTCTAAATAATCCATAAACTAAGACCTGATTTGTACAGTTTGCTGCTAGAAACACTCTCTCACTGTAGCTTAACCTCAAGCCGGTGTCATGACCAGTCCTCAATGTGGAGTTGGAAAAAGACGCACAGTACCACACCACTACCCCCACCCCACCCCCGACAGACTCAACAGAACCAGGAGCGGAATTCCCAGCAAGCAAGGGGTTACCTTTGCTTTCTTCCCAATCTACAGTGAGTTGTTTACTGGGTACACCATCCCCGTCAGGGACTGTAGAGTAGAGAGGAAGCTTTGATTCTAAAGGAAGGGAGAGATGCCAGCCGTATCTAGAAGCAGCATTTTGGATGTGGAGGCGGGGAGGGGCGTGGGGAGTGTGAAAGTGCTCACTACAGAGTGGAAAGCAAGCACAAGCAAGCCCGTGCTTACCTTGTTTATTGGGTACTCCAACACTGAGGTAGCTTGCTTCTAAAGAGAACAGTACGAATAAAATAATTAGGAAGTGTTGGGTGTCTTGATTTTGAAAGGGTTTATGTAATTGTAGGTGTATATAGTTTAATTTTCATGTACTTTATTCTGGGCTCACAACCTTTCTGAACATTCAACGGTCCGCTCCCAGAAACTAGTCCAAAGTGGCTTCAGCTCACTGCTGCTGACAGAGGGGCGCTCTGCCGAGAGGTAGTTTGGCAAAAGCAAAAGAACGTGGAACGACGCAGCTCAGACACGTGGGCCAACACTTGCCCCATGGGCTGAGATGGAGTCGAGCGTGGGTCTCACCAGGACTGATCTTACAGTTCTAATTTGGGCTGGCTAACTTCATAACGTGACTCAGCTCACTTGGAAAATAAGCCCAGTGCGGTCTGATGACCTGTACCTGGCAAGGACAAAGAACTTACCACGTAATACAGTTGGTTTTAAAAACGTAGTCCTTATAATTGACGTGTACATAGAACCATCAGTAAACCACCCAGCTTCTCCTTCGCCACGACAGTGGGTGCTCACTCCAAGCCCAGTTTCCAGACCAACACACAAACAAACCAGCTCAGAGCAGTGGTCCCACGTCTCAGGTTGTTTTAGATTTAACACTAGCTAATGAGGGAACCAAATTTATCACTCCCTACTTGACAGATGGGATTCCTGAGGATGCTTTTGAAAGGAAAAAGTAGAAGCCAAACTGGGCCACTCACTGAGTCTTTTTTTTTTTTTTTTGGCTCTAAGCGCTGTGGGTCTCCAAGGGCCAGGAATGGTTGGAATGGTGTGTTTGGGTCGAAAGGCAGTGGGAGAGGGGGAAGCAGAGGTTGAGATGATGGAGAGTTGGAAGAGGAATCTGGATGACCTATAGCATAACTATTACTTTTATGAGAGGGTACTGACAGCCACAGAGGTCATTTGATTTACTATTGGATTTACTTAGTTTTGGGTGTTAATAATGTAACTATTGTCTTGTATGAAATATAGACCTACACATATTTCATATGTGCTCCTTAATGGTATCCTAAAGCTATATGCTGGTCCATTGCTTTTGCGTTTCGATTTCTTCTTCGTGTTTTAACTTTCTGTATGAGAGAATCATATCAATTTTCTTTTTCTGTTTTATTCCTTACTATGCATCATGGTCCCTTGAACATGATGGGGATTTCCAAAATAGTGTTAAAGACAAATGTAGAATGGCTAATGATTCTTTCCTTTCCAAGAGCTTCTCTGCCTCCTTTTCTCTGTGTGCCTCACAAACACTTCTCTTGGAAACTGAAGGGCAGACAGAAATAGGGTCCCCTCGGTAGCAAATGCCCTTTTACGGACATCAATCATTTGCTGACTTTCCGCAACCCGTGCTCCAGATGCCGTGCTGAACACTTAAATGCCATCATTAAGACTCAGAATCCTTCTATACCCCTAAAGTCCTCTGCCATCAAGTCGATCCCAACTCGCAGTGACTTCTACAAAGTAGGTATGAATATTGTCCAAATCTTTCCAATAAGCTTCCGGGAGATTGACCAGGCTGTCCAGGCTTCTACCTAGTAGGTACCAGGGTCAGGCCTGTTTGACTCATCTCAAATCACTTAACGAGGGGAGCTATCCTGAAGTAGGCCTACATGGAGGTAACTTAAGGAGGGAAGACTCAAAATAAAAGCACTAGGAAGTGGAAGAAGGTGGGCAACTTAAGGCAATGGAGGATACTGTAAAAAAAAAGAAGAGACACTCAGATGCTTTAAAGTTCCCCAAGTCTATAAGTACACTTGGCTGGGGTGAAAAACGGTTGAGCAGAAAAGAAAGGAAGACAGAAGGGCTGATTTGGTGGAGGGCCATGGAGGAATAAATTTAGACATTGTAGCTACAGGAGAGAAGCGCTAAACGACACGGAGTCTATGGATTCTTGGGGATGGGAGAGAATGTGAACGCCACCTCGTCCAACCATCTGCCCGAGGCATAAATTTGCTCTGCATCCTCACAAGGTGCCGGTTCGGCCTCCTTGAATGCCCTTGGAGATGCAGAACTCCCTAGCTCCCTTCTCTAGCCAGGATATCAAAAAGGCCTTCCCTGCCTACAAGGAGCCCATATTTGCCCACCAGTAACTTCTATTTAGTGGCCAGGAACTGACCTCTTGGGGCCATATACAAAAAGTCTCTAGCAGAATAATTTCCAAAATAAGATATTTCACCCCGATTTCCCAAGGCAAATATGAAAATACCCACACATTAGATATTTATCCCCAGTAGTAAAATTTTTCCTAGATACGAAGTTCATGAGAGTTCCCTAATCACGGAATATCATTCAGTGCTCTTCTTAATCAGCTGGCTTCCTCCTAAGTGATAATAATCTCTGATAATAGTCTATCGAGGGCGTACTCGGAGCCAGGAGCTCTCTTTGCCTCGTTTTCTGTGTTCATTTCTGTCTTACAGTTGAGGAAGTGGGGGTGTGAGAGGTTAAAGCAAGGTCTTCCGGGTTGTAGGCGGAGGAGTCTGGATTTGCATACAAGAAGGTGGGATTTGTGTACAGGTGGCTTGAATTTAAGGCCCAGAAGTGCAGCTGTAGGGAGCCCTGGAGGTGCCTAAGATCAGGAGATGGAAATCGCCAGCCTTTCTGAGAGGTGAACACAAGACTTTCTACTCCTGTAAAGAATTTCAGTCTTGGAAACTTCCAGGGGCAGGTCTGCCCTGTCCTATAGGGTTGCGATGCGTAATGTAGGCACCAACTCGATGGCAGTGAGGGAGGGAGGGAGGTGCTCCCACAAAGAGTTAATGTCTCGGAGACCCAGAGGGGTTGTTCTGTTCTGCCCTGCAGGGTGACACCGAATCAACTTGCCCCGGTGGCAGAGGGGCTCTGTGGCTGCGAGTTTAGAGATTCAAAGCACCGAGGAGAAAGGTTGTCTGTTTCCATAAAGATTTTCAGTCTCAGAAACCCTATCAAGGGTCGCTTTGGGTTTGGATGGGCTGGATGGCAGTGGGTTGGGTCTGGCTTTAGGGACATGGTGCAAACAGTAACGGCTGGTGCTTGAAGCCCACCCAGTGGTGCCATGGAAGAAGGTCTTAGCGATCTCTTCTGTAAACGCTACATCCAAGGAGACTCCGGGAGCAGTTCTACTCCGGAGCGAGTGAGGCTGCCGTGCATCAGAATGAATTGGATGGCATGGGTTGGAGGCCACAGCTGGAGGCCCTAGCCACCTTAACCAGTTGGCAAGCGGCCGGTGACTCACGATGACCCTGTCTGTCTCAGAACAGAAATGTGCTCCAGAGGAGTTTTCATTGCTGCTATCCCCACCCCTCCACCCCCCTGAATTAGATCACCAGTTCTTTATTCTGAGGCACTTCTAGGATCCTGCCCTTAGCAGGGCCTCACGTGTTTTGCTTCCCCCATTTTACATTGCTAATAAATGTCGAACACCAAATTTCCATTCTGCATGGAGCTCAGCAAATTATTGGTTGGTTCTGGGTTCTACCGTTACAGAAGTACCAAAAGTCTGGGTGACTTGCCGCATCTAGCGGTTCGGTTGTTCTGTACGTTAACATGTGTGTGGGACTCACCTTCAGTACCCACTCTCCATTCGGGGACTCCTGATTTTGAGACTCGGGATGGGGCCAGGGGCATGTATACCTGGAAGACAGGCTGAGTGCTGACAGGAGTGTTTTAATATTTTTGGTTTCTTGTCACTTTTTACATCCCTGACACCGTGTCTTCTGTCAAGGGAAATTTATGAGCACATTATGCTAGTTGACAGGAACAACGGAGCCTCCACGATTTCCCCAGGAGAAACTTCTACCTGCTGAGTAAGAATTTCTTCCTCTGGGCCAATGTCGGAGCGCTCAGCTCTCCTCTCTTATAAACACCAGGAAGACCGATCTCCAGCGCGGCTGGGATGTGAGGCAGCACTGCAGCGGGCCCTCTCGGTAGCTGCTCCAGGATGAGTCTGGGCCTTACTACTTGCGTGTGTGCTTTCAGTTGCCGTAGTAAATCCATTTTCAAGAAAAGTTGCCTTCCTAAATGACTGGGGTTTAGTCCGTGGCTGCCAATTAGGATGTGGGTCAGACTCCACGTGGCCTTATCTCCCCAACATCATCTTCAGAACCTCAGTTGTCTTCGAGAAGACTCTAGATTCCTGCAAAGGGGCAGCCAGAGATGTTGGAAGGAGTCCTGGAGGACTACCAAACCTGGGTTTCTGTCGAGCTTAATCTTTCTTGATGAAGTCGAAGGATTAAACTAAGGAATCTCTAAGTCGTAGGCTTAGTACCCAGCTCAGGAGTTATTTGAACTTTTGTATTTGGACAGGGAGCAGACCGGGAATTTGAGTTTTCTTCTCTGGGCTCAAAGTGAATAGACTTTCAATGAATCAAGACCCTTCCCGAGACCTTGTTAGGGGCCCAGGACTGTGTCAGCGTGACATGGAGGCTGCCAGGCAAACCAAATGATTATGAGGACATTCCCCAAAAGGGATGCTTTTCTGACTTTCTACTCCAGGCCATGGAATCTTGACACTGACTGCCAGGTGGGATCCACCTAGGCCAGGTATGGACCAGGTACACAGGCTGGGCCTGTTTTAGGCATGACACAGATTTAGCTGCTACAGCAGACCCTCTGAATTACGGTGGGTCAAATGAGACATTGAATATATTCCTCTCTCATCCTGGAGTCCCCCAGCGTTAGATACTCCAGGCCCTTTGATCTTCAGCTCCTGGACCATTGCCTTCATCTACATGGTCCAGGGAACAAGAGAAAGAAGAGACCCAAAGGCAAGGTGTTCCTTTCACGTTCCCTCGCAGCCCGACATCCTGAGCCCAGTCTGTGGGACGGTGGGTCTTCTTTGTCCTAGGCGGCCCTGTGGAAGAAAGGATTGTGGCCGGACAAGGAGCAGTCTGTGATCTATGTCCTTTCTCTTGGAATTGATGGAGCCGGACAGCAGTTTTTGGAGAGCACCTGAGGGAGGTCTGGCAGCCCTCCATGCCTTTTCGTCATGAACCTAAATGCAATGGCATACGAGGACCGCCCATCCAGTCTTTCCTCTGAGGAGCAGTGCTGACTCTTGGGCACTGTGGTCATGGATGTGGTCTTTGTGCGAACCCAGCCTAAATCTCCTCTGAAGAGATCTTGTTTGGACTGCTCTGGGAAATCAACTTCATATTAGGCCTTAACAATTAAGGACTGTGATATAGTTAGTTTATTGTGACAACCTGGCTGATAAACACAGGTGGGGTTAGTTGAAGGGCAGAGGGATACATGGCTCCGTGAGCCTAGCCTTTCTAGTTCTCAGATCTCTTGCTTTCTGATGGTCGGACCAGGGTGCAGCTGTCTTAGCCAGTTCCCTGCTTTAGCTGGCAAGGCTCACTTCCTGCAAGACATCCCCGAGGAGAAGCCACATGGACCTACCCCGATGCAGCCCTGGGTGCTGGAGCAGCCGTGTGGAGACCCTGCCAGTGCTGAGATGCTTGCACGTTCATTGACTCGGCTTTCCTCCTGCAGTCGGCATCATGGCATGTGTTTTGTGAGATGGAGGAGGACTTTGTGGATTGGTGTTGGACATATGGGTTAATGTTGGACTTGGGGGCTTGGGCAGCACTGGGTTGGGATGTTTTCTTGATGCGCACTTAACCTTTATATAAAACTCTCTCTTATACATGAGTTTCTGTGGATTTGTTTCTTTAAAATACCCAGACTAACTCGGACTGCCTTGGTAAAGGTAGAGCCTTGCAGCCTTGATTTCTAGGGAAGATAGACTTACCCTCCCTCCCTGGAATATCCTCCTCAACATCCAGCGGCTCTGCTCCTCTCACCCGAATTCTCTGCAACTTTCTGTGGGATTCAGCCTCAGGGGCTGTAGTGAAGGGAGGAGTTACTTCCTCCTTAGACTCATTGCTGAGAGGACACCTCCAGTGGTGTGGAAAACATTTAGCGGTTCCATCTCCACGCAACACCTGCGGGAGCTGAATGTAGGCCAGCAGGTCTCAGCAGAGCTGGGAGGTGCTGTGCCTCCCTGCGCCTCCGTGACCGACATCCAGCAGGTGAGTGACACCAGGCATTGTGGGTGTATTAGAGACTCGAAGGAGTCCTCATGGTGTAGTGGGTTTGATTCATTGGGCTCCTAACTGCAAAGTCAGCAGTTTGAAACCACCATTGGCTCCGTGGAAGCAAGATGAGGCTTTAAATTCCTGTAAGGAATTACAGTTTGGGAAACTCACAGGGGCCGTTTTCCTGCCTTCTCCAGGTGTATGACTCCAAGTGGACTGGATGGCAGTGAGTTTGGTTTGGTTGGGACTCTGGACGGGAATGGGCAGTACACATCCTTCCACGCTCTGCATCTTTGTACCGTGGAGGGGAGGGCATTCCCTTCTTAAGGACTAGTTTACTATAATCCTCCAAAAATAATTCTAGCCTTGCTTGGCTTCTAGCTCCCAAACATAGCTTGAACTTCCCACATCCCTCTCTTCTCTCTGACATTCTCAGTCTCTTGGAAGGCTGCTTTTCTGGTTCAAGTCCTCTTCTTCCTTGCAAGTCTCAAATTCATTCCTCACAACACCAGCCCTTGAATAATGATGAATAATGTCGATCCCCTCTTATTTCTTTTATTGATAACATTGAACTGCTGCTTATCTTTCCTGTTGAGCATTCCATGGTGCAGATTTTTGCCTTCATTTCAAGCTCAGTGGTCAACTCCCAAACTCTTCTCATGAATTTATCTGTCACTGATCAGAGCGTGCTCTGTGCTAGGTGCTGCTCTCGGTGTAGAGGCTGCCAAGATAAATCAGCGTCCTCCTCCAGGATCTCCCTGGGCTAGCTGAAGATGGAAGGCAGACGTAGATAGAATAACAGGACACATACTGGCTCAACTAGTACCCGTAGGAACAAAGTTCTTTGGAAATCAACTGTCTAGGGAAGAGGTCACGTTTTCGGCAGGGTAATGGGTAAGTGGTCGACTGCTGACTACAAGGTTGGTGGTTCAAACTCACCCGCTGGTTCCATGAGAGAAAGACCGGACAATCTGTTTCCACCAAGATTGCAGCCAAGAAAACGTTACCGGGGCTACTCTACCCTGTCACATGGGATTGCCAGGCCAGAAACTACAGGTACACAACAACTGCTTAACAGGAAAGTCCCTGGGAATTGCCAAGAGTTTCCAATTAGCTTGCAAACAGTTTAAGTTCATATTTTTGGCTGCTAAGTGAAAGGTTGGAGAAGAAAGCTCTCAGGGTCTCCTGCTGAGAGCAGCTGCTGGAAACCCCGTGGGGAATAGTCCGTTCAGACACACGTGACGTTGCCAGGAGGCAGAGCTGTCTCCCATGGTTCCGTCACAAGACACTCAGGCTAGGGGAGGGGTGTTTCTGGATGAGGGGTTGTGAACATGACACCCTGTGTTCAGTCGGTGGAGGCGTTGAGAGTTGGGTCCTCTGCTTGGTGGGGTGTGCAATAAAGGAAGATGTGCAGGAAAAGGTGGCTACACAAGATGATGAAGTGCTCAGGCTCTGCTAAAGCTTCTAGATTCTTCTGCAATAGGGGATCCTGGGGATGGGGAACACCATGATTCCTTTTATGTTTGAGAATGACAACCAGGGGAAAAGGGACTGATGGGGGTTGGGAAGTGAGATTGGATTCGAAGCAAGAGGACCCGTAAGCGAGCTGGTTGGCTACTGGCATGAGCAGAGGTGAGAGATGAGGAGAGGGTCCGAGTGACAGCAGTGGCACGAATAGAAAGGGACGAGGAAGCAAGGTTGGGAGACGCCGAGGGTGGCTCATTGGCCCTGGGAGTGCTGCAGATATCCGAAGTCTTTGCTCCGCTGCCTACGGCCGTATGTGACGTCCTACCTGAGAGATTGCAATGGCTTTTTAAACAATGTGTACAAATGACGTACACCTTTGTGAACACTTAATTTTCTATGCCACCTCCCAAGATTGAAGCAATGTGGAGATTTGTGTTAAATTGATGATAAACTTTTCACGAAAGCGTTTGCTACATGTGTACAAACCTTTGCGGTGTCAAGGACTCATGTGCGTGGTGGCTGGCCTATCTCCTTATCTGGTACGGTGACATTTGGGAGCGCACAGTACAGACCTGGGAGGACAGAGTCACAACATCTACCCTGCTCTCTTTTCAAAGAAAAGTTGAAACGGCAACACGATGTGTTTCCTTTATGACTTTTACGACTGTTTTCCTTTTTTAAAAAAGTCATTGGGAAAATGCACCCATTCCTCTCTTAAAGATTTTCATGATCTGATATTTTGCATTTTGGTATGTCTGAGGCCAGGGTAGCCTGTAGGTTGGGATGGTTCCGGTTATGTGTCAACTTGGCTGGGTCCGGATGCTCAGTGGTTCGGCACTTATGGAGTGATGACGCCAGGCAGTCAGATGACGGTGCAGTCCTCCTCCAGTTTGTGTTCTGCCGGGGTCATGCTCCGTTTCTGCCCAATGCCACGCTTCACGTCAACGACTGTCTGGGGACCCGACAGTTGGGGAGTGAGGAGAGGGGGTAGCTTCCTATCTGTTTCTCCTCCTGCCCTAGAAAAGGTATTGTGCGCTTTGACCAAATTCACACTCTGTTTACTGCTGTCAGACCAGCAGCCCCAAACAGCATCGACAAGCGGAGAAGACAAGAAAGGAAAGGAAGATGTTTCCCGGGACTCGGTCCCTTCCAGGCAGAGGCGACACACGCCATCCAAATGGCAGAGCACAGCGTTATCGGAGACAGTTGTTTCCTTTTGCCTGGTGTCGCCCGTAACCACATAATTGTTTTTAAGTTAATTGGCTCAGATGCTACATTGATTTCAAAGGAGATCAATCTTTTCTTTTCCCTCTCCATCTCTCTCCTTCTGTTATTTTTTCCCCTTCCATTTGTTAAGCTCTTTTTGCTTTAATAGTTAAACGCTTAACAGTCTATCTGCTGATCCCTTCAGCTCCCAGATACTGAAAATAAATTATCTTTATGTTATGGCTGCTATTAATATATTCCTGTTTGTCTTGGCCTCTGAGTTATGGGTAGCCATCTGCCTTGCACATCGCATCATATCCATTGTATAACCTCTTTCTAAGCACTGCAGCAAACTTTGATTTATAAACGCCTGTGGAGTGAGAGAGGAGAGTGGGGTGGAATTGAGCATGAACATTTAAAACAGAAGTTCTCTTCCCTAGAGGTCTTTGGCAGCTCATATTTTCAGAACGAGTGTGAGATTCATCTTCTCTCTGGCATGCCCCATCCAATTAGTCATTGAGCACATTTTAAGTACGGGGATTGGACCAGAGATCCATACGAAGTTTTATGAAGACCTGAGGGTGCTACCTTGATTGATGGAAAACTCACATAAAGAATTCAGTTTGATAGTTTTAGAACCATCTAGAGAAAGTGCACAGACTCAGACTTGAACAGCTCGTCTCTCCAGAGGTGTCCATTGGGCTGGTAACATGTAACAGTTCGTGAAGAGGCTCATTGTTGTTCATGGGTACGGCCTTGGAGAAATCCGATTTGCACTTCCCCCCTGAAACTTTCAACACCTCTGCACAAAGTGTGCGATCCAAATGTGCGTTTGTGAGCAAGGTGAGTAGATGACCCCGGCGTTTTCCCATCCCGTCAACGGGCGGGTACAGCTGCTGCCCCGTCTGCAAAGAGCCCTGGGAGAACCCAGCCGCACAGTGCTCACCCTGTTCCCCAGGGACCGAGGGGCTCCAACCAAATGCGCACGACGTCGCTGGGACTGCGATGCGGAGGCTGCCTTCAACAAGAGTAGCTTGATACTTTTCTCTCCTTTCTAGATGGGGTTGCTAACGAAGGTCTCATTTCATAGACAAGTTTGCTGCTTAACATAATTGGGATCCTAGCCATCTTGTTCAACTCCTCCTTCTACAGAAGAGGATCCTGGGGCTCAGACCTGTTTTGTAGTCTGCCCAACGTGACAGGACCATACCATGGACCAAGACGGAGCTAGAACATGAGTTCTGTATTTCCCAGTGCGAGGCTGTAACTTTCCCTCAGCTGTGTGGTAGCCCTTAGGTCCTATTACATTCTGCCTTTGGTCCTGAGGATGACCAAGTGCTTGGGCGTATCTTCCTTCGCGTCTATTCAAGTCTTCACCACAGGGGTGGGAGGAGCCAAAAGATCCAAGCCTGTTTGAACTGGGAGGCTGTCTTTTGTATGTTAGAGATGTGGGAACCCAGGCCCCGTGGTTGGGAATAGCTTGCCAAATCTTACGGGGTTTTCAAGTGAAGGTTGGAGAGGAGACAGTTAATACCATCTTGAGCAGCAGTCTAACTAACTAAAAAAGAGTACTTGTCACTCATTGGACTCATATATTTCTGTTGCATTTTCACGGAGGCGAAATTCACATAACATGGAATTAACCATTTTGCAGTTTGCAGTTAAGTGGCATTTCGCATCCCCTGACTGTGCAGTTGGCATGGTTTCTTTATTCCAAGGCCGTCACCACCCACAAAGGGAGCCCCGTACCCATTAAGCAGTCACTCTCTTATCCTGTCCCCCACCACCCAGCCACAACTAATCCACCGTCTGTCCCCCTGGATGTGCCCTATCTGTTCGCCACACAATGAACTGCTGTCGCAGTGATGTTTATGACAGCCTTCTTTCATTTCGCGCAGTGATTTTGAGGTCCACTCATGTCAGGCCCCATAGCCTCCCTTTATGACTTCGATGCTGTATTTTGGTTCAGGAATTTCATTACCCCCGCCGGGTCCCACAGCCCCGTGAAGGGAGGAGGCTAACCAACTATAGCCATGTTTCTATCCGAATGACTGCTTCCCACTTGCCGCTTCCCTCTCCCCTCAAATCCCAGTTGCTCAGAGGGAAGAGTGATAACCTTCATTTCTCTGGGCAGGAAACCCAGGAGGGAGAAAGCTCAGCCACCTGCCCTTTCTGTGGGGGCTCTCGTGAGCTTCCATGTCTGTTATAGAGTCCGGTCCTCCATCCACACTGCACTCAAGTGTACAGGCTGCCAGCGACAGCAGCAACAAGGGCCCACAGGGATGGATGTGTTGGCCCCGAAGGGAGGACAGACGGACACCGGGCTTTGCTCCGCATCTACACGGTAGTGGAAAGGCCCCCTCTTCTGGCAGTTGTTGTTACATATCCCAGCCTGACACGTGGGCCCACTGGCTCTTGGCAACTATGTCATAATGCAGATTTCGAGACTAGTGTGTCACCAGATTATTCTGTGATTTTGAGGTGTGCCATTGGTGAATGGGTGAATTTCTTTGTGTCTGTAAGGATGAGCATATGACTGGCAAGAGAAAAAATTTTTTTAAATCACCATGCTAATCAGGCCCAATAATTCTTTTGAGCTTGAATCTCATGCTGAAGAATCTCTGGCATCTTTCCTTGGAATCAATTACCATCAATTTCTTCACATTTCACATCAGTTAAAAGAACATTGTCAGGATATAATCTTGCCAACACGGGATTTTTTTTTCTTTTGGGGGGTTCTTAATTTCCTTATTCTCATAAACCAAGAGCGCCACAGATTATTTTGCAAACAAAGAAAAGTGTTCTTAGAGGCAAATGTAGAGGCTCTGGCTTTATTGGTGCTGTGCAGAGGAGAGAGCATCGTCCATTCGTTGGTACCACATGGTGTCGTTTTCCTGCTCGGCTCCTCTCCAAGACCCTCAGATATGCCCTGAGTACGTTGAGTGCATGTGAGCTTGTGTGTGTCTTGCTGATGGAGTTGTTTGTCGTCATCCGTCCGGAGCACAGACTGGGTCACAGCAGGGCAGAGCTGTCTGGAAGGGGCAGAGCCGGGTCCTGGGTGATCTGGGGGGCAACTGGCCTTAGATTCGATGGGCTTGAAGGATCGAGTGGGCGTTGTAGGTCCCGGCAAGTTAGCTGAGGCAGAAATGATGGAGCAGGTATCAGAGGCAAAGAGGTAGATGCTGGAGACCCAAAAGATAAGTGGCAGCAGGTTGGGGACGCTGCCCTGAGTTTGCATCTTAAAGCAGGGGCTTTGTCCTACCCTTACTGATATTCTCTCCCCCATGCCTCCCGGCATCTCACAAGAACCCTTAGGAGATGTTTGCTGAGGGTGGGTAAAGGCCGGGTCTCCCCCGATGCACACCCAGCCTCTTGCCATTGGGTCATTTCTGACTTACAGAGAGCTTACGAAACTGTTCACAGGGGCTTCTGAGATGGTAACTCGCTACCAAGTCGGCAGCCTAGACTTTCTCCCGAATGGCTGGTGGGTCCCAAGCACTAGCTTTGCAGTTAGCAGCCCCTCCACTACCAGGGATGGAGAGAGGCGTAGGCCTCTTCAGAGGGGACCCGAGGTGAGTTGTATACGAGCGATTTCATTCATTAAAAAAAAATAGGGAATCAGGTCCCTGCTGCTTAACGGCCTCTGGTTGTCTTTGAGACTTCTCCCAGGTTGAGCCTCTTCCCACTTCAAAACTGGAACATCCCAAGGGTCAGGCACCTTCCTCACTCTCTTGGGGGTCCAGCCTGGAGTTCTTCTTTCTTGTTATCACATCCTATTCTGTGTAGGGTAAAGCCAAGATTCATGAACTTTCTCCTTGCTCCCTGGTTTCTGATAGTGAGCAGCATGGGGTTTGAACTGAGCCCTCCGGCGTAGCCCTTGTCTTTTGGGTCAGCCAAAAAGGAATCAGAGAATGAGTTTCTTCTTTATCTCCATCATTTCCTATGGGCATAAACTGTTAACATTAGTTGGCCCAAGCCAACTCTCTTTCTTTACCTTTCTAAAAAGATGCATAGCCGTGTAGACCCTGGAGCAGAGGATCTCAAGGAGGAGAACCACCGAGGAGAATTAAAAACCCCGATGGGCCACACGGCACCCAAACCAATAAGTTTGAATCTCTTGGTCAGACCCCAGGAGCCAGTCTTTTAAGCTTCCCCGCTGACTCCAGTGTGGAAACAGTTAGGAACCACCCGAACTACCCAAGGAAACTTCCAACAAGGCATTCATGGGACAGTCTTGGAAAATCTAGGAGATCCCTTTCCCCCCTTTTTTGGATGGAATCACCAAGAATCTAGTCTTCACTGTAAGTTCAGGTCTGGAGCTGAGGCAGCACAAGTGCTAAAAGCTTGAGGCTTGAAACCCTCATTTGACCATTAGGCTGTGTGCAGTTTTCTCATCTCTAACCGGGCCTCAGAGCTGTACATGTCTCATGGGGTGCTGTGACGGTGACCTGAATTACTGTACTTGGAAGGTGTAAACTGGCAGTGGAGCCACCTTAAGTGCCCAAGACGTGTCCTTAGTTTATCGAACGACTTAACAACCCTTTTACTGTTGGACATAAACTTTGACCTTGGGTGGTTTCCCTGCTGTCTGAGCGTCACTGTCTTCTTCAAAGACAAAGTGCCGCTGCTGGCCGTCCATTGACTCCTACAGCTGCTGATGGTTCCTGAGCGCGTGGAAGTAGTCAGTTCTACCTCTGGATTGACACGCGTTGGAAAACCCTCTTGAGTTTTATTTTGCAGTCAGAAGGGCTTGGATGCAATTTGGAAGAGAAGGGTCAGGGACTTTCTCTGGTGTGTTTCTTGGAGTGTTCTAGCGAGCCTTGGTGGCACAGCGGTTAAAGCCACACCTGTTAACCAAAAAACTTGCCTTCGGCCCCACCAGTTCAGACTTTTCTGTGGGAGAGAGAGGTGGCGGTGTGTTTCCATAAAGACCTATAGCACTGGAGACCGTAAGGGACAGTTCTGTTCTGTCCTGTAGGGTCGCTATGAGTCAGGGTCAATTCCGTGGTAACAGGGCTTAATTTTTAAAATTCTTTATTTGGAATGTTCTCCAAATTATGCTAAGCTGTTCCTGAGATGCCCCGGGAGTATAGATGTCCTTAATAAAGGGCAGGCTCACTGTGGGTTTGGTGTGGGGCTGTGAACCACGAGGTTGGAGGTTCAAGCCCACCAGTCCCTCCCAGGGTAAGATCAGGCTGTCTGCTCCTGTCAAGGAGCAGAGTCTTGAGAGCTCTTTCCGGGAGTGTCAGTGTGAGTCTCAATTGACTCAGTGGGAGTGGGCTGGGATTTTTTGGTTTCTCAAAGAAAGAGGATGCAAGCAATGGGCCCATCCCGGAGACAAAGATCATGGTGGTTGTGTGTGTGTGTGTGTGTGTGTGTGTGTGTGTGTGTGTGTGTGTGTGTGTGTGTGTTTTCTCTATCTGGGGAGTGAGGAGGACAAAACCACCAGCTCCCATCTGAACTCCACCCCGCTGCCAGGCTGACAAAGATTGAGATCGATGCAGCGGGGCACTGCCCGCTGGAGTCTGAGATACACCTTGGGGAAATGCCTAGCTGCCCCCAACAGCCGTTCATCTCCGCTTGCGCTCTTTTTGGTTTCGTCTGAGCGTTGAATGTCACCGTGACTCACATCAGCCTCTGAATCACAGCCAATCCCTGACATGAACAAGCTGTCACCGGCCACGGGGACAGTTAGCATACCCCGGAAGGGGGCCCAAGCCTCTGATGCTTGTGGCTGGCACACAGGAGAGGGTGTTGCTCCCCCAAAGTACCTTTCTTTTCCTGCCTTTCCTAACTTAACCTACCGAATGCATCTTTTCCTTCAACGGTTCGACGGGAGTCAAAGTGAGGATGGGTGGCGGTTCAGAGTAATCAACAAGCACGCAAACCGTGCGTCGGTGGGTGTGCCGGTGTGGATTAAGCCAAGCCATTACACCTGTTCGGTGCCCACTGGGGCTGCAGCCGTTGATGCAGAACCAGTGAAAGGAGACGCAGTGCGGGGTGTGGATGGGCGAGCTTGTCTGGTCCGCTGAGTTCGGGACAGGTAGCTCGGAACCGCAGGAGGCGGGGCGAACACCATGCGGGTTTCGGTGGGTTTTGTAGCCAGGAGATGCCACAGTCAGCTCACCCTCAGCCGAGGAGGGCAGAGCGACTTCTCAAACTAGGGATATTTATAGAACTGGGTTCGGATTTAGCAAGAATGTCTGACAAAGTCCCATACCGAAGAGGATCCCTCTCTCCATAGAGCAAACGTCCCACCCAGCGCCTGCTTTCTGCCGGCCTTCTTGGTGAGAGGAACAAGCCCCAACGGTGGAGCAGGGTAAGTGTCAAGTTGCTAACCGAAAGGCCAGCAGTTCAAAGCCATTAGCCAGCGCGGTGCAGGAGAACGAGGAAGCAGTCAGATTCCATAAAGATCTACAGCCTTGGAAATTCTACTTCCCCATAGGGCTGTCGGGAACCCGATATCCGGTGGTTGTTGTTTCCTTGGTGAAAAATTAAGGATTTGTCAGTCTCATCGAGGGTTTAAGCTGAAGCAAAGGCAGGACAGTGGGCTATGCCAAACAGCTCCTGTGGCACTGACAGACAGCACCAGGTCGGGCTGGGTTATGTAACTGGGCCCGGGGACACTGCAGCTGGCCCGGTCTCCCTCCAGACAGGGGCTGCTTGAGCTGCCCAGGATCTGCCACACAAGACAGTGTGTGGGAGTGTGGGCAGCATCACCTCCAACAACCTCCGAGTGCAGCTGGGCCCCGTTCTAGCCCATCCAGTGTCCACTCCAGCTGCCCCTGGCCCGTTCATCGGCACAGCCACTGTCTGGGCTGTAAGCCTGTGCTCAAGGGTGCAGCAGGGGCTTGGGCATCTGCCACCTGTTGAACCCAGAATGTTGGCCCCCCACCCCGCTCCTTCCCTTTCTTATATACAAACAGGTATCTTCCAAACACCCACATCTGACTACGCCCTTTCTCCTGAAATAGAATTTGACACCATTGTTTCATGGGTGGAATTACATCGGTCGCTCAGAAAGGGACATGTCATAAATCCTAACATACGGTGGTTGGAATCCAATTTGGCAGGAAGATGATCTTGGCTCTGTTATCAGGGCCGTGCTGGTGTAGACTGTGTCTTAAACCAATTACTCTCCACCCATAAGCGCAGGGCGAGAAGGATCCAGGCCAGGTAGAGATCTCCAGGCAGCACTGTGGAGAGTACGAGAGACGGGGAAACAAGTGTCCCCCCTGGAATCTCTTCACCCGACAGACACTGTATGAATTTTGATGTCTAACCCTCTACATTGGTGGCCTAGAGGGTTATGCGTTGGGCTGCTCACCTCAAAGCCGGTAGTTCAAAACGACCAGCAACTCTGCAGGGAAAAGATGAGGCTTTCTACCACTGTAAAATTTTCGGTCTCAGAAACCCACAGCGGGACATTCTACTCTGTCCTGTGCGGGTTGCTATGAGTCAGAATTGACTCGTTGACAGACTGTGAATGGACAACATGCAAGAAAATATCATTTCTGTTTGTAAAAGGTTCCCACCTGTCATCTGTTAGAGCAGCCCGAAGAAGTTAGACACATGCTAAATGTTGTCCAGACTCTCGTGCTGGCCTCTTTGGGTGGGGGTATCGGCTTCAGGGTCTGGAATAGGACCCACATTAGAACTCTAAGTCAAAGACCCCCTGGAAATCTCATGCTAACACACAGGAGATAAACCAGACACATAAACAAATGAAAACGCCCACATGGAAGAAGCACACCAGCCTGTGCGATCACGAGGTATCGAAGGGATCAGCTTTTAGGCATCATCAGAAAAAAAAATCTTACCATAGTGAATGAAGGGGGAAGTGGAGAGTAGAGACCCAAAGCCCAGTTGTCAGCCGCTGGAGATCCATTTGCAGAGGGGTCTCGGGGAGGAGATGAGTCAGTCAGGGTGCGATGTAGCACCAATGAAGAATACAGCTTTCCTCCTGTTCCTAAATGCTTTCTCCCCCTCCAACTACCATGATCCGAATTCTACCTTACAAGTCTGGATAGAGCAGAGGATGTACACTGGTGCAGATAGAAGCTGGAGGCCCAGGGAATCCAGGGTGGATGATAACTTCAGGACGAGGGGTGTGAGGAGCGATACTTGGAGGGTAGAGGGAGAGTGGGTTGGAAAGAGGGAACCAATTACAAGGATCTACATGTGACCTCCTCCCTGGGGGACAGACAACAGAAAAGGGAGTGAAGGGAGACGTGGGACAGGGCAAGATATGACTAAATAATTTATAAATTATCAAAGGCTCATGGGGGGGGGAACGGGGAGGAAGGGGAAAAAAGAGGTCTTGATGCAAAGGGCTTAAGTGGAGAGCAAATGCTTTGAAAATGATGAGGTCAAAGAATGTGCAGATGTGCTTTATACATATATGTATGGATTGTGATAAGAGTTGTATGAGTCCCTAATAAAATGTTAAAAAAAAAAAAGAAAGAAAGAAAAACATCATCTCCCCTGCCTCCACCACTCCCCAAGTCACATAGCAGAGATGGCCAGGGCCCCTGGCAATACAGCTACCAATAAAATGATAGCAATCTTAGGACCATAATGGTAAAAATAGCATCCCCCCAAAAGGAGGTCAGGGAGATGGCAATTCCCTGGTCATGCCACTGTGGAAGGACTGAGCTCAGGTCTGGCAATGTGTTTGACGAGAGAGAGCTGAAGAGATGGATGGGCGAGGGTGGGAGATGTGAAAAGAGAGCATGCATTCCCTGTATGATCTAGGCATGCCAGAAAATGGGATTAAAGCGACCGGAGAGAGCTCAAAGGACAGAGATCCGCTTCACTGAAGAGCTTTCTTATAGTTCCCCGGGGATGAGATGGAGAAACCCAGTGGGGCTGAATGTCAAGTCCCTCAGAGGTCTTCAGGAAGAGGCTGAGGGGCTAATTGTTGAGGGTGCAAGGAGGGTGATTAATGGGTGTCAGCAGATGACTCCTAACGATCCTTCCAGTTTTATGACTTCATGCAAGCGAAACCATCCCAACACACAAACTCAAGAAGGCTAATGTTTAAGCTCAACACACAAGCTCAAGAAGGCTGGGTCAGTATCTGACTACTTTGAAGAAATCCAAGGGCAAACTGTGCCACCTAGTGTTAGTAAAGATCTCAGTTCCACTTCCACGCATTCATTCATTCACTTGTTCAACAGATGTTTTTCTGAGGGCCAATTAGCTGAGTGCCAGCAGTCACCCATATGCAAGTGGGCGTTGGGCAATGAATAAGGAAGACGGAAGAAGCAGGGCTGTGTTTGGATGGTGGCACTGGAGAGGAATATGGAAGGGACACACCAGCTGCCAGAACAACAAACAAACCCAGCTTGGAAATACAGCCAGAATGCTCCTTAGAAGTGAGGATGGCAAGACTTCATGTCTCGCGTACTTTGGGCATGTTAGCAGGAGGGACAGGTCCCTGGAGAAAGGCACTAGGCTTGGCAACGTCGAGGAAGGCTCTTGCTGAGATGGACTGATGCAGTGGGTACCACCACGAGTTCAAATCATTGTGAGCATGCCCCAGGGGCAGGAAGTACTTTGTTCTGTGGCGCATAGGGTCAACGTGAGGTGGGACCAACTCCACTGCCCGCCACCGCTACGCCTATGCTCCATGCTCTGGAGATAGAGTGGTGGAAAACACAGAGCTCTCTAATATTAGAGTCCAGCCAGAGAGAACAACATGCAGGTAGGTCGGAGGTTTAAATGCAGTATAGATGCAAGGCACCATGGGAAAATCGAAGGTTTCGGCTAGGAGGAAAAACATTAGTAGCTAGCAAGATGAAGGGGTGGAGAGGAAAGAGTTCCAGCCGGTGGGTACAGCATACACAGAGACTCTCTTGTTGTCAGACGCTGTCCAGTCGGTGCTGCCTCATAGGGACCCCGTGACAGAGCAGAACTTCCTCATAGGGTTCCCTAGGCTGTCGTCTCTATGGGAGTCTTTGTAGACCTGAGCTTCTGGTCGAAGGCAGACGGTGATGAGACCCTCTGCCCACGTCAGCAATGGCAAGTCTCCTCCCCTTCAGCAGGTGCCTTCTGCTGGAGCCTGAAGCCCCCATGCCCCCTGGAGAGCAGGGCCTCCTCACCATCTGGCCGACAGTGTGGGAGACCCTTCCCCAGGGACCTGCTGCTGTCCCAAGACAATGCCCTTGCTGTTCCAAAGCTGAGCCTTCCAAATTCTCCAAGGACATTTCCCCTGAAAATGTCACTCAGCCAGAGCCATGGTGAAATTTTTAAAGACATGGGGAGACTGCTTGCTGCTCTCACTGGGTATTAAACTTGGCTACTTGGCGGCCAAACAGGGCTGCCCGTGTCCATATATTTCTTAGGGTCCCATGGTTCTTCCAGCATCAGCAACAACAGTCCATTAGATCCACGTGGGAGGAAGTGGGTCGGGAGTGCTGGGCGTGGGGCTTGGAGACAGACATTTCCATTTCTTCTAACTCCCTTCTTGTCCCAGGAGTCCCGGAACAAGTTTCTTCCATCTTGACACCTTCCCAGGTGTGGTAGTTACAGAATGTTGTGCCAATTTGATAACTAGAGGAGAAGGGTGACCTCTAGCCTGTCAATCAGGTCACAGCCTGATGACATCTCTTTGTGGTGTGGCCTTCTCATAAGGAGGGTCCTGAGGACCTCCCTTTCTCTCTCTGCCTTGGCCTTCATGCCAGCAAGCCACACTGAGCCCAATGCTGCTTCCATCGCCATTGGGTCCACAAGACTTTGCACTTACTGACTGACCTTCCTGCATTCTGCATCACTGCATGTGGCTGCATGAGTCTGAAGAGGGATTCGTGGATGAGTATCGGACAAGTATGGATTCGATCTGGTCTGAGCTAGGATGTTCTTCTGATATCTAATTCTTTCTTGATAGAAAGCTCTCTCACAGATATATGAGTGTCACTGGATTTGTTTCTCTAGTCAACCCAGCTTAACATACCAGCTCAGCCAAAGGGCCCTGTGGGCCTCTTAACCTCTCAACTCTGTGGGCACCTGTGAATCCTAATGCAGTGCACAGCCAAATTCAACCTGGGATTTCTGTAACATGTGCACCTTTCTCCAGGTGTGATTATAGAAAGCCAGTGTGTGACAGGTGAGGGGATCATTGCGTCATTTTCATACCTCCAAGGCAGGACTGTAGTTACAGCATCTCAGAGAGATGGATACGTGTCCCATTTTAAAAGTTCTCCAGGGAGGAGGACTTCGCAGTTCCCTGTGGCTGTCTGTTCTAGTATTTAATCATCTTCATTACCAGCGACTTCTTTATGCAGAATCGGAATCTCTTCGGCGGGGATTTAAGTCTCTCTCTTTGGGGCTCTTCTGTTTCAGGCGAGGGGAGGATTCTGGTCCTAATTTTGTTGCCTTGGGAATCATCTGCTTTAGCACCCTTCTTTGGGGATTCACGTCCGTGTTGGTGAGCGGGATGGACAAATTCCAGCTCTAAAAATGATGACTTCGTAGATGACGGGGACAGGGACTGTCCACTGCAATTTAATACTTGGGAGGCAGTAATGCTTTCTTGCATGGAAAGCATGCAACCCGCATTTGGAACAATGGTACAGAAGGGCATCCTTCCCGTAGTGAAGGAGAGTGGGATGGTCGGAAGGAATGAGGGGCTGCAGCCGTTCACAGGTGGGCCTTTCGGAAGCTGCTGCAGTCCAAGGCCCACGGTCACCCTTCAAACAGAGTGGAGCTGGTCACTGTGGTGGGTGCCTCCCACGCTCTACTTGCTGGTAGCTGAGAAACAGCACACCTAGAGGACAGCAAGAATAGGTTCTACTTTCACCCTTGCTGCCCTTTCTTATTTAAATATGCCAACACCTAAGTACCACAGAGGGAAATGTTGCTCAGGCCTGCCATGATCTTGTCCAGTGCTCCTTCTCCTGTTCTTGGCCCATGGGGCTCATTTTGCAGCACGATATCATCAGGCCATCCACTCCTTGCTTGTTGACATAGAAAGGCTCCAAATAGCAGGTTATTGGGCAAACATCAGTGCTATGCAAAAACGGAGGATGACTACATCATGACAGAATAGTTAAGGTTCATTGTGCCAACCTGGCCGATAAACACATGTGGGGTTAACTGAAAGGCAGAGGGATAAATGGCTCAGGGAGCCTCACCTTTCTAGTTCTCGGGTCTCTTGCTTTCTGATGGTCAGACCAGGGTGCAGCTGCCTTAGCCAGTTCCCTGCTTTAGCTGGCAAGGCTCACTTCCTGCAAGACATCTCTGAGGAGAAGCTACATGGACCTACCCCGATGCGTCGAGGGTGCTGAAGCAGCCATGTGGAGACCCCTGCCAGTGCTGAGATGCTTACACACTCACTGATTTGGCTTTTCTTCTGCAGTTGGCATCATTGCGTCTGTTTTGTGAGATGGAGGAGGACTTTGTGGATTGGTGTTGGACATATGGGTTAATAGTTAATGTTGGACTTGTGGGCTTGGGCAGCACTGGGTTGGGATGTTTTCTTGATGTGCACTTAACCTTTATATAAAACTCTCTTATACATGAGTTTCTGTGGATTTGTTTCTCTAAAGTGCCCACAGTAACAAATAGGGTACCAGGAGTGGGGGGCTTGAGAAACAAATCATAAGATGGAGAGTAGATGTTTGTTTGACTTCTCCCTCATGGCAGTTTTTCTTCTTTGTCTACTAAGAGGTCAGACAAAGCATGGTTTACTCAGTTGTTTTCTGGGAAAAAATATGGGAAGTATAAACATAGAAAGTTTGGAAGCCCACTTGCTTTTTCCCATTAAAATTTGATAGTTAGATGGGTTTAGGCCATGCCTGCAAAGAAAGCTTTGAAAAGATATGCCCTATCCAGTGCTTTGGAGTACTCAGGAACCAGTAGTCTTTGTCAGAAGCTGGCAAAAATCTGGAACCATGAAGAAAACTCCTTTCTAGGACTAAATTTTTTTTGTATTTTATTTATTTATTTTTAAATCACTTTATTAGGGGCTCATACAACTCTTATCACAGTCCATACATACATCAATTGTGTAAAACACATTTGTACATTCATTGCCCTCATCATTCTCAAAACATTTGCTCTCCACTTAAGCCCCTGACATCAGGTCCTCTTTTTTTCCCTCCCTCCCTGCTTTCCCTTTCCTCACGAACCCTTGATAACTGATTATTATTTTGTCATATCTGGCTCTATCCGACGTCTCCCTTCACCCACTTCTCTGTTGTCCATCCCCCACGGAGGAGGTCACATGTAGATCCTTGTAATCGGTTGCCCCTTTCCAACCCACTCTCCCTCTACGCTCCCAGTTTCGCCACTCACACCACTGGTCCTGAAGGTATCATCCACCCTGGATTCCCTGTGTTTCCAGTGTCTATCTGTACCAGTGTGCACCCTCTGGTCTAGCCAGACTTGAAAGGTAGAATTTGGATCATGATAGTGGGGGGTGGAGGAAGCATTTAGGAACTGGAGGAAAGCTGTATTTTTCATTGTTGCCACATCACTCCTGTCTGGCTTGTCTCCTCCCTGAGACGCCTCTACAAGGGGACCTCCAGTGGCCTACTGTCAGGGGGAGCCAGCCCCTAACACATCATTACGGGTCCGGTAGGTACAATTGTACAGCGATAATAAGTAAAGATCATAGTAAAGTTACAGAGAGCATGAGAGATAGAAGAGGAGTATTGAAATAAATGGAGTCTGACATGTTTCATAGTAGCATGCTCACCTCAGCCCTGCTTGGTGGTCCACATGGAGAGAGAGAGAGAGAGAGAGAGAGAGAGAGAGAGAGAGAGAGAGAGAGAAAGAGAAAGAGAGAGAGATTTAATGCTAGCCCAGGCTTTATATCTTCTCTGGGGACATGCAAGCTCCCTAATTACAGGTGAGGACATACGTCACAGGAAGGGGCTGTACTGTAGGTAATACAGTAATCAGAAGGGTTGGTCTAGGGACATACATGCAATAGGAAGAGGGATCGGGGGTATACATGTGACATGATGGGCGGACCCTAGATTCAAGATGGCAGCCTAGCCTTGGTCATCCTTGGGCGGGTTTGACCTCTCTGGGGTCTCCTACAAGGAAACAGACAACTACTATCCTTATCAGAAGGGAGTGGGCCCTATTTGTTGTAGAATAAACAGTGATGACTACTTGCTCTAGAAGGTTGATAGCTCTCAGGGGGAATAACCCCTGACCTACGTCTGTCTGGCATATATTTGGGGGAAACAGCTTGGGAGAAATCCTTCTGTATCCCACAGCCTAGAAATGGGCTTTGGGTCTCCACTTATCACGCCCCCCCCAACCCCCATTCACTATGGTAAGATTTTTTGTTCTGATGATGCCTAATCCCTTCGACACTTGTGATTGCACAGGCTGGTGTGCTTCTTCCATGTGGGCTTTGTTGCTTCTGAGCTAGATGGCCGCTTGTTTACCTTCAAACCTTTAAGACCCCAGATGCTATATCTTTTAATAGCCGGGCACCATCAGCTTTCTTCACCACATTTGCTTATACACCCAGTTGTCTTGAGCAATCATATCATGGAAGTGAGCACACAGTGATATGATTTTTTTTGTTCTTTGATGCCTGATAACTGATCCCTTTGCCAGCTCATGATCACACAGACTGGTGCTTCTTCTATGTGAGCTTTGTTGCTTCCGATAGGACTGAGCAGGCTGAAATGCTTGCTAGGTGACCACCTGGATCTACTTGTTGAGTGGAAGTGTGAGAAATGCAGCAATAAAGCAAAGGGTTCAGTTTGGCCACTGACACCTGTGGACTTGGTTTACATGAAAAAAAGGAGAAGTCGAGAGCGGGTTGACTCATCTAAAATTCATGACCTAGCATGAGGGGGCTAGGCTTGTTGAGTATTGGTGAGACCCCATGGTCTAAAGGCAAGGTGGCCAATGGGCACCCTGTAAAAGCTGAATGAGGCAGCCCACATTGAGTTGACCAGAACCCGACCAGATAAAGAGATTTTTGAGCCCTGTGAACTGGTGCATATTGTTGCTGGCTTTATGGATGGCCTGCCAGAATCTGACTTTGCTTATGGATTCAGACTTCACAAAGTTACAACTGGAATGAATATTTTTCAATGCCGAAAAATGATTATCTCCTCAGAACACCAGGTTGATGTAAGTGGGCAGTAGATAAATTGGATACCCCAAATTGGGGGGATAAAGGCATGAAATGGTTGGCTTATAGTTTCATATGTGGGGGAACATAGTCACAGAATTTTAAGATTAAGGTGTAGGTGTTACTTAATTGGAATTATGGGGCTAAAGAATTATGTACAGGTGCCAAGTTGGCAAAGGGTGGATTGAGACAGTTAAAGTTTATTGTGCCAACCTGGCCGATAAACACATGTGGGGTTAATTGAAGGGCAGAGAGATAAATGGCTCAGTGACCCTCACCTTTCTAGTTCTCGGGTCTCTTGCTTTCTGATGGTTGGACCAGAGTGCAGCTGCCAGTTCTCTGATTTAGCTGGCAAGGCTCACTTCCTGCAAGACATCCTTTAGGAGAAGACACATGGACCTACTCCGATGCAGCCCTGGGTGCTGAAGCAGCCGTGTGGAGACCCCTGCCAGTACTGAGATGCTTACACGTTCACTGACTTGGCTTTCCTCCTTCAGTTTGCATCACTGCGTCTGTTTTGTGAGATGGAGGAGGACTTTGTGGATCTGTGTCAGTCATATGAGTTAGACTTGTGGGCTTGGGCCGCACTGGGTTGGGATGTTTTCTTGATGCGCATTTAACCTTTATATAAAACTCTCTCTATACATGAGTTTCTGTGGATGTGTTTTTCTAAAGTACTCAGACTAACGCAATGACATAACTACCAACTCACACCATCGCAGAACTGACACACCGCTGATCCCAGCAGCTTAATCATCACAGCCAGCGTCACTCTCGCCTCGCACTCTGTCACTTGTTCTGACACACATAAGTCACTAATGCACAATGTGGTAAGATGGTAGTTTTTTTTTTTTTTACTATGGTCAGACATTTGAAATGTCAGATAATGAGATAATTGGTCAAGTGAGGAGTAGATGGGTTCTCCTGCCACACAGAGGGTTTTCATTGGCTAATTTTTGGAAGTAGATCACTAGAACTTTGTCCTTGTCTATCTCAGACTGAAAGCTTGGCTGACCCTTCTCCACCCTAGGTGACCCTGCTGGTATTTGCAATCCCGGTGAGATACCTTCCAGTATCACAGCAACATGCAGTCACCACGGTACTTCAAACTGACTGAAGGGTGGTCGATAGATGCCCTAGGAAGGGAAATCTCTCAAACTAGTATCAGGTGGCTCCTGGCTTAATGATCACTTAATATCTTATCAGAAGCAAGGAGACAGGCCAGAGTAGCTGCTTAGACTACAGACTGGGGGGTCTGGCTCCAGTGGACTCCAGATGCTTGCTGGTGGGGTGGGGGGTGGGGGGGAGGTTGCTAGAACAAAGACAGAAGCTTCGCACAAGAAGCAAGAGGAAGCTAAAGTTTACTGACCCCCACCTAGGAGCAGATTACCCAATACGCAAGGTAAGCATGGATTTACTTTGGCTTCCTCATTTATAGAGACAAAACATCCCATGGATTTCCTCACATCTAAGATAAGAATAACTCTATGCCAGCGTGTCTGGGGTGGGAGTCAAATTCTCAGGAGAGGGTCAAACCAGAATAAACCGGTTTTCTTCAAAGTCCTGGTTTAAAAGGAGAGAAAAAGAGTTCATTGTTGGGTAGGCCTGTGAGGAATTTTAATCTTCTGTTCATGTAAATGATTTTATGACTGGTTTCATCAAGCACTGCACACGCTCCCTCTCTCTCTTGTGTTATTATTTTAGAGGGTAACACAGTAGCCCCTGTGTTGTTATTTTAGACTTGGCTGCAAGTTAAAGTATACAAAGGACTCAACTCAGTCTTGAAATTGTGCTAAGTCACTGGATATACCACAAAATGACCTTGAGCCGGTGAATCAGCTTCTGAAGGGAAAGAAGAGACAGGGATGGTACAGTCCCAACCCATCCGTGACCCAGATGTGATTCTCCTGGGTCAGCACACCCGCTCACTCTGTGCAGCTGAGACAAGAAGGCATTACGGAACCGATTCTTACCGTGCAGCTGGACAAGGAAGGGTTTTAATCTACCCCGGCTTCTAAGAGCGCCCACCAGATGAGCACTACCAAGTTCTGACAGCATTTAATTCTTCCATACAGCCCTCTACTTCTCAAGGTGTGACTTAGGGACTTGGAGCATCTGGGGCACCTGAGAGTAGGGACTTGGAGCATCTGGGTCCCACCCCTGAGCTACTGATGGGAACCTGTGTCGGACCCGGGATCTGTGGGCACATTTCCGTTTCAGCAGCACCGGCTAGCCTACCGGAAAATAGGGCCCTTCCTGGCGGAGACTGAGCGCAGAGTCCTAGGTACAATTATGAACTAGACAACATTTTTCTTTGGCACCATGTACTCGACTTTGACCAGCCTTTCTCTTATGCAAGATCCCTCCCTCAATCCCCCTTCACTCCCATCTAGGGTTACGCTGCACCGAGCTGCTAACTTCAGGGTGAGCGACTCAAGCCCCCAGCAATGCCCTGGGCAGAAGACAAGACTGCCTGCTCCCTGAAAGGGGTCAAGTCTCAGAAACGCAAAGGGGCGGTTCTGTTCTGTCCCATTGGGCTGTGATGAGTCAGAACTGACCTGAGAGCAGTGAGTTCTTGCTTTGGCGTATCTACCCCACGAAACCAACAGAAAGCCAAACGATAATGAGGGCTGAATTCAGTCTAATCCAGGTCCTTCACATCCTGGAAAACACAGAGACATGATAAAATAACTCTTATTTAGTTAATGAGACCGAGAGACTTGAAAGAGTCTTACTCATCAAGATGCCGTATTCTAGAATACTTGCTGAATCAATGCTGAATCTGAAGGTCTCATATCTCTTTACAGAGTTGGAGTCATGGCGGCACAATGATGGAGGTGACAGATATTTGGGGCATGGGGTAGAGTCACTAGCTCAATCATTTCTATGACCCGATGTGAACAATCGCGTCATCTAACTGCGTCACAGATTGGACCTTGTTGAAAGAGTGACCACCCCCCACTAGCTTCTCAGCCCAGTAAGTCCTCATTGTTGTCTTGGGCTTTAAACTTGTGTCTCAGAAATATGTTCCCTATCTGTATTGCTTTGATATGCCTGGGCCACTTAAGATATAAAGTCTAGCCTTTAAAATACGCAGTCGATTTTAGGAGGGTTTTTGATAAGCCAAGGGGGCATAAAGGAAGAGAACTGAGGAGATATGAGTCAGAACAATTCTTGGCAATAGCTGAACTCCTGTGTAGTGAGGTGCGAGGGGTTTTGCTGGGCAGCTTTGACATGTGACAACAGCCAGTACCCTTCCAGTGTCTGTCTTTTTTAAAGTTCCAGTTCTTATTGGGACATCTCTGGCGCGTGTGGTATGTCTCATTTTGTTTTATTTGATTATTCTCTCATCTGAGTTACTTCCCATAGACTCAGTGCTACAGCACAACAATTTCCTGACCACCCTGAACCCAGATGTTTTGGGGGTGAATGCCCTATACAGGGATTTTGTCCATAAGAACACGGAAAAGGCAGATGCTGGGGAAAGGAAATAGGTGAATCCAGGTGGTACGGATGGGACACTGGCAGGTGAATCCATTGCAAATGTTATGTAAGCAAACGCAGCTTTTGCAGGTAGTAAATTACAAAAGACAGATGCTGTGAGCAATGGCCTATGGGCCCAATAGAGAGCCTCTTGCACACAGTGTGAGCCTTTCAGCGGAAAAATCGGAGCTAAAACTTCCATGCCACCCCAGCTCTTCGGCAGAGGGTCTGTTTAGCTAGGGAACCCACTGAATAATGATGAGAAGACAAACAAAGCAACTTGCCTTTACACTGATGGTCCTGGGGAACCTACCGAAAGCGTTTTTCCAGGAACATTTGCTACAAGCTCAAGGCCAGTCTTTTATCTACTGTAGATACTTTCATGAAATGATTGAGGGAAGTAGAGCAGGTCTTCTGTTCCCCAAAGAGCTTCTCCACCTGCATGCGACATGCTCCCAAATCGCACCATTAGCAATACAGTCATTTGGATGGACTCTCACCACCGCTGGGAATCAATAGAACAACCATTCATTCATTTATCACATAGTTAAGAAACTCTTCCTCTGTACCGAAGGCGTTTCCAATTGCTGACCTTGTACTTGACGCTTTCTACTCCCCTGAAGAGTCGCATTCCTGGAAGCCCTGTTCCATAGGGTCACCCTGAGTCAAGATCGACTTGACAGCGAGGTGTTGTTGGTGTTGGTGGTGTGTCTAGGAGCCCTGGCAGTGCTGCTGGGTAAGCACCGGACTGCTGACTGCAAGGTTAGTAGTTCCAATCCATCAGCTGTTGCGCTGCAGAAAGATGGGGCTGTCTGCTCCCGGAAAGAAGTGCAGTCTCTGAAGTCCCATTTAGGGTCGCTGTGAGTTGGAATCCACTTGACAGCAGTGGGCTTGGTTGTAGTTTACTATGTGCCAAGCAAGATTTTTTGGGTCGACAGAATTCAAAAGCAAATAGAACGTCGGTCTTACCCTTGAGACAGTCAAAGTCTAGCCGGGGCTAAAGTCAACGCACTGCCATCAGGTTGATTTCAACCTGGAAGGGTAAGTAAAACTGCCCCTTAAGAGGTATGACTGTAAAACTTCATGGGAACTGACAGCCTCGTTTACCCCTTGGAGCAACTAGTGGATTTGAAGCACTGACCTTGTGGTTAGCAGTCCAGTGTTTATCCCACAGCCCCACCAGGGATGACCCTGGTGGGCGAATGAGTAACCAGTGATCTGAGTGTTTTGGTACAGATTGCCACAGGGTCTATGAGGGGGCTGTAGACATTGTTGCCCGATCCACCTGAACGGGTCTGAAGAAGCTTCGTTCTATGATTCTGGAGCTGAATCTCACCTTTGAGCGAGGAGCCTGCCTGGCAGATGCAAAACACAAGGTTTGGCGACTTAGATGTGGGGGATGAGAAGGAACAGGGGGCTTTAGGGTGGCTGGGTGGGACTCCTTGGCCTGAGTTGGGGATTACCCAAAGTGTGAGTTCCCACCAAGCCACCTGAAGCCTCTGGATGACTCTATATGTGGATGGACGGGGATGATTCTGAAGATTGGTGCACAGGGGAAGTGGGGGCGGCAGAGAGAAGTGTATCTATTGGACACTGTTGAAGGCACGATGGGGCCAGCTCCCTCTTCAGTCACCTTGGGTTGTCATCCGTGAGTTTCCCCAACCAGCAGACTCTCCCAGCGATTTCAGCAGCCAGGGCACTCACCCGCAGGCTTTTGTTTTATCGTGGTTTGTTTCCTCCTGTGCATTTCCCCTGGCATTTTCGTTGTTATTGGAAATGGACATAGCAAAACCCGCACGATTCCCCAGTTCCTACAACTACGGTTTAACCACACTGATGGCTTGCTTCAAGCGGTACCGCCGATCTCACCGCCTCCTCTGCTCTTCCCACAGCAGCAGAGACACATGCCCTCGAAGTCTGTCCTCTCCTCTTGTGAGTTGATCCCACATCTAGCTCTTAAAAGGGTGCCTGCATGGTTTTAGTTTCGCCGTCTTAGTGGAAGTTAAATATTATCTCATTGTGGGTTTGCTTTGCATCTCTCTGCTGACTCATGACCCCGAGCATCTTCTCGTGGCTTTGCTGGCCCTTTGAATGTTGTCTTTGGTGTTGTGCCTAGTCAAGTCATCTGCCCGTTTTCTGATCGAATTATCTGTCTTTTGGTGCTTACTTGTCACCATTTTATCTCTATTTTTGGTTATTAGATTCTTGTCCGATATATGGCTTTCAAAATATTTGTCCAGGGGGTAGCTTGTTCTTTCTCTCTCTCTCTTGGTCAAGTCTTTTGATGAACACGATTTTTAATTTTCATGAGATTCCATGTATTTATTTGGTCTTTTGCTGTTTGTGTTTTTGTTATTATAGTAGGTAATCCCTTGTTGAAAGCTAGGCCTAACAGCATTGCCACTGTTTGTTCTTCTGAGGATTTTATGGTTTCGGTTTGCATATTTAGGCCCTTAATCCGTTTTAAATTGTTTTTGAGTATGGTGTGAGACGTGGATCCTGTTTCACTTTTCTGCATAAGGAGACACAACTTTCCCAGGATCATTTATTGAAGAGACACTCCTTTCCCTATTGAAGCGACTTAACACCCTTGTCAAAAAATCAGTTGACCATAGATGTGTGGCTTTATTTCTGGGATTTCAATTTATTCCATGGGCCTATCTGTCTATTGTCATGCCAGCGCAAGGCTCTTTTGATTACTGTAGCTGTATACCCAAAAGCCCAAACTCATTACCATCGAATCGATCCCAGCTCACCATGGCCTCAGAGGACAGGGCTAAGCTGCCCGGGGGTTTCAGAGATTGTAACTCTCTCCCGACAGAGAAAGCCCCCACTTTCTCCCACAGAAGCTGATGGCTTTGAACTGCTGACCTTGCCATCAGCAACCCAATTCATAACCCAGACACTACTAGGGCTTCTAGTATATTTTATAATCAGGACCCGTGAGTCCTCCTGCTTTATTCTTCCTTTGCAATGTTGTTTTAGATATTTGGGATGTCCTGATTTTAAAGAAGACATTCAGCCAGAATGCTCCTGAGGAGCAGGCACGGCCAGGCTGTATCTCGTGCTTTTGGGACAGGTGATGATGAGAGAGCAGGCTCCAGAGAAAGACATCATGGTTAGTAAAGCAGGAGGGCAGTGCAAAAGAGGGAATTCCCTCTCAATGAGCTGGATTGACACAGCGGCGGCAACAATGGGCTCAAATGCAACCACACTCACGAGGATGCTGCAGGATCAGACAATGGGCCCTCTGTTTTACAGAGGGCTGCTATGAGTTGGAACTGATTTGATAGCACCTGACACCAGTCTTCTGACCATCCTCTTCTTTAGGGTTGCCATCAAGGAAGGTATTGGATTTTTTCACATGCTGCTCCTGCACCCCTAGACACGATCTTGTAGTCCTTGTCTTTTGTTCTGTTGATGTGGTGTAAGATGTTGATTGACTTTGTAATGTTGAACTATCGCTGGATCCGTGGAATAAATCCCACTGGACAATGGCGTATGACTTAATATACTGTTGGATTCTGTTCACTAACATTTTGCTAGGGTTTTTGTATCTATATTTAGAATATATATTGGCCTGTAGTCTTTCACCCCCTTGTAGTTCTTGGTTTGGGTCTCAGACTTATGCTTGCTTCACAGAATGAATTAAGAAGTATTATAGTTTTATTTGCAAAATAGTGAATGATGCAGAAAGCATCTAAAGAAGGTGGAAATAATACACCGAGTCACTGCACCAAAATAATTAGTCAACATCCAATCATGTCAAGTGGTACCATATGATCAAGAACCAATGGTTCTGCAGGAAGAAGTCCAAGTTTCGCTGAAGGCATTAGCAATAAACAAGTTCTGAGAATTGACAAAACACCGATTGAAATGCGTCAACATACTGATGTAGCACTGAAAGCATTCACCCACCAACGCCAAGAAATTTGAAAGGCAGCTACCTGGCCAACACACTGGAAGAGGTCCATATTTTACCCATTCCAAAGAAATGTGACCCAACAGAATATGTAACTTAAGGAAAAACATCATTAACATCACATGCCAGTAGAAATTTTCTAAAGGCCATTCAATAACAGTGGCAGTAGTACATCCCTAGGGAGCTGCCAGAAATGCAACTTGATTCAGAAGAGGACTTGGAGCAAGGGATGTCATGCTGATGTCAGAGGGATCTTGATTGACAACAGAGAAGGCCAGAAAAATGTTCACTTATGATTCATTGACCATACAAGGCATCTAAGTGTACGGATCATAACAAACTGTAGATAGCATTGAGAAGAATAGGAATTCCCGGACATTTCATTGTGCTCCCGTGGAACCTGTACACGGACCAAGAGGCAGTCGTTCAGACCGAAGGGAATATTGGACAGTTTAAATCCAGGAACGGTGAGCGTCAGAGCTGCATCCTTTCCCCACATTTAATATGCATGCTGAGCAAATAATCCGAGGAGCTGGCCTATGCCAGGAAGAGTCCAGCTTCGGGATTTGAGGAAGGCGCATATGGACGACGTCCAATGGGAAGATGGACAGCCTCGTTCGTGTAAGTGAGGAGGACTTGAAGCACTTGCTGATGAAGATCAAGGATGGCAACCTTTAATATGGATGACAACTCAATGTAAAGAAAACCCAAATCCTCGCAACTGGACCAGTAGGTAACATCAAGATAAATTGGCGAAAATTTTGTCTTGCTTGGCTTCACAGTCAATGTTCACAGAAGCAGCAGTCAGGAGGTCAGATGATGCGTTGCCCTGGGTGAATGTGCCGCACCAAGGTGTCATGAATGTGTTGAAAAGCAGGAGGTCACTTGGAGGACCAAGGTGCCCCCGCCCCCGCCCATGGTATCTGTAATCACTTCCCACACATGTGATAGTAGGACATCAACTGAAGAAGAATGAATGCGTGTGAATCACGGTGCTGGCAAAGAATCCTGAGAGTATCCTGAACTCCCAGAGCCACAAGCAAATCTGCCTCGGGAGAAGAACACTCAAAACGTGCCTTAGAAGTTACAATGGCAATACGTTATTTCACATCTTTTGGGCACGACACCAGGGGAGCCCAGTGCCTGGAAAAGGGCATTATGCTTGATAGGGTAGAATGACAACAAAAAAGAAGATGGCCCTTAACAAGATGGATAGACACACTGGCCGCAACAACAGGCTCACACACAACAATTGTAACGAAGGCAGAGGGCGGGTGGAGTTTCGTTCTTTCGTATTATGAGTATATAGGTCATTTTGACAGCATATCATCAGAACAGCGATTCCTTCTCTATTGTATAAGGATTTAAATAGTATCGGTGTCAATTCTTTTCTAAATGTTTGGTAGAATTCCTCATTGAAGCCATCTGGTCCAGACCTTTGATTGCTGTTGTTAGGTGGCTTCTGATGACTGATTCACTCTCTTCACTTGGTACGGGTCTGTTGAAACTCTCTATTTTCTCTTGAGGCAGTTTGGGTAGGTTGAGTGCTTTTAAATTTAAATTTTAAATTTGTCTGTTTCATTTTGTTTTTCCGTTTGTATTGCCATACAGTTATGTATAATATTCTGTTATACATTTTTAAACTTCTATCAGGTCAAGGATCCCTGGTAGCATTGTGTGTTACGAGTTGGACTGCTAACCGCAAGGTCAGCGGTTCAAACCCACCAGTCCCTCAGTGAAAGAAATTAGGCATTGTGCTCCCATACAGCTTTACAGCCTCAGAAACCCAGAGGCAGTTCTTCTCAGGTCTTACCGGTTGCTATGAGTTGGAAACAACTCCACAGCAGTGAGTTTAGGGTTTTGTTTTAATCCATTTCATATTTTCCCTTTATGGGGGGTGATGTCTTTGTTAGTCTAGGCAAAGTTTTATCGATCTTTACAAGAACCAACTTCAGGTTTTATTAATTCTCTCTATTCCTTTTTCTGTTTTCAATTTTATTTCTGTTCTCATATTTATGATCTCCTTCCTTCAAGGAGGTATTGGTTTTGTTTGTGTCTCTGTTTTGAGTTCTTGGAGTGGTGGAGTTAGGCTTTTCTTTTGGCAACCTTTTTCTTTTCTCAAGTAGGCATTTATGGTTATAAAATTTCATAACCATAGCACAGCCTTCACGACGTCCCATACATTTTAGCATATGTGCTTCCATATTCCTCTGATGCTAAGAAATTAGTGATTCCTCTTTGTCTCCTCAGTAGTTCAATCATGCGATGTTTAATGTTTGTAGGTTTTTGTATATTCCAGGTTTTCCCCCGTGTTACCCATTTCTCTTTACTCCATGTGCTCAGAGAAAAGACATGGTATGATTTTGCTATTTTTAGCATCACTAGGATTTGTTTAGGGACCTAACACATGGTCTATTTTTAGAATCATCCACACGCACTGGAGGAGCATACACATTGTGCTGTGTGGGGGTTACCGTTATTGTTGGGTAGCATCGAAGTGCCTCCAATTCATAGCAACCCGACGTGCAGTCGAAAACCTGCTGTCTGGTCCTGTGCCACTCTCCAGCTGCGCCCACTCAGCTCATCCTAGGTCTTCCTTATGTTTTCTCTGACCATCTACTTTACAAAGCCTGATGGCCTTCTCAGGGACTGGACTCTCCTGATAACGTGCCCAAAGTACATGAGACCAAGTTCCA
Organism: Tenrec ecaudatus; assembly: GCF_050624435.1. Taxonomy (NCBI): domain Eukaryota; kingdom Metazoa; phylum Chordata; class Mammalia; order Afrosoricida; family Tenrecidae; genus Tenrec; species Tenrec ecaudatus. Next base: position 133,824,542 of record NC_134535.1, read on the forward strand.
CCATCCTCGCCTCTATAGCTCTCCAAGACAGGTTTGTTTGCTTTTCTGACAGTCCACTGTACTTTCAGTAGTCTCTCCCAACACCATCGTTCAAACGCATCAATTGTTTTGCTGTCTTCCTTCTTCGGTGTCCAACTTTGACATGCCTATGAGGCGATTGAAAATACCATGGCTTGGGTCAGTTACTGATGCAGTTACTGTCTCTTTAGATTCACTCATCCTGGATTTTATAAACAGAAATCGGATAAAACACGAATAAACAAACAAAAACCAATAACAACGACAAAACAAGACAGAGAAGGCACTCAATTGAAAAAAAGCAGAAAATATTGAAAATGGAAACAGTTTTAAAATGGGTCAAAAGAGATCACATGATAAGGTGTTACATTTTAACCTAACTCCATCTGCCATCATGGACTTTACCACGCTCTCGTCTGATAGCAAGGAGAGTCACATCCCTGAACTGTGCTCGGAGGGTCTTGTAAAAGTGATGACACGTCTGTTGGTGGGTAAACTGGGTGAAGCACCCTCCCATGGGGGGAAAACTGCTTCACAACACTTACATGGGACCCAAGGGGGGAATATGCTTAGTGCCCTCCTAATTTGACATTTTGGATCTAGCTTTTATTCAGCCCTTGGTGCCCCTGACTTTGGGCTCTGTCCTGTGAAGAAGGCACACACCATCCTTCATAGGCCACATCAGAAGGACTCCACGTGGAAACCCCACCAAGTGAGCTGGGCTTCACCCCAAAGCTTCTCAGTAGCATATTTAAGGGACTGACACCCTCCCTTGGACTTATGGCTGAAAGCCCTAGTGTGGGAAGAAGCAGAGGACCGCTCACCCAAGGTTATGGAGTTGGTGGCCTGTAGACTTTGCTTCAAGGGCATGGTGGTCTGGGACTACTAGATATTTACTATTTTAATGCTCTCCTTGCTTTCTTATGACATGCATTAGTCTGCTAGACATAGTTCTGCATCTGTGAATGACTGTTACTGACAGGTTTTCCCTATTACTATCCCCATTGTTTAGTTAAATAGTGTCCAGTTACTTAACCATTTGGTCTATACAAATCAATAACTCATGTACTGCAATCTGAAAAGCTGGCCTATACATATATAATTTCCCCTTTTCAATAATGTTTTAAAATCGATACCATCATCTAGATTAATGACATCATCAATAGAATTATCACTAACCCTTGTGGCATCTAGACTGTCAATAAAATGGGATACAGTCAGATCTGTCCCACAAATCATCGCTGAAGGTCAGAGCTGGAAGAACTGCTTGGGGGCCTAGAAAATGTGATGTCCAGTGGTTGGAAGGATGGATACGGGCCGTGAAGCGTCCGTGTGTCTCTGCATTGACAGTCCTCACCGACATTGGAACTCTGGGAAGGGACCCGGGGTCCAAGGAGCTGTGGTGAGCTGCTGAGAACAAGAGCTGTCCTATAAAAAAGGAGGACTAATCTAGGGTCAAAACGACCGCTTTAGAGTGTTTGGATGTCCATGTTCCCATGGTAGTCTTGAGATTCTCTAGGGTCCAGTGACCATGTGACATTTCACTTCTCCAAGGATCTCCAGAAGTTTACAAGCCTTGAGAAGGGCGGCCAATAGCTCGAGAGGGTGCTGGGAATGGAAGGCCATGTGAAACGTTTAAACCGGACCCATTCATGTGTTTCTCCACCCTTTCTTGAACAGATGTCAAGCCCTTGTCCGTCGGCAGCCCTGCCCTGCCCTGCCCTGCCCTCCCCACTGAAGAACAGCGAGGTGCAGAGTCAGTGCTAGCCTGGGAAATGGGGTGCCAACTGGGGCCTCTTTCTGTCTCTCCAAAGAACTCCACTCACATGCCCTCCACTTCGCCTGTCATGTGAGCACAATAAAGACAGCCCATTCCAAATGTTGTTATAACCACAGGCAGAGCGGTTAGTACAAGGGGCTCTGAAAAGCTCCTGGAACATTTAATTAGAAGATGATGCCAATTCCCCACAGACACCCTGAAGTCCTCTCATAGCTACAACACATGTTGTTTTTCTGGGAGGGGTGGGGGAGTGGGGGTACAAGATCTACTCTATAACATGCCACCCAATTTTTTTTTTTTTGGAGAAAAGATGTGGCCTATCGTATACTTTCCGATTGACACCTGAATTTTTAGTTTAGATGGCTGCAAAGGACACAATTTTGGGTGCTTTACAAATTTGACATGTTAAAATAATTGTATTATTAAGACATCTTTCAGTAAAATATACATTCCAGAGTATATTTGGAGTTTATATGTTCTTTTCTTTATTTTAAAATATGTCAGAGCTCCTTCTCTTTTTAAAAAATATTATCTCGCATCATATCTTTTCTCTGTGGAAATGCAGCTCCATTTCATTTCCTCTACAAGATTTTACCCTAATATGATATCCTACTCAACCCGACTGACTTTGAATAGATTTTAACTCATTGGAACCCTATAGGCCAAAGTAGAACTGTGCACATGGGTCTCTGAGAGTGCAAATCTTGATGGGAATAGGTAGTCATAATCTTTCTCCCCTGGATCTGCTGGTGGTTTTGAACTGCTCACCTTGTAGTTAGCAGTCTAGTGTGTGAGCCATTATGCTACCAGGGCTCCTGAATACAATCTAAGGGTGAGTTAAAAAAAAAAAAGCATCGCTACAAAATCATAGAAATCTTTATTAAACAAAAAATATCAAAATATGAAGCTGTCGTTTGTCAGCTAGCCTCCATCAAGGTCTATGAGCTTCTGAAGGCTGTGTTTGTATCTCTCTAGCCCTTCCCTGAAGAGCTCTGCCCTCCTCTCTTTACACCATAGCAACATGGTCATTTTGACATCCTCAAGGGACCCAAAGCATGTGCCTTTTAAATGTTCTTTGAGTTTTGAGAACCAGAAGGAGACAGAGGGAAGGACAGCTCTAGACACCCTCAAAGAACAAGCAGGTGCATTGTCACAATCGGAAAATGTTTCTTAGCTCAACCTGCTGGCATTTTTTCCCTTGTGAATACAGTTTATAATCTGCCCCGGGCTACTCTCATATCCTTAGAGAAACTCCATCAAGATGAGCCCTTTGGGATTCCCATAAAGACAGTGACCGTAGCCTTCTGAGCTGACCTCTCTGCCCTGAATTTAAGTAGCCCTTTACACCTGGTAGTTTGGAATGGACTTTTTTTGGGAGAAGATACCCCAACGAGACGAAAACAAATGTATTCTTGAGAGAACTTGCTACCACATTGTGTTTGGAAGAAAGCGGGCATGTAGGAACTGCAGCCTCAGCAGCAATATTTTTTGACTTGCCTCATATAGTCTTCTTGAAACGACTTCACTGATCACACTCTCATATTATTCTACAGCAGCTCCCCCCGGCCCCCCCGCAAGCCCCGCTGCTGCTGAGTCCATTCTGATTCACAGCACCCTATGGGGCAGACTATAACTGTCCCTTGGGGGTTCCAAGACGACAGCTCTTTCTCCGGCAGAGTAGTTAGTGGGTCTAACCCTCTGAAGCGCAATAAGCACCCCTGGACGGTTAGCCCCCAGGCCACTGGGGTTCCTTCTACAACAAAAAGAAGTACATATATGGAAATTAAAATAATTTAAAAAAACCAAGCAAAAACCTTTCCTGTGACTGTAGGCTTGGTGTTACAATCTACCCTCCACCCCCCGTCGGATTTAACTATCAGAAATATCATTCATGTACAAGTAATTTAAAACTACATTCTGAGCTTTTAAATATAAAATTGAAATAGCATTGAAATCATAGCTGTTGAAAAGATGGATGAAGCAGGGAGGGTGTGAGGTCTGATGGAAAGACTCTCTCTCACCGCTAGTACGTTAAATGTCTCCTTGTGAGGCACCTGGAGGTATTCGTGCCCCTAACGTTGGATGGTGGGAGAATGAGTGGGGTGGGGTGGCGGGGTAAGAGGCTTGCCTCTCTTCCGTACCAGAGGGATCCCTGTGAAAAGATTAGCCGGAAGGAGACATAGCAGGCAGACTTCCACCTGGCCCCAGGATTGTTCTCAGACCATGTCAAGCTTAGCACAGATAAGAAATAGAAGAGTTTTGAGGAGCTGGAGACTGATGCCGTGAAGTACTACCATGAAGATTCCTCAGCACCTCAGCACCTGCCAACCCCACTGGAACAATTGTTTACTTGCTCGTGATTCAGTCAGTATAAGTACAGGCGTAAGGATACCTGGATTGTCAGCGACTTTTAAAAGGGAAATGATTTTAGGGTATTTAATCTGTATGGATGTATGCAGAGCATCGGTATGAAAGGGATACTGTGACTGATTTGGTGTAACACAAACAAAAGCGATTAGATGCTACATCAATTATAAATACTTCCAATATCACTTTATTGCAAGATTATTATAGTTACAATCTACCCTCTTATGAATTAGAATCATCAACCAACATTATACAGATTGGAATGGAAGCCAGTTCAACTAATCAGAATTTGGCAAATCCCTAATCATATATGGGTCAAAAAAAATGAACCCCAAACCACACAAAACAATTGTTGATTTGGGTCAGTCTATTACTATTGTTCAGGATGGAGTCCTGGCGGCACAGTGGGGTAAGCACTGGGCTGCTACTCAGTTCAAATCCACCAGCCCCTCGATGAGAGAAAGCTGAGGCAGTCTGCCTCCGCGAAGATTTACAGCTTCAGAAACCTTAGAGAGCAGTTCTGCTCTGTCCTGTGAGAGTCACTATGAGTCTGGTTCCGGTGGATTTGGGTCAGAAGTCCTGGTGGCTGAGTGGGTAAAGCACCTGACTGCTAAGGAGAGGTCCTCCTAACAACCTGCCAGCCATCCCATAGACTTCCATAGAGAACCCCCACGGGGTGGTTCTTCTGGGTCCTAGAGGGCTGCCATGAGTTGGAAGGCAAGTCGATAGCAATGGATTTATGACTCAGGATAGACAACATCATTTCATAGTAATGACTTCCGAAATCCCCGGGACTCAATACAATACAAATTTACTTATTGCCCGCCGTGTAAAGTTGTGCATTCACAAAGTCACTAAGGGATCCAGGCTGATGGAAGCGTGTCCATCATATAGCCGCATCGTCTGCAAGAGCAGCTGGAGAAGAGAGAGAGGAGACGGATGCACAATGGGTTTTTCCTTCATCACCTCCATCTAGAAGTGCCACACACCACGGCTGCTGATATTCCATGGACCAGGACCAGTCCAAGAGTTGTATCGAGAGCCAGGATGGCCGAGACGAGCCCTCTTCTGAGAGCCTATCAGGGGAGAGAAGCACTATTCTTAGTGACTACAGTAAAAGTAAACATGGGTAGCATCATCTAAACGACACTGGCCGATGTGGAAGCAAATTATTGTGAGCAAACCTCAGAGAGATGGTGGGCTCAGCTTCAGTCCCTTGCAATAACGGGCTAGATCAGCATAAAGTAAGTTACACAGTATTTTGTTTTCCCGATGTATCTAAAAGTTCTGTTTATACTACAATGTAACCTAGTGAGTGTGCAGGGGCATTGTGGGAACATTTGAAATATTGTGAGCGCAATCAAAATTGGGACGCAGACAGGAAGTGAGCACATGCTATGGGCGAACGGGGCCCATCGACTCGGCTTGAAGCAGAGTTGCCATAAACCTTTAACCAACACACACACACGCACAGCAAAGTGAACTACAATCACATGAGAAATGCTTCTCCAAAGGGTTTCTCTCTCTCTCTCTCTCTCTCTCTCTCTCTCTCTCTCTCTCTCTCTCTCTCTCTCTCTCTCTCTCCCTCTCCCTCTCCCTCTCCCTCTCTCTCTCTCTCTCTCTCCTGTGGAGCTTGGTGGCGTAGTGGTTATGCATTGGACTTTGATTTGCAAGGTTAGAAGTTTGAATCCACCAGCCACTCGGTGGGAGAAAGAAGGGGCTTTCTATTGCCGTCTAAAGCATTATAGTGTCGGACACTCGCTTATAACGCCTTATAAAGTCGCTATGTGCTCACACCGACTTGATGGCAGTGAGTTGGTGAGAAGGAGTCCTAGTGGTGCGGTGGGTTAAGTGTTGGGCTGCTAACCACGCGTTGGCAGTTCAAACCCACCATCCACCTTGTGGGAGAAAGATGAGGCTGTCTTCCCGGCAGGGAGTCATCGTCTCAAACTAAAGAGCAGTCTTACTTTGCCCTAGAAGGTAGCCATAGCCAGCCTGGATTAGAGGTCAGTGGGGTTTGTTCTCAGAGTAGTATGATAGTAGGATCGGTGGAAGACTTTATTTAAATTATAAATGTATATTGTACTAGGGAACATTTAAAAATCATTTTATTGGGGGCTCTTACAGCTCTTATAACAATCCACACATTAATTGTATCAAACACATTTGTACATATGTTGCCATCATCCTTTTCAAAACATTTTCTTTCTACTGAAGCCCTTGGTATCAGCTCATTTTTCCCTCCCTCCTTCATGAACCCCTGATAATTTATAAATGATCATTTTCCTATTTTACACTGTCCACTGTCTCCCTTCACCCACATGCCTGTTATTCATCTGCCTGGGTGGGGGTGGGTACACAGCGATCACTGTAACTGGCTCCCCTTTCTCCCCCCTTCTCCCTATCCTCATGGTATCACTACTTCCATCATTGTTTCTGATGGGTTTATCTGTCCTGGAGCCTGTGCTGAGAGCTCTTATCTGCACCAGTGTGCATGCTCTGGTCTAGCCGGATCTGTAAGGTAGAATTAGGATCATGATAGTGGGAAGAAGGAAGCCTGAAAGAACTAGAGGAATGTGTGTTTCGTTGGTGCTACACTGCACCCTGGCTGGCTCGTCCCTTCCTGGTGACCCTTCTGTGAAGGGATGTCCAATTGTCGACAGATGGACTTTGGGTCTCCACTCCGCCCCCTCCCCACTCACTCACATCAATATGATAGTTTGTTCTGCATATTCTGATGCCTGATATCTGATCCCATTGACACCTCATGATCACACAGGCTGGTATGCTTTTTCTATGTGGGCTCTGTTGCTTCCTAGCTAGATGGCTACTTTTTAACTTCAAGCCTTTAAGACCCCAGATGCTAGATCTTTTAATAGCCGGGCACCATCAGCTTTCTTTGCCACATTTTCTAATGTACCCATTTTGTCTTTAACGTGTCAGGAAGGTGAGCATCACAGAATGCCAGGTTATTAGAACAAAGTGTTCTTGTGTTGAGGGAGTACTTGAATACAGGCCCAATGTCTGTCTGCTATATTTCTATTTAATATGTATACATAGATCTACGTTCCTATCATTATATACAAATATGTTTACATATGTGCATGCCTTTATTTGTCCCTCTATAAATGTCCTTTGCCTCATAGTTCTTTCCTCCATTTCCTTTTACTTTCCTCTTGTCCCACTATTATATTCAACCTTCCTTTGGCTTTCAGTGATTCCTCTTGGCTACATTGCACTTGATCGACCCCCACCAGGCATTCTACACCCTCCTTGCCATCCATTTTAGATCACTGTACTAGAGAACATTTTTACAGAGAAAATTAAATTAGTAAATAGAGTTGCTTTTGCGCTGCCGTATACAGGGCTGACTGGAAGTGCCTGCCATAACAGGGAAATTCTTCCCAAGTTCTTAGCTTAATTAAACCTTAAGCACTTGAATGATATTCCATGGTAAGAAGGGATCGCTTCTGTAAAACGTGTAAGCCCCTTGATTCTGCTTTGTGTGAGTTGTTATCCAGCTAGATTATAGAGCACTGACCTCTCTGTGAGGGTGGTGTTGACTAGTGGAACTTCTTCTCACCCTCCCAGTTATTATGGTTAACTTGGATACTGGCCTTTCAGCAAGTTGAAAGGGTGATTAAATGCTGAGTGTTAGCTAGTTATGGGGGCATTTAGGTTTAATTTCCTGAGAATATAAGTATTTGGCATTGTTTTTATCTGAGAAGCCTGTTTTAGAGTCTTTGAGCTTTGACCTAGGGAGCGATCTGCCAAAGGTTGGCCCAAGAGTTAAGTATCCTTATATAGAACAGCAGTTCTCAACCTGTGGGTCAGGACCCACTTGTGGGTTGAACGACCCTTTCACAGGCGTTTCCTGATTTATAACAGTGGCAAATGACAGTGATGAAGTAGCAACAAAAGTAATTTTATGCTTGGGGGTGTCACTACAACATGAGGAACTGTATTAAAGGGCCACAGCCTTAGGAAGGTTGAGAACCACTGCTATAGAAGATCCCTGGAAACTAAAATTTTATCTTTATATAATTATGTGATCCTTATTCTTAAAGAAGAGGCCTCAGGGAACAATATTATTTTCACTTAATAGGATAACCTAGCCCCAAATATCGTATCAGGCAAAACTGTTACTGACCTGTGTCAGGCTAGGAACAAAAATTTTCAAGGCTATCAAACATTAGTCTAGCATGATTTCTGATTGTGAGAAAACAGCTGAAAATGAATGCCACGGGATTCCGGGTGGGACGTGTGCAAAGTGGAAGGAATCATCCAGCGCACATATAGGAACGGGCCACATCATGCATGTGTGGGCAGGAGGAGAACCGGAGGTCAGAGGAGGACACATGGTTGATGGAAGGCCAGCTGCATGGTGGAAAGCGAATGTGGAATCACCCAGGGTTCTGAAAGCAGGGGCGAGGGAGGAGAGTGGGCGTTGCTGATGGCTGGAGAAAGGGGCTCCCTCTTTGGGCCATGATTTGAAGTGGACAGAGAGCTTAAACGAAACTCAGAGATCAGAAGGACAAGAGAGATTATTTCTAAATCTCATTGGAAGAGAAGGGCTCTGAAAGACGGATCAGATACTTACCTGGCAGGGAGACACCATGATCAGGAAGGTAGTTTCCCCAGGGCGAGGCTCACCCACTGCACTCCGGATATGCCGACCCCTGCCATTTCCCCAAATGCGGGAGACTCGGCTGCATCATTTGTGGTCGTGGGGGACTGCGATCGCGCTCAGATAAAAGAAAAGAAAGATGGATCAGAAAAAGAAATCCCCAGCTATCTTTGAGAATGTATTTCCCACCTAGTCCCAGTGAACAGGTTTGGCACAATCACGAAGCTACGGGGTCAGAGATGTTCCTAGCGGATTGAGCTTGGAGAATCCAAGTTGGTTCCATCCTTACTTCGGTGGGTCAGTTGGGCCAAGTTCCTTGACTTTTCCACACATTCATTGTCTACTGGAGACCACGTTTACCCCGTGGGTCGTGTCGGATTGAACAGTGGAGAAAAGGAGTGACTTCTATTGTTCAGCCGCTGTGCAAGACGTTGTGCTTACCAATCATTTGTCATAACACATGCCCATAACTCTCATTTTATGAATGAAGAAACTCAATCCAAGAGGGGGTGGGTGGCGCCAAAGTTTCAGTCACCAGGAAATGCCAGTTTCGAGCTTCAAATGAAGGATGAGTGTCGGCCAGGGTAGTGTGAGTTGAATAACAGCTCCCCAAAAGATTTGTTTGCGATCTAATCACCAACTTGTGAAGGGTCTGATTTTGGGGGGGTGGGGGAAGAGGGGAGGTGGGGGGGTTGTCTTTGCAGTTACGATTAAGTTAAGGATACGGTGATCACAGCTCGGCCTTTTGGCTAAGATCAACGGTAGGATATGGTGATGTAGTGATTATCCTGGTCTCTGCCGAGTCCTTACTGACGTGTGTCCTTCTGAGAGTGAGGAAGGGGGAGACTACACAGACACGAAAGGAAGAGGCAGCGGAGCCGTGATGGCAGAATTTGGAGTGATGCAGCGAAAAGTTCAGGGATGTCCACTATTCCCCCCTCTAGAAGAGGCTAAGCATGGACGCTTCTCAGGAGCCCTAGGAGGGAGCACGGCAGGTCGGGTATCAGATGTCCTTCCTCCACAACTGAGACAGGAAACATTCCTGTGGGCTCGAGTCACCGAGTTGATGGTCCTCTGCCATGGCATTCCTAGGAAAGAAAGGCAGATGGGACTAGCTTCCACTCTGTGACCATCATCGCGTCTCCAGAGTACCTTGGGTTGAGTACGAGCCTTGACGGAGAGGTTTCTTGCCCCCCAAGTAGGCCCCTCCTACAAGACGTGCCTTCTCAGGCCCTCACAGTCATGGAGAAAGTCGTTGGAAAGACCCAGCCCATCTCTACGGATCTTCTTCCCTGTGCAGAGAGTTCCAGGAGGCGAGGCCACCTGTGCCCATTTTGGAGATGAACTGATTACCCAACTTAGCCCGGACCATTTACTGTGGAGGTAGAAAGAGAGTGTTTGTTTAGAATTCCCTCATTGTAAACGAATTCTCCCACCAGGAGCGCCAGTCCCCAGGATCAGGCTGCAAGCCATCTTGCCGCTTTCTATCTTCTGGGGAGTGGGGCTTGGGGGGGAAGCTCAGTCTTGCTGAAAAGCACAGGGGTGGGCATGTTACCATGATGTTGCTAGTCCCGCAATTGAGACTGTGGTTGGATGAGAACCGGATTCCCTTCACACTCCAAACACCCTGGCCTCCCGGGGCCTGGGCCTGGTGCTGCGCGGCTGTGGGGGTTTTCCATACATGCAGCATACAGGTTGCCCGCTGTCCAGAAGCTGAGCATTCCTAAAACATGCCACAAAGCGCAGAAGAAGCGATTACAGAGCACTGATGATGAAACAGCTCTATGAGCATTCCCAGACCTGAAATAGAGCCTGCCAAGTCATTCCAAGTAACACGAGCGTCACTGCCACATGCTCACTGCCTTTGAGTGGATGCCGACGCATGGCGTCCCTGCAGGGAGGGGTAGAGCGTCCTTGGGCATTTCTGAGGCTGCACTTCTTCTTCTTCTTTTTTTAAAATCATTTTATCGGGGGCTCGTACAATTCTTATCACAATCCATCCATCCATCCATTGTGTCAAGAACATTATATACATTTGTTGCCATCATCATTCTCAAAACATTTGCCTTCTACTTGAGCCCTTAATATCTGCTGCTCATTTTTCCCCTCCCTCCCAACTGCCCCCTACCTCATGAACCCTTCATCATTAATAAATTATTATTATTTTGTCATATGTTACACTGTCTGCCGTCTCCCCCTGCCCTCTTCTCTGCTGTCTCTCCCCCAGGGAGGAGGCTATATGTAAATTCCTGTAATCAGTTCCCCCTTTCTACCCCACATTCTCTCCACCCTCCAGGCATCACCACTCTCACCACTGGTCCTAGAAGAGTCATCTGTCCTGGATTCCCTGTGTTTCCAGTTGCTATCTGTACCAGTGTACATCCTCTGGTCTATCCAGATTTGTAAGGTAGAATTGGGATCATGATAGTGGGGGGGGGAAGTATTTAAGAACTAGAGGAAAGTTATATGTTTCATCGTTGCTACCCTGCACCCTGCCTGGTTTATTTCCTCCCCACAACCCCTCAGCAAAGGGTGTCCGGTTGGCTACCATTGGGTTTTGAGTCTCCCCTCTGCACTCACCCACATTTTCAATGATAGGATTTTTTGTTCCTTGATGCTTGGGGGGTCGGGTCTGTAGCCCAACGCGTATGCCTCCCACCAGCAGAAGGGGCATGATGAAGACACGGCCTATGCAAAGTAGAAATTATTGGGCACCGTGTAGATCCCGGGGAAAGGCGTGGTGCTCCACTCCTGCTGCTCAGGGTGGGCGCTGCCTTTTGAAACCTCACTGCGAAACACCAGCTGAACACCCATTTTACTGTTTTTCTGTCGAAGCGAATCTTCCCTTTTGATTTCTTGCCGTCAGTGAAACCTGGTTCAGTATAGATCTTCTGGAAAAGCAAAGTGGCACAAAGCACACTTCCAAAAGGCAGATGGTACTCGATGAAGAGTACCCTGTGAAGGGGCGGAGTGGGGGGCTACCGATCAGGTCTGTCCTGTGCCTCCAGCACAAGTGGACTTGAGAGGAGATTTGGATAGGATGATATTCAGATGAACTTTGCCGGCAGAGATTTAATCCTGATGTGGCTATCAAGGCACCGGTGGGGGGGGGGGGAGGGTCTTTTAAAAGTAGAGAAGGGTCACTCTGCTTTCTGAACTGGGTGTTGGGGAGGTCCGGGGGGGGGACTTTACCCAAAGCATTCCTCCCCACTCCATCCCAGAGCCTACAAGACTGTCTCATGCAGGGGAGTGCGCACAGACAGCCTTTGGGTTTGTGGAGCCTTGGCTTCAGATTCAGTGTTATCACTGACTGGCCACTGGATCTTGGGCACAGAAGTGAACCTCTTAGCTACCAGTTTGTATCTGTAAGATGGGGTGGTCAGTCTTTCTGTCCGCAGCGGGAGAAAGATGGGGCTTTCTATTCCGGTAAGCAAGTTACACTCTCAGAATCCCTCCGGGGAGCCGGTAAATTGGCATCGCCTCGATGGCAGTGAGTTTGGGGTGGCTTTTTAAGTCTTCGTTGAACGCCCGGCAGCACAGAGTAGGCACTGAACAAACCTTTTTATGTGGATGACGGATGCTCATGTTCTTAGGCACTATGGAGTTGCTTCTGAGCCCCAGACACCCCAAGTACCGCAGAGGGAGGCCCCGGCCAGACCTGCAGTTACCCTCACCCACGTTCCTGTGTGACCAATTGTTACAGCCGCTGTGTCCGTGCATCTCACGGAGGGCCTCTTGCCAACCCTCTCCTTTACTCAGCGTGGACCCCTTCTCTGGAGACTGGTCCCTCCTGGTAACGCGAGATGAAGTACGTGGATGAAATGTCTCTGTCCTGGCTTCTGAAGAACACTCTGTCAGTACTTCTTCCGAGACAGATTTGTTTGTTCTTCTGGCAGACCGATATTCTTTGCCGGCACCAGAGAGACTCCTCTCTAGCATTACATGAATGCACTGTACTTTCCACATGCTTTACCTGGATCATATATTTGAATTTTCACCACACACCTATGGAGGTAGCTCTCACGGTTGCCTTCATTTTGTAGAAACTGGGGGTTTGCAGGGAAAGCGGTGTCTAAGTGTCCATGGCTCGTCGCAAGGAGAGCAAGCTCTAAATGGGTTTAAAGTGCACCCACCGTACCTGATACTCACTAGGCTTTCATAATTGAGGAAACTTAGGGTGAGTTCAATAACCATCTATTGAAGGTAGCTATGTGCCAGGTGGATACCTGGTGGTTTGGTAGTGACTTGTTGGGTTGCTAACTGCAAGGTCAGCAGTTCGAAACCACGAGCCACTCCGAGGGAGAAAGACGGGGCTCTCTGTTCCTGTAAAGAGTGACTCAGAAACTCCTGAGGGCAGTTCTACCACATCCTTTAGGGTGGCTATGAGTCAGCATTGACTTGATGGCGGCGAGATTTTATGTTCCAGGCGCTCACTGGTTTACTCATAAAATAAAAAAATGTGTATTCAAATAACCAAGTAAAAAGTGTAGAACACCACACGGCCACAGCCGGTGGTTAGGTTCCACCAAGGACACAGTACCGCCACCAGTGAAATGGAGCAAGGGGTTTCTTACAGGGATTGGGCCTGATCCAACTGTGGGAGCTGGTGCAGTGTCTATGGAGGCTGCTGCCACTGCGTGGGATGGGGGGGGGTTGGGCATCGGAAGATGATGTGAAGGTGCTATAGGCCAGCATCGCAAGCCCACTAGGAGGAAAGCTGCAGGTGCTGTGGGATGCCATGCGCCCAGCTGGTACCCACGAGGACAAACAGGAACCCATGTCTGTCTCTTACCCCTTCTGACCTTGAGGATGAAAAGGCTGGCATGCGTGGCTGCGGAGTTGGACACGCGCTTTCCCCAGGACTCAGAGAAGCTGAAGGAGGAGATCTGGCCGGAGCCGGAGGCGCTGTGGGCCCATGCCAACAGGTTGCCCTGGCACCTCAATGACACTGTATGCACAAGGATGCCCTCTGCCGGGAGCCACCTCTGACTCCCAGTGAAAGCAGTCCTGGGAAAGCTAGTTCTAGCTGAGGCACGCTGACTCAACCCCAAACCACCGGGCTCTGCTCTACAGCTTCTGAAAAGGAGCAGGCCTGCGTGGCCCTCCTTCGAGGGTAGCTGGGGGACCTCTTGGAAGGTACACGTAAGCAGATGCCTTCGAATTCCTCCATCACATTTTCACACAATGAGAAGCCCAGATCCTTTAGGCGAGGGAAGGGCGGCAGAAGGGTGGCAGCATTGAGTGCTGAATGACCTTTGAGCATAGGAGGCAGAAGGAGGAGAGAAGGAGAGATTGTTTGGGCCTTCACAGGGGATTCCAGAGATGCACAGGCGGGGTGGTTTCTGGCTAGGCAATGGGGGTGCGAGGGCTCTGTGCCTGATGTAGCGAACCCCTCAGGAAAAGTCTGACAGTGTGCTTTGTGAAGGCTTTGACCAGGCTGGGGGGAAAAATGAGGAGAAATTTACCTGTAACCGCACTTCCCAAGTGACAGCTATTGCCAACACTTTGATGGACCCCTTTGGAGCCCCTTTCCCTTGTCCAAGCAGACACCTGAAATTAAGAGGAACGTGGACTCATGCCACGGACCCCAACGGCTCACTTCATTTCCCTGTGCCTCGCTGAGCTTGCGCGCGGTGACAAACGGAAGGTTGGGGGCAACGCTACACCGAGTGAGTCTCAGCTCCACTTTGCTGTGTGCTCACGTCACGTCCCTGTGTCCCATCTTGGTAATCAATCCTGACAATATTTCAAACTGTTTCTTTTGGCCCGTGTAGCAAACTATATTATGATGTAAACCTCACTTTTATATGCAACCGGGAAATCAAAATATATGGGTGAATTGATTTATTGCAGTCTTCAATTTATTGTGGTGGTCTCGAACTGACTTGGCAGTATCGCCGAGGCCTGCCTGTCGATTGTACCCAGTTTTTCTGTTGGAGACCCTGGGAAGCAGCAGTGGTGAACGTGCATGGCTGGTAAGTGACAGGTTGGCTGTCTACCTGGAGGTTGGTTCACTGGAGGGAAAGCTGGGCCATGAACTTGCACAGCCATCGACATGCCAGGGGTCAGTGTCCACTCGAGGGCAGCTCGTTGTTTTGCTTAATGTTGTTGATGTCGGAGTGTGGTGTCACCGCTTGAACGCTGTTTCCATAGGTGATCAAGTGTGAACACGGATGACTAGGGTTATGAGTTGGGCTGATAACTGAAAGGCCAGCAGTTCAAAACCACTGGCTGCTCCAAGGGAGAGAGATGAGGCTTTCTACTCCCGTAAAGAGTTACCGTCTCGGGAACTCACAGGGGCGGTGCTACCTCATCCTATATGGGATCGCTGAGGGTCAGCACGGACTACTCATGTTTTAGAGAGTCCATATTCACTAATTGAGAACTGGGGCCAGCTAGTGCTTTTCTCAGCGCTTTAGTTTCTCTGCCTGTAAGGTGGGGATAAGACTACCGTGAGACCCCTGAGAGCTGGAACTTGACAGGACTGTCTTGGCTTCGGGGTCCTGCAAAATGTCCACCTTTGACAGGATGCTCACCACCCACTTGCCTGTCCTTGTCGATTCTACCTTTCCTCCTCAACACTCATTGAGTTTTGGCGCTCAGGTGGGTTTGCATCTTTTGCAGCTTCTGACTCTGGCCGGTTTGACTGTACCTCTTGTATAGCAGGGGTGGGGAACAGGTGTCCGTCGGACCATCTGAGGTCCAAGAAATCATCAATGCCAGCTAGCGCGATGCGCCCCACCAAAGAGAGGCAGTTTCAACCATCACGTTAAGGGCGAGTTCATAAAATGTTTGTCCCAATGGGCTCCAAATGAAGTGCCATATCCAAATGGCCCCGGCAGTAAGAAGGGTTCCCGCCCGTGCTGTGCAGGGTTGCCCTGAGGGCGGAATAACTTTATTCCAGAGGCCCTTAGAATGCTCTCTCCGGGTCGTTATTCGGCTTTTCGTGTTGGATATCTAGACTGTTGCCAAGCTCTTCATGGATCCACTGCACTTTGCCATTCAATTCTGCGCGCTCTTCACTGCTTCTGAAGAAAATATTTGTGGCCACACCTTAAGGAATTATTTCCAGAGTGAAGCATGTTTCAGCACACATCGAGTGTCCAAATGTACAGGGGGTGTACTTAGACTGAGCACAGTTCTCTCACTTAACGTATTGCTGTAGAGTTGATTCTGACTCATGGTGGTCCTCCAGGGCAGAGTAGACTGTAAATCCCTACGGGAGCAGACAGCCTCATATTTCTCCTGTGGGGTGGCTGGTGGGTTTGAACTGCCAACCTTTTGGTTATCAATCCAGTGCCAAACCCATGGAACCACCAAGCTCCTTTATCTGACTTCAAACGCACTGGAGGGGGGAGGCACGTGAACATGAAAACAGGGTGCTGGGTAGAAAGGCTGGCGGGCGGAGAACTGTGGGCGAGCAGGGCAGCAGAAAGGTACTTTAGCTGGGAAATCACACCAGGCAGGCAGAGTGGGAGAAAGGCTCCCCCCTGTGCTCCCACCACCTCCCAGCGCCTCAATCTGCATTCAGAATGGTCTCTGCGTGTCACATGGAGAATCTGCTACAGCCACAGAGAGCATCCGGGCTGTGTTCCAACGGTAGAAATCGGGATATGGGCGAACATTGTAAGACCAAATATTTCGGAAATACATGTTTTTTTCTGGAAGGGAAAGAGCACATTTCACAGCTGAGGAGAGAAGTGAGAAATGAAACTAAAGAAGCATGAAGGTAATATTTACTTCTTAGATTTATGCCGTGTCCACCTTTAGAAAAAGCAGGGCTATAAACCCAGCATGTGACCCCTAACACACATACACGCCGTCCTCAATTATCTGCTGCACCTTTTACTGTTATTTTAAAGCTTTTCTCTGCCCCTCCCCCTCACCTCAGTCAACCCTTCAGAAAAGAGTGGAATAGTAGTATAAGCATGAATTTGGAGTCAGATGGACATTCCTGGGCTGAGTTCAGGCCCCACAGTTGACCAGCTGGGGAACCAGGGCATGTACTTTAATGCTAAAAGCCCAAGTTTTTTCATCAGAAAAATGAGGAGGCTCATAATACACACATAGTAGGGTTGCTATAAGATTAAACAAGGTACTTGCATTTAAGAATGCGATGCTGGCTGCACTCATTTCTCTGTGCCAAGAAATGTGAAAAACCACTCGTTGGCCGACCAGCTGGAAAAGATGCATCCATATGTATGCTGATTCCAAAAAATGGGGATGCGACAGAATGGGGAAATGATCAAACAATAGCAGTAAAGTTTTGCTGAAGATCATTAAGAAATAATCACAGCAGTCCATGCACAAGGAACTGGCAGAAATCCACAGTGAATTCAAAGAGGGGAGCGAGGGAGCTCCTGGCTGATGTCAGAAGGCTCCTGGCTGAACGCAGAGAGAGTACCAGAGAGATGTTGATTCGTGTGTCCTCGACCAGACAAAAGGCACGCGATCATGTGAATCAGAGCAAATGATGGGTGACATTGGGAACTTCAAGAACACTTAATGGTGTTAACGTGGAACCTGTGCATAGACCGAGAACTAGTTGGTCGAACAGAACCAGGGGATCCTGCTTGATTCCAAATCAGGAAAGATGTGAGCCAAGCTTGTGCCTTTACTATGCTTCTTCAGCCTAGCAAATAATGCCAGGCACTGGACTCGATGAAAAAGAACTCAGCACACTGGTCAGTGTAAGACATGAAAAAAATAATAATTTCTAAATTATCAAGGGTTCATGAGGGAAGACGGTTGGGGGAGGGGGAGGAAAATGAGAAGCTGATACCAAGGGCTCAAGTAGAAAAAAAATGTTTTGAAAATGATGGTGGCAACAAATGTACAAATGTGCTTAACACATGGATGGATGGATGGATTGTGATAAGAGTTGTACGAGCCCCCAATAAAATGATTTTAAAAAAAAATCCTAAAACTAGCTTCAAGATTGGAGGAAGGCTCTTTAAGAACCTGCAATATGCAAAGGGCATGGCCTTGGTTGCTGAAAGCCAGGAGCATTTGCTCATCTGCGGATGAATTTCACAGATGAGAGCCTTCAGTATGGTCTACACCCCAACGTAAAGGAAGCAAATCTCCCCACAACTGCGGGGAATAGTTTCAGGATTTGATTCTACATAGAACTAAGCACTATGCCCATGGGAGCAGCAGTCAGGAAATCCGACGATGTGTTGTGCCTGCCATCTCTGCTGCAAAAGACCGCTTTACGGTGTTAAAAATCAAAGATGTTACTTTGAGGATTTAGATGTGCCTGGCCCAAACCAGGATATCTTCAAAGGCCTCATATACATGTGACAACTGGACTATGAATAAGGAAGAGCAAAGAAGAATTGACGCCTTTGGATTATGGTGCTGGCAAAAAATACACCGCCGACTTCCAGAAGAATGAACAAGAATGTCTTTCTTGGAGAAAGACAGCCAGAGACCGTTGGAACTGAGGATGAGGAGACGTCCCCTCACGTAGTTGGACATGTTGTCAGGAGAGACCAGTCCCTGGAGAAGGACATCATGCTCGGCAACGTAGAGGGGCAGGGAACAAGTGCAAGCTACTCAGTGAGGTAGGGACGGACACTGACAGTGGTTGAGATAATGGACTCAAACATTGCTACGCTGCGAGGGCGGTGCAGAGCTGGGCAGCGGCCTGTTCTGTTCTACACGGGATCTCTGGAGCATCCAGCAACAACCTCCTGTACAGCACGGATCTCAACGCCTGAACGCTCAGTGGCATTACCCTTTATTAATCCCTTTCCTACAGCGTGGGAAGGGGAGGCTCACCACTTTTAAGAGCAGTTAAAACAGATCATCAGGAACCCCAGTCCCTGAACACTAGCCTATCAGGTATCCTCCAGCTGAAAGGAAGTACTGTTTGGATTTGTGTCACCTTTGACTGCCGCTTTTAGATGGACAAGGGAGAATGACTGCAGGAGCATGGCAAAGAAGCCGGACCTCTCTGGAAATCAAGCGCATGTACTCACCTTAGCCTGTAGACAAGTGATACAGCATAACACCTCTCCCAGGACCATTTGCGTTGTAACTGAAGCCAAAGGAACGAAGCCTGAATGGTGAAGTGTCAGACATCCACTAGAGGATCAGTCACACACACACACACACACACACACACATACACACACACACACACAACACCCACCCACTGCTGCCAAGCCCATTCAAACTCACACTGACCCCATGTCACTATGGCGAGTTGCTCTGGAGAGTCTTCTTGGCTGTCATCTTTAGGGAGGCAGATTGCCAGGACTTTCTTCTGCAGTGCCTCCGACTGAGTTCAAACTGCTCACCTTTAGATTGGCTGGTGAGTACTACTGAGCAGTGTGAGTCGCTCAGGGGCCTTTAACTCGAGGACAGATGCAGGCGTGTGGGTGCAGTGACTTTTCAGTATTCCTCAAATCACTGAAGGCACCCACTCATTCCACACACATGCTTTTCTGTCCAATGCGTTTGGGACACACTGGTGAACAACATGGGGGGAGGGCTTACACTTTAGTGGGAGATACAGATTGCAAGCAATACACATGACAAGTAAACTACCTACCTTGCTAGAAAGGGATTCGATACCTGCCCAATGCTCCCCCAACAGCGCCACCAGGATTCCTTTGGCTGTAGAGGACTGGAAAGGGAGACAGAGTGAAGGTAAAACGGAGAGTGGCAGGAGGGGGAGGGTAAGCTGCAGTACCAAATAGAGTGGTCAGGGGGAGGTTTGAGGAATGTCCTGGAGAAGGCAAGGGAGTTCACCAGGTGGATGGACAGGCAAGGAGGGCAGGAAGAGTGTTCCGGACAGTGGACACAGCTGGAGCCAAGGTCTCAAGGTATCCAGGCTGGTGTCTGTCTGGGGAGTGTGGCTGGAGCCAGAGGAAGAGGGCACGAGATGTCCTAAGACAAGGGCAGCACACATAGGCCATTTCCAAGGACCTTGGCTTTTACTAAGTGGAAGGGGGGGGGTCCCTTGGCAGACTCTGAGCCGAGGAGCAATGTGTGGCACCCTTTGAAGCGGATCACGGTGAGTGCGACACTGAGAATACACCCAAGGGGGTTTATTGCACTGGGTTTGCATCACCTTCAGTGGTTAGCACGGAGACCCGGGTAAGGACGGCCCTGGTCTAGGCTCAGTGGTGGCCGTGGGGGACTTGAGAAGTGGTCAGACTCTGGATTTACCTAAAGGCATGGCCGATGGGATTTCCAAAGCACTGAGTGTGGAGTGATGAGAGAAAGGAATGGGTCAAGAATGTCTCCACGTATTTGTCCTGAGCGACGAGGAGGGAAGGCTGCGTGAAGCACAGGTCGAGCAGAGATCAGGAATGCCCTGCACGGTCAACTCAGGGTTGACATGTCTATTATTAGATGAGAGGCTGGCTAACCCACTGCCAGCAAGTTGATGCCGATTCATCGTGATGTGGCTGGTGGGTTTGAACCGCCGCCATGATGCTGACCGGTCCAACGCTCACTCAAGAGCGCCACCAGGGTTCCTTTGCTGTAGTCTGGAATTCAGAAGAGAGGTCAGGGCTGGAGGTGTAAAATTGGGAGTTGTCAGCACATTGCAAGTTTGCAGTCATGGGAAACGATAGGGTCACCACGGGAAATGAGCACATAGGGCCGTTTTTCCGAAGTCTCCCCCCCCCCCCCCGACCCTCCCCCCAAAGGCTCAGAAGCCTCACACCCAAAAGGAGCCCAGGCCTGCAGGGGGTGCAGGTGTAACTTGCTGTGGTTTATGTGAGTGGTGGCAGGAGTGTTTACTCCTTTTCCTGGCAGGAGAGGCGCTGCCTGTGTGGCAGAAATAATTAAGAGAAGTAGGTAAGGATACCCTAGCGGAACACGTGCTCAGCTGCCTCCAAGGAAATTAAAAACCTGGGTCTATTCATCTGTGCACACATCTGGGCACCTCCGCTTTGCCTAAGAGGCTCCGCCTCTCGGGGTCCTTTCTCCCCGCCCCCCCCCATCCTTGCTTTCCCTATGTCACTTCTACAACCGCTCTGATTATAATTGATCCAACAGAATCACAGAATCACGGCTCATTTTTGCGGTTTTGTTCAATGGCCCGGTCTGGAAAGAGACTGGCCATGAGGCAAATTGTCTTCTCGCGCCTCGGAATTCCGCTCAGGGAGGCCTTGTCGAGTGGGGCTGGTGCGGCCCGCGGGGACCCAGGGCGAGGTGTGGGGGGGCGGTCCGCAGGCCCTGGCTGGGGGTTAGGGGGTGTGGGGCACCGGCGGCGGCTCCAAGGGGCGTGTCTGCGTCTTCGAGACGGTGGCTGGCTGAGTCCCGGCGCCGCGCCCCCACCCCAAAGCCTCCCCCCACTACCCAGGGTCTTGGCACACCGTCCCCCTGCCCTTTGGCGCGCGGCCCCTCGGGCGGGCCCGTGGCCTGGGCTCGCGCCCCTTGACGTCATGTCGCTAGAAGGGGCTTTCTCGACGGGCGCCGCCGACGGCGCCGGGCGGGTGCTCAACTTCGGGCTCAAGTCCGCGCGGGGCCCAGCGCCGCGGCCACCGCCGTGCGCCCTGCGCCTTGCGCCCGGCTGCCTGCGCGCCGCCGCCGCGGCCACATCTGGAAGCGTTCAGCGCGTCTGCCGCCGCGCGCCGGGCGGGCAGGGGCGGGCAGGGGCGGGCGCGGCGGGGCCGGGCCGGGGGGAGTGAGCGCGGCGCTCGCGCGCGCCGGTGTCTCCCTCTCGCTGCCTCTGCAGAAACAGCTCCCTGCCAGAACGGCGCTCGGCGCGGCGGCGGCGGCGGCGGCTCTTCCAGTCCTCCTCGCCGGCAGGAGTTGGTGGACCTTTCCAGCAGAAAGACGCCAAGAAGGGACCTCGGGGAGGCTTCGCCGAGAAGGGGCGAGGGGCAGAGACGCTTGAGCTCCCTGCTGGCCCGGGAGAGTCCCCCCACCCTCGGCCTCCCGCGTCTTGGGGACCCTCGCTCTCCATCTCCCCTCTTTTCAGCCTCTTCTCTCTCGATTTATTTTTCCAAATGGTGTGGCCGCCAGAGGTGCGGTGCTAAATTCTTGGAAGGGGCCCGGATGTACCGAGGATGCATGATAATTTCACGAGAGGAGGCAGTAGTGGCCAGGATCAGTTTCTGGTGTTTGATGCGCTAATGGGAATCAGGTAATCGTCAGAAGGAAGAAGCAATCCTGCGGATCCACGGCTTCCCTGAATCTTGCACGACAGCCGCCGGCCTCGGAGGAGGGATTCAGCCTGCTCCGCTTGGGGGTGGGGTGGGGGTGTTTTCACATTTCCTCCTCTCTTTGGCCTCGCCTCCTTTGGGGAACAATTTTTGGTCCATGGTCAATGAAAACACGAGGATGTACATTCCAGAAGAAAACCACCAAGGTAAGGCTGGACCCTCGCCGCCTTCGCCGGGGGAGGGGGGCAGCTCCAGCCCGGTCTCCCAGCCCTCCCCACCCTCACCCCCGCGCTCGCCGCCGGGCGCAGTCCCTGCCCTCCCGCCGCGCTCCCCGGGGCCCTGGAGCGGCTCCCTGCGGAGTTGCCCGGGGCTGCGTTTGCCGGGGGCGCCGGGCGGCTCGGGCGCCGGGGTCCGAGCGGCCGAGAGCCCGGCTGGGACCCCGTGGCCAGCCCCGTCCAGCGAGCCGGGTCGGAAAATTCCCGCCCCTCCCCCTCCCCATTCCGGGCTTCTCCCGAGCATGTGTTTCCTATGAAATTCCAGGCGAGGGGGGAAAAGTTCCCCAAGTGCCTGCCTGCTCCTCGCTTTCTCGCGTTTGCCTGGAAAGCCGAACTGCCCGGCGAGCCGGGCCTGGGGGAAGGGGCGCGGGCGCTGCCAAGCTGCGGTCCCCATTCCCACCCCCCCACCCCCGCAGGTTGGCGGCCGCGGGCCAGGGGTCCCTGGCCTCTCCCGAGGCGCGGCTGGCAGCGCGCGCACCTCGCACTAGGCCGCCCTGCGCCCCCCGCCCGCCCCCCGCTGCCTGCGTCCGCTGTGGCTGGCGCCCCTCGGCTGGGGCAGCGAGCTCCAGGTGGCGGGTGGGGGCGGGGGATGCAGATGTGATTGAGTGTTTCTCCCTCCTTCCCAATTTGTCTTTCTCCACCGCCCCCACCCCCACTCCCACCCCGGCTCACCTACGCCCACCCACCTCTCTGCTGCCATTGACCCCAGAAGCGCCCACGCCCCGTGTGTGCGGATTACGCCCACATGTGGGCTAGCACCTGAGGATGCTGGCGGCTAGGATTCAGGCGTTGTGTGGCCTTGGCTTTTTCTGTGTTTTCGGGAAATCACACAAGGGCTTGAAGAGCTCACGCGGCTCTCCACTATAACGCCCGCCCGGTGTTTGCCTAGCGTCTCCATCGGAGGCAGCAAGTGTCACCGGCTCCACCTGTAACGGTGAAAGCCTTCCGTTAACTCCCCACTTCCTGGAAACTTTCTCTCTCTCTCTCTCTCTCTCTCTCTCTCTCTCTCTCTCTCTCTCTCTCTCTCTCTCTCTCTCTCTCTCTCTCTCTCTCTCTCTCTCTCTCTCTCTCTCTCTCCTCTCCCTCTCCCTCTCCCTCTCCCTCTCCCTCTCAGTTCAACGTCAGATCAACCAGTTAATAATTTGGGGCAGTCCTCAACAGGGAAGGTAATGGTGGTGGTGGTGTGTGTGTGCTGGGTGGTCTTGCCCAAGCACCTTGAAAGCTCTGCTTTCATTCTTCTCTCAGGCTTGTGTCTCTTTGGGTGTAGCCTCCCATCTCTTTTATCCCTCTTTCCAAGCCCCCCAATGTTTACACTCTCTCTTCAGCTTCTTTCATTGAATACCTGTCATCCAGGGCTGGTCGCTGTTACTTCGTGGGGCCCTTGCAGGGGGGCCCCTGGTGAAGACCTGACTGGTGGGAGGGGTTGTTTCTCTGCCTCTCTTCCCCTTTCAAGGAACCTCCTCCATCCTCTTGCCCCATCTCCATCTCCAGCACAGGGGTGACTGAGCTTCTAGCCTTCTGCCCTGCCTTCCTCCACCTGGAAACGGAATACAGGGCCCTTCCTCCCCTCTGCTTTCCCAGCGTTGGGTGGAACCTACCAGCAGATTTTTTGGCCTGCTTAAGCAGAAAGAATTTTGTTCAGGGTCATGGGTTCTAGGGGGAGCCAGGACTTTGGGGTCACCAGGGCAGCTTCCATCCCTGCTCTCCCATCCCTCACCGGTTCCCTACCCTGTTTCTTTCCCAGCTGATGGAGTAGTGAGGAGATGGAGATGGATTAGGAAGGAAGGAGCGAATGAGGGACTTGGAAGCATGGGTGAGGTTTTGAAGAGTGGTCTGCCTGACTCCCGCTAGCTTCTCAGAAACGGCAAGCTTCACCCTCTTAGTCCTTACAGCAGCGGCTGCGACCCATGGCGATGCACGGTGGCCAGTGTCATCACCAGTCACTTCCTGACCATCTTCAGGTTTGCGAGGTCTCCAGCACTTACACAGAGCCCCTTTCCGTGATCCTTTTAACCCCCTTTGTGCCTCCACCCCTGGCCCTCTGGCAGTTGGCTGCAGACCCTGAAAAGGAGAGCGCCAGCCCCTGGGAGGTTTGTGAGAAAGATGGAGGGAAAGGGAGCCAGGGAGTGGTGCACAAGGGCTCTGCCACCAGACGCCGTGGCCACCCCAATTCCAGCCTCTCCCTCCCAGCTGCAGTGGTTACATAATTCTCTGAGCAAGTTTGCCTCCATTCCTAGACTCAGCTCTCCGAGGAAAGAGCACCAGCTTCCCCGGCCCCCTCTCCATTTCCCATACCCCCTTCCTTGCCTCCTTGGCATTGCCCTGGCCCCCCTTTGGGGGAGGGGAGCTAAGGAGGTGGGGAGGGCAGACCTAGGGGGAGTATGAGTATTTACAAGGAAGAGGTTTCTGTGGCTTAATAACTGAAGGGGTGATGGCTCATAATTGAGGGGTTAGGGAGTCAAATGATCACCTCAGATCAATAATGGTGACGGACCAAAGAGTGGAAACCCAAAGAAGTTGCCAGTACCTGGGGGCTCTGCATACTCTTTTTTTTCCTGATGGGCTTGAAGGCCTGTAGCTGTCTGTGTGTGTGTGTGTGTGTGTGTGTGTGTGTGTGTGTGTGTGTGTGTGTGTATGGAGACTTGGGCATGCAGAGCGGTGGTCAGTGCTCTAGAGTAGTCTGCAGGTGCACTGAAGGACTCTGGGCTTCAGGCTGCGGTGGTCTTCGCAGGCCTTGTCTCACCTCTGGTACCCTCTGCTCTAGTCTCATGCCAGCTCCGACTTTGCCGGGCCAATTTCCCATTGTAGGCCTCAGTTAGCAAATGAGCTTTTCGGTAGTCCGCCATTTAACAAACACAGCCTCAGAATGCCCCTCATCTGCTGGAGACGAGCGAGATGGCAGAACATGCGTTCTGGGAGTGGAAGCTACACTCTGCTTTCCTTTCAGCAACTTAGCAATATAGCGGAACAGTAATCATCAGAATACAGTCATGATAATGATCACAGCTGACCTTATTTACAAATGGTTAGAGAGCAACGTTGCTTGCACCTTCACTTGTGTTGGTGGAAGCCAGCGGGACAATCTCTGGATGCTGCATGGAGGAAACGGGAGGAAAGGGTCTATTGAGGCTCATATTATTGTTCATAGTATTGTTCACGTACTTTCTGATGCTTCAGAATACTACAGAATGGGATAGACTTAAAAAATCAATTATTCATGACATCCATAGAGCACATGTTAACAGTATTTAATTGTGTGTGTGCGTGCAAGCGCGTGCGCACACGCACGGACGCACACACTCCCACCGAATAAGGGAAAGCTATTTTAAATAGATTACACAAGAGCCTAACGTACTTCGGGGACCTGGAGCGTTACCGAGAGGAGTGTTGGTAGTGTAGTCCCCGAAGACTGTTCGGGCATGTCTACCTCATAATCTCAATGCAGAATTGTTCTCTCCAGGTAGATGCTACAGGTGTAATGTTTTACAAATGAAATGGTTAGTCATTAACCTCCTAGTATCATCTCTCGGAGGCCTTGTGACTACTTAGGACTAAGTTCATTTTTTTCTCTTGGACTGTAAATCGCCTGAGGTGGTTCTTCTGTGAAGAAGATCGCTAGGCGGTGCACGGAGCATACTGATTGGCAATGTCATAGCCCTGTTGATTTTGTATTTCTGCTTCCTAGGCCACATACTGGCTTCTTTAGGGGCCAGATACGTTACTGAATGCATGCATGCATGCATGAACGAATGAATGCAGACCTGGCTAGACCCAGAGTGGATGTGACTGCTGCCTCTTCCAGAAGATGGTGCTACAGGGCTTAGGAGGTGGGAAGGGACTCTCAGGGTTGGTGTGGTGAGGAATGATGTTTGGAGGGCTGGAAACAGGGCTTCCATCTGGTTCTTCCCAGTTCAGTCACGGCCAATCAAGCGCAGCTGGAACAGACCCGAATTTGTAAAGTGTGGGTGAACTGGAGTTGTAACTAGACCAGGACAAATGGTAGAAACGTAATCTCCTTCTTAAAAAAAAACTAGGGCTGTGTGCGTGTTGCATAGCAACCAGATCTCTTGACCAGCAGAGTTGGAAACAACAGCCCCCCACGTAAAGATGGTGGCCGACACCACTTCTTTGTGCATGGCTTTCTGCGGTCCTGGCGATCGGCTCGTTTCCTGCATCCAGCTCCTGAGAGGGGCGGGTTAGCAATGGTTCACTTCACTCACATCTGAAACAGTGGAGCTCGGCTCTGATTTTGCTTTGTTGACGTGAATGAGCCGACTCAAAACCCTCCTTGGAAGGGACTTCCTGATTGCTTTCCCTTGCCTAAGTCCACCCTGCCCCGTGAAGGCCGGTGTATTCCCTGCATTCCTGCAGCATGACCGAGGGACCCCGGTTCCCGGGGGCCCCCTTCCACCCTCTGGTAATGAAAACACACGCCAGAGTTTTCTTCCCAATTGGCCATGGTTGCCTTAGTAACCAGAGAGGAGCCAATGGCTCCCAAGTCCAGTGGAGCATGAGGTGGCCTGGACCTTGGATTTGGAAATATCAACCGATGGGGCTAGAGACTTTGCCAGCTCAAAGGCAAGAAGGAAGTTTCTAAACTTACTTGGAGGGGGTGGGGAACCCCACAAAACCAACTGTGGGTACACTTCGCAGCTGATTTCTGTTGTGAGTCTGGCTCCCTCTCCTGCTGGGTAACGGCAGAGTAGCTCCCCAAGACCTGGGTGAGAAAGGAAGAGATTCATTCTAACGTCTAGTGATGTTTCCCAAGTCCGGGCCTTTTCTTTTTGAGCCCTTTCTTTGCTTGGCTTTCTTGGGTGTTGGGGCCCGTTGGGTGAGACTGAGAAAGCGTTGCCACCCCGTGAAGAAGGAGTGAGTGGCTAGCAGCGCTTCCTTTTACAGTCATTCTCTGTCCAACAGGACTGTTGTTAGCAGTGCTTACCAGCCAGCCAGCATCCTCATCGCCAGCCTGCTCGCTCGGTGCCCAGCATTCAAACTCACGAGACGGTTTGCTTTTCCAGTTTAAACTCAAGAGAACGGCTAGACTGCGAAACACCTGGAGACTTAGCAAGACTAATCGCCAGAATAAGCACAGTCATGTAGTCTGTTTCTACATTCTGTCCTCACAGTCCCCTAAGCTAATTCTGGGCACTGTTGTGGAGAGCTGAAGATTGATACTACCAAAAAAAAAAAAAAATAATGGGGAATTTCTTTTGCAAAATATCAAGTGGTAAATATTTAGCAACATACGTGCTAAGCCTTCTGAGAATTCAACAACACTCCAAGCCATGGCTGTCATTATTAAAATGATTTAGTAAACACCTGTTTATACGCACCTCTAGATTAGATACCAAATAAAGCAAGTGAAAGTGACAGGGCCCCTCTGGGAACACGGAATGCTTTTTAGTGCTTTTTCAAAGCCAGTGTGCAGGCTTCCACCAAGCCCGCTGCAGAAAAAGAAGGCAGAAACAATTGCATCTTCTAGGTGGGCTGCGGATCTGCAGGCTCTACCAACCCCCGGGTCCAGGAAGCTGGACCGCACCAGCCGAGCTACATAGCTTCTTCCCTTCCACAGTTCCCGGGCACTTGCGCAGCGGCTGCTTAAGGAAAAATGGGGCCTGGAGCAAGTCTCAAGCTGCCCGCTTTCCCCTGCAGAGAATGGGTGGGGTTCCCGGGCACCCTGGGACCCTCTCAAGTCTCCCTCGGAGGTGGATGCCTCCGTTCTAACTGTGTGTGCTGTGTGGGTGGGATCGCAGATGGTAGCCTGGGAGTCCAGGATGATCTCACAGAGAAGCAGAGTTGTGAAATAGCTGGGAGCTTCGAATCTCCAGGCTTGCAGAGGCCAGGGGAACAGGAAGAGGCCCTACTGAATGGCAGAGGGTGTGTGTGTGTGTGTGTGTGTTGCTTTGGGGAGCAAGGTTTTGGGTCATGGGGATACTCTGCTGCTACTTGTGGAGTGGAGTGAAATTTAAATGGGGCCTTAAGGGAGTCGGAGGAGAACCATTTGGCTTGGAGTTCAGGAGTAAGTAAATGAAGGTTAAGAGTACTTCACTTCCCCATAGACCAAGGGAAGTAAAGGAATGAATCTAGCTGCTAGCATTGACTAGTGGGTGAACCAAGGGAGGGTTAAGTGGCCAGAAACCCAAACCAAAAGCCCCCCTCCCTCCCAAACCATGCAAGTACTTTAAACTGATTCTCCCAAGTTGTACTGGCTGCCCAGCTCCTTTTCTCACCGTGTGTAAGAGAGAAAGAAAGAGTGACAGAGAGAGAGAGAGAGAGAGAGGTTCTGGACTCATGCATTTTGAAGGAATGTTGTCAAACAGAGGAGGAAGAAAAGTAATGGTTCATCTAGAATTAACTGTGGGATTAGAACAGTGTAGGGGGAGAGGATCCTTACGGACAAACTCCATGTTTCCTGCTGAGGTTCCTAGGAGGCCGCTCAGACAGGGATGTAACTGGAACAGGGCCTACAGCCCGGGCGCTGTGTCCTCCTGCTACGTCTGAGCACGTTTGGGTATGTTAAGTTCCCTAAGAGAGCGGCATTGTTTCTGTTCACATTTTACTTCCTAACCTTTTAACCTCTCCATACTCCTCCTCTTTCACCACCACTCCCTCTTCCCACCCCGACCCCTATCTTTGTACTGCTTTACAATCATGTCTGAGATGCTCGATTTAGAAATTGAGTGTGCACTGAGGTATCTTCATTGAAAAGTTTCAAAGATAATGTTTCTTTTTAGACTACACAGTAAAAGCTTGGCATGTACACAAGGAGCCCCTACCTAATTCAGAGTACTTTTTGTTCCCAAATGGCCCTGGCTTCCGTCTCCCAGCCGTTTTCAATTGGTTGCTTCCTCTGCCCCAAACAGGTTTGGTTCAGCCCTGCGCCTGCTGTGGGGCGGAGGAGAGAGGTTGGCCCATGATGTAGAATGGCCCTTGGCGAGTGGTGAGGGAGCTCTCCGTGGACTGGCTGGCGTTGCCATCGGCCAGGATACGGGGGCTCAGATGACTCTAGGGGGACATTTTGGTTGCAGCCGGCCAGGAAAGGATGGATTGAGGCCAGGAAAAGACAGACTCTCAGGAAGCCTTGCTAACAAAGCAGGGCTGGTCTCCTAGGACACCCCCCACCCCCCACGAATGCCTGGGAGACATTTAAATAAGGAGTGGCAGTTTAGATTCAGCGCTGAAAGCGAACTCACCTAGGACCAGGCTCTGCCATTTCCAGCATCCTCGGAGCCCTGAGCGTCCATCGAGCCCTGACTTGGTTCCTACCCTTTTACATTGTCTCGGACAACCTGGGATCCGTGCGGCGGACTCGGTTTAGCTTTAAGACCGTGACAAGAGCCTAACCGGTGCTTAGAGAGGTGGCCTTGGAGATGCAGGGAGGAGGCCTCCACCCTGGAACGCTGTGTTGCCATAGTTTCATGAAATATTCAAGCAGCCAGTTTGCCAACGGGTTGCTTTTTAATACTCTCGGCGATACTTGGTGTTGAACCATGAACCTGCTGGAACCTCGCTACCAGGGAAAGAAAGACCATCTCGTCTCCTGCCCTTTGGAGAAGCAAGCCCCAATCCAGACAGTCCATGAGTGTTCTTCCCTGGATTGCCTGTGGGCAGAACTGCTAACTTGATTATTCAATTAAGTTCTATTGACTGTCGCCATTGCGTCACGCTCAGGCATTTACGTATCTATGTCTCTGTGTGTTTCCTTCTTCCAAAATAATCCAGCTGCATATCTGGCTGAACCCTTGAAAGATGTGAGCTGGCAAAAGTAAAAGGAGTAAAAGTAAATAATGCTGTAGTGAGAGGCCTGACTAGGGGCCAGATCTTCCCCTTGGTCTTCTTTTTTTCTGAGGGTTTTAAAGGAATCCAGTCTCATCTTGAGTCGGGTGTGTACAGCGCGTCATAATCCTTCGTCTAGCAACTCCCCAGGCAGCTGAGAAGCTCAACGGGAGAATGACTGTGAACCAGTGTACACAGGTAGAATTCCCTCTCTTCATCAGAGAGGGAGCGCCAATCTCAATACCATTTCAAAGCACTTCAGACAGCTTCTCAGGTGTTGCTGGATGCCTGACAATATTAAAAAAACAAACAAACAAAAATAAACGCTCAAAGATGCGTATGTCAAGCCCAGCGAAACTGAGTCTACCTGGCCTGACTTGTAGCCGGAGTAACCAGTGAAGGCTTGAGCAATCGATGAAGATAGAGCTGATCTCTTGACTCCTAGAAGAATCCAGTGGTTTTCTTAACAACTGTCAAGCAACCTGCGGCCAGTAGAAGCTCAGGACTGTGGGGCCATTTGGACTGTGGTGTTTCCACCAGAAGGTCAGGAGCTGGGGCTGAAGGGTCTCCTTATGCCTGGCAGCTGTCCACTACCATGCTGCCGCTACCCCACCGTCACAGGACATGACTTCCGCTTTCAGTCTCAAGTCTGAAGCCAAAGTGGCGAAAAATCCTTTGATGGGGCCGAATATCTGGAAATAGAGCCATTGAGAGCAAGAAGGACACCCCCCTGGGTAAACACATGCTCTCTGCCCTATCTGTCATGGATCACCCAAACATGGACACAGTTCTCCAAAACAGAAAGACAGGCTGTAGGGAAAATAGAATGGTGCTTCAAAAACTAACAACGGCTTTGGGAAAAAATAAACTGATTTCCGTTGACAGTAAAAATGCCAACGTTCGTAGACAGAGAGAGGGAGCACTCCCATATCACTCCTTTGAAGCATGTATCAGACCAGGAACAGGCTTTATTTCACATTGGAAGTGGGTAAGAGTAACCTTTCCTTTCTCTGAGTAAAAATAATCTCCTCCTCGGAAAGTGGGCTGGGAAACATTTGCATTTATTTGAACCCCAACTCATTTCCGCCCAGCCTCTGGACTCATGATCTGTGCAGCCAGTTACATGTTAATGTTTATCTTCTAAAATAAGCCACATGGAAATGTCACCCATGCCTCTTTATATTTTTAGAGTGGGGTAGGACTAACCACCGTTTATTGAACGCCTGGTGCCACCAAACGTTTCCCAGGTCAGCGTTCGTCCTGTGTACATGAACTGTGTTCACCATGCTGTGCAGTCCCTCTGTCCTCCGTTTCCTTCACTCTCCGTCACTCAGGAGTGTTCTCACTGTTTCTTGTTTAACACAACTTAACACAACTTAATCCTTACACCCGCCCTCTGAGACCTGTATGAAGACTACTTTTCCGATGAGGACACTGAGGACCAGGGTTCGGATGTAAAGTGACAAAGGACATCCATCATCCAGATAGCTTGGATGGATGGAACTTCCCAAGGTGGGGGGAGCTTCCCAGCATTTGTCCTACATGTTTTTCTACTCATGGGAAAGAGGAGGAAGAAGAACCCATCATCCATCTATCGTAGAGAATCTACCTTGACGCGGAAGCGTGTTTAGATTTGTGTTGGGTTTAGATTTGCGTTGTGGCAGTATCTTGCTTCTGCTGGTCATGTGGAGTGACTAGCTGGTCCTCGTGTGTACTGGACCCTTGGCCCAGCCTGTCTTCATGAGACCATTCGCGTGCTGTTCGTTTCTTCCCGGTCCCTTTCTGTTCTTCATAGCCTTCTGTAGACTTTCCCCAAGGCCCTGGTCCAGGACATTTTGTCTTTGAGGTGGCCACTTCGTGGCCTGGCCTAGCTTTCTGTGCTCAGGTTCATGTGGTCTTCTCAGCAGTGCCCTCTGGGAACGCAGACCCTCCGTTTCTCTGAAGAAGATTCCCATGGCATCTGGAGACCATCCTTGCAAGCTGAGCTTCTTGGGCCTCGTGCATAATTTCTTTATTTTCAAACGATAGCTTGCTTGAGATTTCATTTATCCAACATAAGAGCCATCCTTTCAGAGTGTCCATTCCAGTGGTGTTTGGTATACTTAGCAAGCCCTGCAACCATCCCCGTTGTTATTCTTTACTAAATACTTTTATTGGGGGCTCTTACGTCTCTGATCACAATCCATATATTCCTCCAATGTGTCAAGCACATTTGCACATATGCCGCCATCATCATTTTCTTCCCACTTGATTCCCTAATAACAACTCCCCATTTCTTCCCCCTCCCTCCCGCCCTCCCTCCTTGATGAGTTACAGATGATTTTTTCCCATATCTTACATTGTCCTACATTGTCCCTCACCCACTTTTTTGTTATTGGTCCCCCTGGGAGGGGGTTCTAGTGTGAGCCTTGTGATCGATTCCTCCTTTCTCCCCTCACCCTCCCCCAATTCTGGTATCTCTGCTTTCATTGTTGGCCCTGAGGGGTTTATCTATCCTGGATTCCTTGTGTTTCGAGCTCTTATCTGTAGCAGTGTGTATGCTCTGGTCTAATCCGGTTTGAATTGGTAGAATTGAAGTCATGATGGTTGGGGGAAGGAAGCACCAAAAAGATAGAGGAAAATTGTGTGGTTCATTGGTGCTATATTGCACCCTGACTGACTCGTCTCTTCCTGTGACCCCTCTGTGAGGGGATGTCTAATTGTCTACAGATGGGCATTGGGTCTCCACTCCATACCCCTCCCCTCATTCACCTTGGGTATGGTTTTATTCTGGGTCTTAGATGCCTGATATCTGATCCCATTGGCACCCCATGATCATACAGGCTGGTGTTCTTTTTCCATGTGAGCTTTGCTGCTTCTCAGATAGATGGCCGCTTGTTTATCTTTGAGCCTTTAAGACCCCAGATGCTATATCTTTTGATAGCCGGGCACCATCAGCTTTCTTCACCACATTTGCTTATGAACCCACTTTGTCTTCAGCGATCGTGTCAGGAAGGTGAGCATCACAGAATGGCGGATTGTTAGAACAGAGTGTTCTTGACCATTATTGGACTCCAGAACATTTTGTCACCTTCAAAAGAGGAGCTAGACCCATTGGTAATCACTCTTTACCCCCTCCTTCTTCTAGCCCCTGACATTATTGACAGCAATGATGACCCTTTGATTGGGAGCTAGCCCATGTGGGTAGCCAATTGGCAGTGTGCATCATGCATGTCAGACCTAGATAATTAGTGACAATCTATGTTCTCAGTGATGGAGTTAAACGAAGCGCATGAGATTAATTGGGAATCTAGGTGTCATTTTTTAGGTGGGATCAAGTGGTTTCTCTCAGTTGCTCAAACGGATTATCTGAATCAATCGTAGGCTGTATGTCAGACCTACTGATGGGTGAAGAGACCTTGAAAAACTCACTTCCTGGTGTGACTCCCCAAGTTCGAATGAGGATATAGCACTAGGGAATCTTGCTGTGTTAGTAGGGAAAGTCTAGTGTTTTCTCTAGGTTCCCAGTGCCAATAAGAGAGATTTGACTTTAACTGAGTGTTGAACAATTGCTAGCTGTCTTTTGATGAGCAGTGAATTGAGATGGCCTCCACTAGTCTGGACAGAGCAGAGGATGGACACTGGTACAGATAGGAGCTGGAGGCACAGGGAATCCGGGGTGGATGATCCCTTCAGGACCAGGGGTGTGAGTGGCGATACTGAGAGGGTAGAGGGAGAGTGGGTTGGAAAGAGGGAACCGATGACAAGGATCCACATGTAACCTCCTCCCTGGGGGACGGACCACAGAAAAGGGAGACGCCGGACAGGGCAAGATATGACAAAATAATAATTTATAATTTATAAATTATCAAGGGCTCATGAGGGAGGGGGAGCGGGGAGGGAGGGGAAAAAAAAGAGGACCTGATGCAAAGGGCTTAAGAGAGCAGATGCTTTGAAAAATGATGAGGGCAAAGAATGTACAGATGTGCTTTACACAATTGATGTATGTGTGGATTGTGATAAGAGTTGTATGAGTCCCTAGTGAAACGTTTATTTAAAAAAAAAGGTCTCTCGAGGCAGTTTAGCTTTCACCTCCATGTCCACCGAATTTTGTAACTTGACAGGAAATGGGCGTTTGGCAAGACAGAGCTATTTAGTCTGTCTGTCTCTTTCTCTCTGCCTGCTTGTCAGTCTTTTCCAGTCGCACCCCCGCCTGTGGACAGAATGTTTGGTTTGATCATCATTTGGGCTCTGGGAAGAGAATTGCTGCTCTTTGACATGTGGTTGGTTCACGTGGACGAAGGACTTCAGCCGCCCTGTCCCAAAGCAAGGCTGTTGATCAGAGGGCCTCTCCCAGCCTGGAGCCGGTCTTTGGGGCAGTGTCCCAGGGCTCCTGCTTGCTCCCTGCATTGCAGGCCAAGGAGGAGCGAACTGAGAAGAAAATCAGGAGGTGGAGAGA
The DNA here is from genome assembly GCF_050624435.1 of Tenrec ecaudatus. Lineage (NCBI taxonomy): Eukaryota > Metazoa > Chordata > Mammalia > Afrosoricida > Tenrecidae > Tenrec > Tenrec ecaudatus. Next base: position 133,858,950 of record NC_134535.1, read on the forward strand.
GCCATCCAAAGAGGAAGGAGACAAAGGATAGATTACAGACGGGAAGGAGAGAGCAAGCAAGGGGCAACAGAACATTGAGTATGTGGGTGGGGGGACAAATGAAATGCGCCTGGAAGCCTCTTTCCCAAATCGGTATGGCTATTTTTTTTGATCTGCCTAAAAACAACAACACCATCTTATATTTTGATTGTTCTGTAATACCTTTGAAATCATTTTCACATCTTCCATTTTCAAGTCACCTTCAAAAAATCTTATGAAGTCAGGGGACAAGTTTTACTATTCTTGTCTCCTCCAAAGCCGAGAGCATCCGGACCATTTACCAGCTTAGGGGAGGCAAACACTGACTTTTTTTTTTTTTGGTGTTTGTGTATTCTGTGTTAGGCTGTACCCTTGGTGAACTCATGTGAAATTGTGTTGACTCCTTACCCAAACCCCACGGAAGTGGGATAGCTTGCTGGGTGACAGAATGGGCTGGCATTCTCATCTCTGGCTTCTGGTCCCGCGCTCACTCTTTATCCGACTCTTAGCCATCGGATCCCGCTGTCTGGCTTCTGTTGTGGCTCCAGAAGCTCAAAGCCTGGGGAGCTTCACCTGTCTTTGGGAGCCGTGGATCTGTTGGTCCAGTACCCAGGCCCCTGGTAGGTTCAGCGCGCGCACAGAAATGTGTGTGCATTTCTTGCTTACAGCAGAGTTCATTTTGATAAGGCAGAAAAAAGCAAGTTGATCGCTTTAAAGCAGGATGCACCCGGATTTAAACCAACTTCTGATCAATTCTTCTCATGTGGGTTCTGCCCAGATCCTGCTTGCAGGTGTGTCTTGCCTAGTACCCAGACCCGTCGTGGCATTAGCAGTAGTTTTCTTACGTGTTTTTTTTTTCCGGTTTTCAGCAAGGCTGCGTGCTTTGGTTTAGTAAGTTCATGGGCATCTTCTAGAGTTTGTCTTCTGGGTTCTTCATCTCAGGGACCGGTCCTTGCCATCTTTTTGTCAGAGTATCTTTTCTGCCATACATCCTTTAATGGTCTCCAAAATCCGTTTCTTAAACATTCTCGAGAAGGCCAAAGATCCCTTTCCCCACATGCTGTTCACACATGATGGTGTCGGATGCCTTCGCGATCTTTGTATCCACGCACAGCGTTTCCCCAAGGTCGATGCTTCTGTTGCCAAGTCGGGCTGCCGAGACCTCCTGATGGAAGCTCTACATCTGAGCGAATTACAGTCACTCTTGTCTCGTACTGGCTCTGCGGCAGCTAGGGTCTCATGCCACTGCTTTCCAGTTATTTAAGAGGCAAACATTTTTGACCTATGCCCAGTTGTCTGAAAGACCAGGAGGTATGGAAGCTACGCCCCCTGCCCCCATAGGATAAATTGACTGTGAAATGTCCTTAAAACGCGTTATTTCCTGCCAGTTGTGATAAAAACAATCTCAGGTTCTTCTCCACACACCCCCTCCTGATTTGGGATGGTTAATCATTACCCCAAATTCACTGAACACCTGCTACTTGTAAGACCGTTTGCCGGCAGGGCTTTTATATTCAAAGGGACCTAAAAGGTTACAGCCTGTGAATCCCTTTTAAAGAGGGTCCATGCTAATAGGCAAGCTGCCCCCCAACATAGGCAGACCAGCCCACCTCTGCAGCTGTAGTCAAGGGCAGCGAATGCTCGATGCCACGGAGACGCAAAGACCAAGAGCCCCACGGCGTAAAGAAGGAAAGCGGTAGAGTCTGATGGAGTCAGTGGGCGAAGCGGATATCAAGGTGGTGACATGAGTGAACCTTGAAGGGTGGCCAGAGGTGGCTTAGAGGAGGTGGGAATTAAAAAAATTTTTTTTTCTTGGGAGCTTGTACAATTCTTACCACAATCCATACATCCATCCATTGTGTCAAGCACGTGTGTACATTTGTTGCCATCATCATTGTCAAAACATTTGCTTTCTGCTTGAGTCCTTGGTATCAGCTTTTGATTTTTTTCCCCTCCCTCCCTGCTACCCTTCCCTCATGAACCCTTGTTAATTTATAAATTATTATTATTTTGTCCTATCTTACACTGTCCGACGTCTCCCTTCACCCCCTTTTCTGTTGTCCGTCCCCCAGGGAGGAGGTCACATGTAGGAGGTGGGCATTCTTAGCAGGGAGGTACAGTCAAGAAAGTACGACAGAAAGCATGTCTGTGGGATTTTAAAGGAAGAGTGGGATCCAAGCACAGGCTCTACAAGGGGGGGAAGTGGGAGAGGAGGTTTGAGTGGCAGGAAAGGGACACCATGTGGAGTGTCTTCATGACCAGGCTGAAGAGTGCATCCCAGGTGGTATGGAGGCCGTTGACAGTCTTTGGTCAAGGGCACCGTGTGGTCAAGGGCACTGCGCCTACAGGGGAGTCGTTGTCAGGCAGGAGCTAAGGCTGTAGGTGGAGGGACAGTTCTGAGGCCATTGCTATAATTCAGAGGGAGAAAAAGGGATTTTCCCAACAAAACACCAAAGGTCAAGGGACCCCCTTTGATGTTATCCAGACAGACCACTTCCTGAGGTGGAGCGGGCAGAGGGTTGGCTTGGGGGCAAATGGATGTGTACCCAGCACACACGAAGACTTGGCGTTCCTTTCAAGAAGGTGGCGTTTAGAAGACCGTCCTCAGGGGAGCTTGAGCAAAGGGCAGTGGTGGGAGGGCTGGAGGTGGGGCCCTTTCCTCAGGAGGACAGGAAGTGGTAGCATGGAGGCAGGGACAGTGGTTAGGAGAACCTCCTCCCTATTGACTGCAGGTCACAGGGCTCAAGGGAGGCGAGAACGTCACCATCCATGAGGACTGGACCGGGGGGAAGGAAGATGGGAACGGAGAAGAAACCCGGAACAGGGGAGTTGATGACTTCTTTGCCATTGGGTCGCTCAGCGTGGCTCAGGGTGATCTTTGTGTAGTTAGGTGACAGAGCTGAGGCATGGCGGGTGCGAGCCTCTCAAGACTGGCATCTGTTCCTGAAAGGGAAGGGAGGGGGTGATGGGAACAGGAGATCTGGGGGATGCAGGAGAGGGGCCTTTGGGTGAAGCAGACCTGGATGATGGCGGCAGACATGGGACCAAGGAGAGCTGTAGTAGTTTGGGCCTCAGCAAAGGAGGTGGAATTCTTGGTCTTCAGAGACAGATACGAAGTAAGCCGAGAGAACTTACATTTCGAGTGGTATTGGGAGGGAGAAAGCCGAAAGAGGAGATAGGAAGCATTTTAGGGTGTAAGAGTGTTAGATACGCAGGCGGTGCAGAGAGAGGGGAGGGAAGCTGGAAGGCAGTCTGAGCTTGAAGGGACAAGTCGCCAGTTAGTGGGAAACACCATGGAACGCTGCAAAGAGATGGCAAGGTCCCCGAATCTCAGGGGGAACCCCCAGGAAACCAAGTAGTATGGTAACAACAATCCATTTCCTCTGTCTCCTGTGTGGTTTTGAACTGCCGGCCTCGAGATGAGCAGCCCAAAGGATAACCCAGGCCAATGCTAACAAGACTGAGAGAAGTCCCCCAGAATTGAGCTTGGCCAACTGAGAGAGGCTCTAACCAAGTCAGGAGGACAAAGGGGCTGTGGCCTTGTAAAGAGACAAGCGAAGCTCTAGTTACAGTGGCCGCTTGGGTGAATCGAGGCGGTTGTCTGGAAGACATGAGGAGTCTGGTGGAAATGGAGGCTCAGGACGCACCAGTCTAGGGATGCTGACTTCTCCAGCCTTCCTCTGTTACCACGGAGTGTTCATCAGGATAGCTGACTGGCCCCTCGAGCTCTGAGGTGTGTGCATACAGGGGCAGGTGAGCCTTGTATTGGACTCATGGGCCCAGGAGGACAATGATACGCCTGGCTGCCAGGGCCGTGCCAGTAACTGAAGGAAGCTAGGTGTCGGCTGAGGATATTGGAGGCATGCATGCATGTGCACAGAGCGGTAGGCACATAAAGATACACGTTAGTAACTTCCCAATTTGGTGGCCTGAAACTCTTCTGGGTACTGACACCAAAGAGGAGAGTCCTGACCCAAAGCCCGACCCGAGGTTGTGTGCAGGGCATGGATGGAAGCAGGTGCCATGAGGAGGCGTGTGGTTTGCATCACACGCCAGGCTTTCTGCAGACTCGTTATCATGGACCAGGGATTTGCACTGCCAGCCTCCATCACGGCGCACCAGTGGAGAAGGAGGAGTCTTCTGAGCATCTGCAGGGTGCGTGACCTGGGGGTGACCTACTATCTCCCCCTAAGTCTGGAGCACCCCTGCCCCTGTGCCTGCCCTGCCCTGCTCAACATAGAATCAGCCATTCATCCCCACCTGTGATACAGGCTCGTTAACTGGCTGGCCCCAGTTGAGGGCTGAGCACGGTGGTTTTAGACCCTTGCAATGAGATCAGGATATCCAATGGCTGGGAAACGAGTGTTTCATTGATTTCTTCCTTATCCTCTGCCCCCGCACCCACCCCCCTCCAGAAATGTTACAGACCCGCGAGAGAATCGCAGGTTGGATCCCAGTTGGCCTTGCAGGGTCAGGGTGGCCTGTGATCAAGAAAAAGACCCCAAATGTTTGATCATTGAATACCTCTTTGAATACCATGGAAGATGCTCCGCTGCATTGACTCTTGATCAAGAAAGGAGCCGATGACTGGGCAACGAAGTGGCGCCCCACCCAGCACCCTTGTTCCTGTTGCGTGTGCAGAGGTTTCTGGTGGGGAGAGGTCTGGCAGGCAGCATGATCGGACTGAATGTTCTTTCCCAGAGGCACTGGGAGGGGCGGTGGCTGGCACTTCCCCCAGTGTCTCCAGAGACTCGGAGGCCAGGCCTCCACTCTTCCATTTAGAGTGGGCGGGTGGCTGGGTGGGGGTGGTATCTTTACATTGGCCTGGGTCTTTGGGTGCAGTGAGGCCACTTTTGTTCTTGTGTGTTAGCTTGGTTTCCGCAAAGAGGCACAGCTTTGGCTTTTCGGTCGTAAATGCCAACTTGCCCTCTGTTTAGGGTGGCGTGTTAGCCCATCCTGGTGAAATGCGTAGACAGCCCAGTGGCCCTCAGTCCTGGCCTGCTGTGTCTCCCTCCCTGTCTCTTTCAACACACGCTTTGCTCTCCATGTTCTACTGCTCTGGCAGGGCAGTCCTGGAAGCCGGGGCCTCTAGCTAGCGCCACACCTTTGTGCTAGTCTTGGTGAAGGACGTAGAAGTGCTGGTCTGTCTTGACATGCCCAGAAATGGCGTGTTTGATAGCTCTCATGGGGTTGCATGCTGGTCTGGTGGCCACCACTTCACCCGATTGGCCTTGTCTGCAAAACCTACTTGCCGTTTGGCTTCCTCATTCCGGTGAACTCTTAAGGGCAGTGCTGAAAACTGGTTTTCTTCCTGGTTCTGAGCAAGACGCAGCTTTGGGAATTTTCCTGTATTTTTTCTCTCCAGGAAACTTGGGCTGAATGAAGTGTTTTCATCTGAGGGTGTCAGTGGTGGGATGAAGGCTGAGTCCAGAAGGGCGGGCTTCCTCAATTCCAGTTGCTATTGCTCTCTTGACGGCCGGGCGTGACTGGCTTCAATGGAATGGAGAACAGAAAGTCCTGAATCAGAAAAGGATGGAAGGGACAGTGTTCCCGGATTGGGTGGAGCAATGAAATGGCCCGGTTTACCCGAGCACCGGCGGCTCTTCTTCCAGACATCTGTAGATATGACAGGGGACTCATGTACATATCTCCTTGGCCCACTGCCAATCAGTCGGTGCCCACTTGTTGGCTCCAAGTATTTACAGAAATGGGCTGCTCCATCGTTCTCCCGCAGAGTTGCTGGTGGGTTCAATCCACCAGCCTTTCTGTTCACAGCCCGACCATGAACTCCTGCACCGTCAGGGAGTCTTCTTTGGCCCTCCCCGCCCTCCCATTGCCGTAAAGCCTGTTCCAACTCATAGCGGCCCTATCTGGGCTTGTGAGGCTTTGTCAGACGTTCAGGGAGCGGGACCCTCGTCTTTCTCCCGAGCATAGCTGGTGGGCTTGAGCCGCCTGGTGGTGATTGGAAATCACCTGGTGGCCAGCAGCTCAATGCTTACCTGACAGCGGCCCAGCCTCCTTTCCACCGTCCACAAAGAAGCACAGATTGGCATCTCCAAAGCGTGTATAATTAAGTGGTCTTCAATTTGAAAGGTAGAGAATAACATGGCAATAAAGGTCATCTGATGTGATACTCAGCGTACATGAACAGAAATTCTCAACCCAAGGTTTTTATTGAAAGTGTCCTCCAAAGGGCAGAGTGCCGAATAAAGGTTGACCATGAGAATGGGAGCGAAGAAAGTAAAAGGAAATAGAGGAAAGAACTAGGAGACAAAAGACATTTATAGAGGTATAAACATAGGTATGTATATGTATATGTGAATATGTGTAACGCTAGGGATGTAGGTCTATGTACATATACTTCTAGGTTAAGTGGTAAGGCAGCAGACGGACATTGGGCATATATATCCTCCCCCCATGCAAGAGCACTTTGTTCTAACAACCTGGCATTCATGATGCTCAGCTTCCCAACACGATCACTGAAGACAACATGGTTACATAAGCTAATGTGGCAAAGAAAGCTGATGGTGTCCAGCTATCAAAAGTCTGGGGTCTTAAAGGCTTGAAGGTAAACAAGTGGCCATCTAACAGGGTAGCAACAAAGCCCACATGGAAGAAACACACCAGCCTGTGTGATCACGAGGTGTCAATGGGATCAGGCATCAGAAAACCCAAAACAAATAACCATTTCAATGTAAGTGGGGTTGGATGGAGATCCTAAGTCCATCTGTAGACAATTGGGACATCCCCTCACAGAGGGGTCACAGGGAGGAGATGAGCCAGTCAGGGTGCAGTAGAGCACCAAGGGAGCACACAACTTTCCTCTAGTTCTTTTATGCTTTCCACCCCCACTACCATGACCCCTGTTCTACCTTACAAATCTGGCTAGACCCGACCATGTACACGCATACAGATAAGAGTTCATAACACAGGGAATCCAGGACAGGTAAACCCCTCAGGACTAACCATGAGAGTAGGATACCATGAGCGTAGGGGGAAGGTGGGGGGAGAGAGGGGGAACCGATCATAATGATGAATGTATAACACGCCCTCCCCTCTTCAAGGGGGATAAACAACAGAAACACGGATGAAGAGAGACAGCGAATGGTATGAAATATAAAATTAATTAATAAATTATCATGGATTCAAGAGGGTGGGAGAGTGGAGGAGGGAGCGGGGAAAAGAGCTGATACCAAGGGCTCAAGTAGAAAGAAAATGTTTTGGAAATGATGATGACAACACGTACAAATGTGCTCGATACAACTGAAGTATGGATTGTTATAAGAGCTGGAAGAGCTCCCAATAAAATTATTTATTAAAAAATAATAACATTAAAAAAGAAAGAAAACGTATCTTCCAACAGTTGGGGGCTACGCTGTACAAGTCCTTAGAGTCTGTATGCGGTGTGTGCGTGCCAAGAGGATTGCGCAGAGAGGGGCTAGGGCTGGAAAAAAGGGGGAGACGGAGGGACAGAAAGAGAATGAGCAAGTGGGGGAGAAGCAGAGAAGAACGAACAGTGTGACTTAGCTGGAGCTCTCTGAAAGATAACCTGTGGTCACAAGATGCACACATCTACCGGGACAAGGGGATCTGTCCTCTTCACTTGCTTTGCCATTTGGTTGACCCACTTCGTGTTGCCAGGTCTCCCTATTGATACCCTTCCCTTCAAGTTAGAAGCCCGTGTGTTTTAACCCCATTTATAAGCGACTTTAGTATATCAAGGGATTGACTGACATGCAAACCAAACCCACTGCCATTGAGTCGATTCCAGCACTCCGTGACCCTGTAGAATAGAGTAGAACTCCCCCATCAGGCTTCCTGTGGCTGGAAATCCTGTGCACGCTGCTGGCCCGTCCCCCGCGGTGTGGCTGGGGGTTTGAACTGACGAGCTTTAGGAGCACGGCAGATGCTCTTAGCCACTGTGCCACCAGGGCGCCTTGTGTTGACGAACAGAGGAGACGAGTTTGTCCGGTCACTTAGGCATTGAGCTGCACTGGAAAATTCCATGACATTTTTGAAGTTCGAAATACTTAAGGGATATTTTGCTCTTTCGCTTAGAAAGAACACCGTGAGGTTGGGGCAGGAAGAAGTATACAATAGTCCTGCTTTGGGTTTTAAAGGCGGTGGGAAATTCTGTGTTTTCTTATGCTTACAGGTGCGACAGGGTCTTGAACTGGGGTACTTTATCATCCACGCGGTGTCCATGAGTGACTGAGAAGCCTCCGAGCTCTTCCCATGAACGTTTTGTGAGGAAGCTTCCTGAATTGGATTCTTTTCTTTCCGTCTGGGTTTCTTTCCATGTCACCAAAGTGCACATTGTTGGGGTTCTTCTTGCAAAGGGCCATGAATAGTAAGCTTCTTCAGCCTTCCTTGGTCTGGGCTTGTCCGTGTGTGTGTGTGTGTGTGTGTGTGTGTGTGTGTTCACTCTTGAAGGATGCTTTAGTCAGAATAGAGTTCAGAGTCAGCAGTTACCTCTGTTCGGTAATTTGAAATATCCCATTGTCATCTGGTCCCTATTGTGCTGATGAAAAGTCTGCTCTCAGTCCAAATTAGTAGTCACTTCTGATTTTCAAAATATATAATTGTTTTATCCTTAATTTTTTTAACTTTATGGTGCTGTGCTAATATGTCGTGTTTCATCTGTGATTTTGGTCTTGCCCGTGACTTGGTGAGATACTTCAGTCTGAGAATCAGGTGGTTCTCCGGTTCTGGAACATTGACCCTTGTTATTTTAAAAATATTTTACTCCCTAGTCTATTTTATTTTTAGTGTGCATTACTGAAATACATATTCATCTTTCTCATGCTACCCTTTCTCTTAATTACTTGTTTGCATTTTATAATTATCTCTCTTTGCTGTATTCTAGGTTGTTGGTTAATCCCATTTCTCAATTCATCAGTTTTATCTTCAACTATATAACATGCTCTGTAACTTGTAATTGTATTTTTAAAATTTTATTTCTAAGCAGTCTATCTTACTATCCATTTTTTCATAGTGAGTTTTTTCTTTTGTTTCTATTCTGTATTTTAGATTTTTTAATGGTTTCCATTCCATCTTTGAGAAACTTAAGTGACATGATCAACAAAATGGACGCAATCAGTGATTTGCTGGCTGATTGGCTGTTAATCATGGGCTGCTGGGTACGGGTTGGATTGCTCGATCGATAAAGTCAGTTGTTCAAATCCATTAGATGCCCTTTTTTGTTTTTTTCCAAAATTTTATTTTCAACCATTTTCTTGGCACGTCGTCCACACACCGTACAGTTCAGTAAAGGTGGCTTTTGTCATGAAGCTTTAATAAGCTCCAGAAGTCCTGTGTAGAGTTGACGTGAGCCGGGGTCATCTTGAGGGCAAGCGGAGATTTGGAATGATCTTAAAACATGTCTGTTACCTTCGTAGTCTACTTCAGGTACTGCGTCTGTTCCAGTTCTTCGGGAAGGACGATTTCGCGTATTGCGTTGGCTGGCTTTCACTGTGTGCCCCTTTGTGGCGGCACACTGAGTGTGAGCTCATCTTTACTGTGACCTTTCTAAGCCTGCCCAATGGCCAAGGGCTGACAGCGTGCTGCTTTGCATCTGACCTGGTGGACAGTCTCCGTGGTCTCCTGGGTCTCAGGCAGTTTTCAGTGTCCCCTTCTTGACTGACCGGGCCCACCCTGAGTCAAAACAACGTTTCCACACTGCAGTCTTAGAGCACTGCTCTCAAAGGAATGTCGCAAGTGAGGAACTTCAGGAAACTAAACTGTGTCTTCTAGCAGTTTAGGGGCTAGAAGTTTAAAGTCAGGGGGCCGGCTCTACAGAAAGGCTTTTTCTTTCTGTTTGCTCTAGAGGAGGATTGTTGTCTTGTCCGGGTGGTCTCCATGTAGCAACAGATGTCTTTCCTCTCACCTCTACCTCCCAGCTCGTATTGATTCTCTTTTAGATCAAGAGAGGGAGCCCTGGCGGAACAGTGGTTACCTGTTGGACTGTGATCCCCCAGGTCGGTAGTTTGAAGCCACCAGCCTCTACTCAGGAGAAAGGGCTTTCTACTCCCGTAAACAGTTACGATCTTGGAAGCTCACAGGGCAGTTCTATCCTGTCCTACATGAGTTTTTAAAATTAACTTTAGTTGTTCTATCTCAAGTGAGACTGACCCAAGATACACCCTGCCCTCACTCTGCCTCACGGCAACGCCAGCCTCTTCTCCGATGGCATAGAGGTTTGGGTTGATAACAACTGCTTGCTTGGGGTGCAGCTCAATTCTTAACATTTTACCTTTAGTCTCCTAAAAATCCACAGCCTTTCATGAATCCAAATCCTATAAAGTTTTAAATCAGCCCCAAGTCAAAATTCCGTCTTTTGAACCAGCTAAGCCAAATATGGGTGAAACTTTAGGGGCATTCAATCCTGGGGAAAGTTCCTCTTCATCTGCGAACCTTTGAAATCTAGGCTCTAGTAGTTTCCAAACTATAGTAGTGGAGCAAGCACAAGTCAAGCATTTCCATTACAAAGGCGAGACATTGGAGAAGGCCAAATGGATACCAAACCAAGTGTGGAGCCCAGCAGAGCATGTTCAATCCGCTTCCAAGCCTGGACAACAGTCCCCTGATCACTGAGACTCTGGGCAAAGGCCCTGCCCTCCAGGCTCTTCGTGTTGGCCATGCTTGCTGGATTTCCGGAGGAGACCCCTTGGCCTTGGTCTCCGGCCCCATTCTCCAGTCTCGCTGGGATGGCAGCTCAGTTCCCTTGGTTCTGGGTGACCTCATTTTCTGCCTTCATCTGAATGACAGTCTCTTGCCCTAGGCCCCCGGAGGGCCTTGTTCTTCTGTCAATGGCAGGGCATGGTGCCCCATGCCCCTCTCTGGTCTATCTTCACGGCCGCCCCACCCTCTATTAAAGATCTGTGGACCCCCACTTTGAGATCAGAAGATGTGGCTTCAACATTTGAAACCAAGAAGACCCTGTTTCCCAGGTTCCTTCCAACAGTTCTGCTGGTCTCCCAGCTGCTCCATGGAGAGGCCGTTTCTTCTTTTGGAGGACAACGGATGGAGCTCCTTCGGCCTGGTTCCTACTGTAGCATTCCAAGAAACAGACATTTTTCTTTCCTTTCATCTGGTCTCTCACAGCCTCCAGTCTAAGCTGATGGGTTTTGTGCTGCGGCTTAATCTCTTTAACAAAAGATGGTGCAGCCACATCCTTAGTGATAATCCCAGGGCATGTGCCCTCAGTTTGGACAGCAGAATTGTCCATATTTTTAGGCTCCATTTTTATTTCGCATGGTTCCTTTTTAAGCATTTCCTCTTGCATTTCACAGGAAGTGGCTAGAGGAGACCACGTGGCCCTCTCTAAGCGCTGGCTTAGAAATGCCCTCCAAATGTTCGAGCCCATTACTCGCCAGTTCCATCATCCATCACACGCCTGAGCACAATTCAGACAAGCGCCCTCCTCCATCCATTATTCAGTCCCCGGTTCGTCATCTTCTCGTCCTTCGGAGGGCATGTTTCTAGCCTCGTGTGTTGACACCACATAGTTTCTCTCTGATGATTGGGATTCACCCACTCTCTTCTGAGCCTGCACCAGCATTGCCTTTGGCATTCACAATCCTACCAGCAGTCCCTTCAAGGCTTAAGTGTTTACTGGTGGGCACCCTAAAACGTGTCTAACTTCCACCCATGACCAATTCCAAAATGGACTCACGTTTTAGGTATTTGTTTGAGCGGTTTCCCACGTCTCCGTACCAATTTCTTAGTTATTCAATGCTGTTATGGCAGAATTGCCTCAAATGGGTTCCTTTAGAAAACAGATTCATTTTCTCACAGGTAGGAAGCTAGAAGTTTCTGTCGGCTGGCTTCATGTAGCTTGGCATGCTTTTGCTATCTCTGTTCCCAAACCCAGCTTCCTGTCAGAGTTCATGCCGTCTGAGGCTGTCACTGCGTATGGAGGAGCGGCTAGTAGTTTTGAACTTGGGACCTTGTGGATCGCAGCCCAACTTGTAACCATGATAACACCATCTCCATCTCCATCTGGGCTAGCTAGCCCGAATTTTATTTCTTTTATGTCTCAAAATAAATTGACTCATGATAGGCTCCACACTAATCCTGCCTCATTAGCATAACAAAGACAACCCATTGCTTAATTGGATTATAACCACAGGCCTGGAGATCAGTGTTTACCACACATATTGTTTTTTTGGGAGGGCATCACAAGTCACTTCATAACAAGTCATGTTTTAAAAATGAGGGTTCATTTGTAGACATTAAAATGTTCAGTCTGGTGGGTGTGAAGCTCTGGTTCTCATACTAAATTTGGAGTTTCATCCTTTGATTACTGTGCACGCCCCCACTGGCTCTTAGATTTGTCTGTGGAAATAGGACTTGCCTTCCCTTGCCCTCCTTTACTTCTTCCACTCTCCCCTGGCGTCTTGGCTTCCAGGACTGGAGCAGAGGACGGAGCCTGAGAAGAACTGGGCCTCAAGTATTTCCTTAGTTGGTATATATATATATTTTTTTTGCCTGACATGGTCTGGCCATTGTGCTTTCTTTATATGGCCGTGACCCCAGAACTGGCTCGTCACTGGGGCACCTTTGTAGGCTCTTAGAAGGTCCCCGGGGGGGGGGGGGTTCAGCCTTTACTTGATGAGGGTGATGTGAATACCCCTCCCGGTCAGGCCCCCTTGGGGCAAGTGCCTTATGGTGACTTGAATCCTTCCACGGTGTGGACAGGAGAGGCTGCAGGTTTCCTGCTGCTTCCCACTGTTCTCATTCTCCGTGCTCTGCCAGCTTGTCCTCCACACCGGTTTCCTCTTGGGAATTTGTCCTGGCAGGAAGAAGGCACCCTTTGCTCGAGGGCAGCTTCAGGCTCCGGGAGACCTGGGTGGGGCTTTGGCAAGTGAGACGGGTGCTCTGCTCTGGAACACCGCGGGTGGTGGTGGTGGGGTGTTTGTGGAGGTTCTGTCGCTGAGCAAGGGCCGGGCAGGGGTGAGAGTGCTCTGTTCCCTGGGGCCAGTGGCGGGCTTCAAATCATTTAACATCTGATTTGCTGCCTTAGTGCCTGTTTTACGTATCAAAAAAGAGCGTCTCAAAAGTAGCTTCTTATTGCGTACAGTTAATGCTTCAATTAGAACACAGCACTAGCTTATAGTATAAGAAAGTGTTTTAAATTAGTAACGAAAAATATTAAATAATACCCGACACCAAACAGTCGCACTGTCAATTAAGATACTTCTGTATTGCTTCTTGATTGGTGCCCTCCACGGCAATACTCTTACCGTCATCTGAGCATCCTCAGCTGGGCGATTTATCCTGAGTCACCTGTAGGAGCCACCCACATTTCCGACCGAGTAGGTCAGAATTATGTCAGAATGTCCAAGAAGCTCACCCTTTGGCAAGTGGGCAGAGCTCACAAACCGCGTTGACTCGGGGGCGGTGATGCAGGTTCCTGGCTTTATGGCAGGGGTGTATTACTGGCTCTCTGTTTTGAAGGGCCCCGTCTTCTGTCCTGTATAGGTGATAACACCCCACCTGTGGTCTATACCAGGGGTCTACACCTGTGGTCTACACCTCTTAGGTCTATACCAGGAGTTGGCAAACTGCAGCTCGAGAGCCATGTGCGACTTTTGCGGTCCATACATGTGGGCCGGAAGTAACATTGTGAATTTCTAGAGGATATCATTCAGATAATGGCGATTTCATTTGTTTGTAAAGAATATATTTATGGGTCTGGAATAATTTTTAAATTGTTAGGAGGGATAGGATTGGCTCTTTCGTCGCAAAAGTTAGCTGAAACCAAACCCACTTCCATCAAATTGACTCATAGTGACCCCAGAGGACAGGCTAGTGCGGCTGCTTTGGGTTTCTGAGGCCCTAAATCATAGTGGGAAGAAAAAGCGCCATCTTTTCCTCCCGTGGAAAGCTCGGGGTTCAATCCGCTGACCTTGCAGTTGGCAGCCCAAGTGAGAACTCAGTCCAACAGCAAGGCCCCTGTCGTCAGTGAGTCTCATCCCCCAGAGCACCCCAGCGTCTGCGCCCAGCACTCATCGGGCCTGATGTCGGTTTTCTTTTTCCTGTCTGGGGCTGAGGCGGTCCCCTCGTTTTCCACTTACCTTTGGGTCGGTCAGCTTTCTGTGGATGGAGGAAGAGTGACGTCGCCGTGCCTTCATGGTCTAAGCTGGAACCAGGATTGGAAATTTGCACATGCTTTTTACAGACCTCTCTCTCTCCCAACAATGTTAGAGGGGCCAAATGGGAAAATGAATGTGGACATGCGCTGAAAGTGAAATTACGATGTGCTCAAGAAGAAATTATTATAAATATGTAATATTTATGTGTGGAGGCTACCTAGTAAGTCAAATAATTCTCCCTTGAAGTGGGCCTTTAGTAGAAGTCTATTTATAAGGGGAAACTTTCAGAAACCGGTGTGACGTGATAATGTTTAACCGTTCATCTCCTTTAACTGAGACCTTCCACTTACAATCCCCGGTGCAGCCTGGTGTGTCCAAGGGAACTTACTCAGTTACAGAGTAAATTTACAGAGAGTTTTAGACTTCCAGGGTGTTCATCCATTATCTCCCCCTGTTAAAGATCTCTTCAGAGCGCAGCTTTAAATTGTACATTAGATAGCTCTTAGAGATCTCAGGTGTCTCAGGCTGGCTCCTTCTGCTGCCCTTACTTAGGGAGCCACAGACAGAGGCCATCAACCAGCTATCATGCAGTCCTTCAACCCATCAACCGGTCAATGTTCGATGAGGGTTTACGGTGCGCGCGGCACTGCAACAGCCAGTAGCCAGAGGCTGCACACAAGCAGAGCACAGTTTGACAGGCACATAGTAAGTGATGCTCAGTACAGACAGACACAGCGCTAGATACAAGGATGGGCGAAGCCCGTGGGCATCTGCCCTCCTGGAGCTGACCATGGAGGCCCTGGCTTGCCGCGCCGGCGTTCCCTGTGACACCCACCTCTGTTTAAGGAGTGTGTGCGTGCTGCAGACCAGGAAGGGTTCTGGTGCTCCAGCGTGCCGGTGGATTCCTGGATGCCATCAGGGAGCACGGTTTTGAGACGGAGTCCAGGAGGGCCGCACGTGTGAGCTCATGGAATTGGGGGAAGGCATGGGGATCCCTGTGCTGCTGAGGTGCTGTGACCTTGGCTGTCACCTTCCCTCTCTCACTTGACTCAACCTCAGGCACCTGGGCACTGGGCATTTCCTTTCCACTTGCTCTCTCTCTGCCCAGACGTCCTCTGACCCCCAGGAGGTGCCTCGCTCATCCCGAGGGTGTCTCGCGGCGTCAAGAGGAAGACTGGCTTGCTCAGGGTTTCGGCTGTGAACTCCCCCAGTAGGAGCAGAGCTGCCTGGACTGCGCTCAGAGGGAGACGAGACTCAACTGTCTGCAAATTTTGTAGACATTTAAGTCATTTTACCGCCTCCCTGAAGTATTTGCATGTTCAGCCTTTTCTCTAATTGCGAAAGGGAAGGCGACTCTGCCTCTTTTCCAGGAATTTTAGGCTTCGGCAGCCCAGTTCAGGAGGAATTAGTAAGACGAAAAGCATCCTATGGATGATTGTCCTGAGCCCGGGGTTTCAAATGAAATCAAAGTATCTATTGAAGGTGACAAATAGGGCTCAGTTTCGGTGCTGATTCAGAGCTGGTTGTGGCTGCGTGGTGTGCTGTGTTGGAAAGGTTCTGAACTGTTGTCTCAGCTTGGGGGGGAGGGGGAGGGGGGAGGAGGGAAGAGTAGATTATTGATTAGTGATGTCTGCCCCTGGCTCGTGGTGGAGGTAAGGCGGGCAGCCTACCTGCTATCTCAGGTTGCCTGAAAGCGTCTACTTAAACTGATACCAAGGGCTCAAGTCGAAAGAAAATGTTTTGGAAATGTTAATAGCAACGTATGTACATGTAGGCTTAATACAGTTGAATGATGGCTTGTTTTAAGATTTGTAAGAACCCCCGATAAAGTGATTAATGATAATAATTAACAAAACCCCTTCTATTTAGCCAGGTGATTCATTCAATCCTGCCAAACAAAAGAGCTGTTTGACTGGAAATAAAGAAGTTACCCGTTGAAATACGACTGTGTGCTTGAGATACCAGGGAAGGAAAGAACCTAACCATTTCTGAAAAACGATCATTTTACTTGGCTCAGCTAGGTTGGTACATCAGAGACACATTTTGAGGATGAGTTAAGTCTTAGATCTGAGGATTTCTGGTCTTGAGTTTCCTGAGGGAAAGCTCGTACTTTTTGGTTTTAGTATATATCATTTATATAAAAAGTTTTTTTACCCAGATAGCATCTCATTTTATCCTCACTTGATCCTGGTGAGAGATTTGCCCCCGACGTGTCGATGAGGGAGCCGATGCCCAGAGATTTGTCGAAGGTAGGATGGCAGCGTCGTGAGTGACTGGCTCGTGTGAGCCTCCCCTGGGGTCTTGAGCACATCCCCATGGAGCTTATTACTGCTGGTCTACTCTCGGGGGCAGGAGTCTGTCTGTGGCGGCAGTGACTTCTGTCCATTCCCTGCTTAAGGGGCTGTGCTTTCAACAGCAAACCGATTAAATGTTAGACTCACAGCTTTGACAAACTACTGTGGGGTTTATTGGGTGGAGAATTTTGTTTGGAAATGAAAATAACCCACAGCCATTCATACCCTGAAGTTGTCAGCCAGTGCTGTCTGAGACACCCCTTACCATTCCCTGGCACCCGTGGTGGGGCCTCCCCGTGGTCCACCTAGCGAGGTCCAAGCTTGTCCATATTTGGTTTTCTAGAGCTCGTTGGCTTTGCAAGTACGTTCCAACCTGCCAAGACCCAAGTGGAGACCAGCTCACGCCGTGCATTTAAATGGCCAGGCTGTGAAGAGAACTCAAGTGGAGGCGTCCGAGGGATATGGGGCCATTTACTTAACATAAATCAGCTCCCCAAGCGTGAGCGTCCGACTGCATTCCACCAGTTATAAACAGTTTAGAGTCTCGACAGCCAACAGCTTCTCAGACCCGCGCCCCCATTTGGATTTGTTTCTACAAGTGGGGATTTTGGATGGATGGCAAGGGACGGTGGGGAGGCCATTCTGAAGAAGCAGCAGCTAACGTGTGTCGGGGCTTGCTCAGGGACCGCGAGGTTCTTCATGGGCGCAGGCTCGCCCACTCCAGGCTGGGCATATTTCACACGCTGCCTCCTTTCAGCCTTGGCTGAGCGTGGAGAAAATGCCAGTCCAGAGAGCTGAAGTCATTTGCCCAGGCGTGCTGGCGTGCAAACCGCCCCAGCCTGTTTTGAGGCGTGTTGCCCTAAACAAAATAACAAACAACCTCCTGTGATTCGATCGCGTCTCTTGCCATTTGGGCACTTTATGGTCGGGGTTTGAGATCTTGGGGGCAGTTCTAAGTGGTGGCCCGCACCTGGCGGAACAGGGCGAGGGCTCAGCTCTCAGGTAGCCAGGGGAAATTTGTGTCTCCACAGAGGTGGGGTCAGCGAGACCCAGGGCTCCGGGGATTGGAGACGCCGGGGTCTGCGCTTGGAGCTGGCTGGCACCCACAGAGCGGTTCATAGGGCCCCGTTTTGGTATAAACCGGGGTTGATATATTTAGAAATAATCTCTAGAGGCTGTCGTATGAGTTTATCTGCTTGCTCTGAGATAAAAGTCAGGGAGGTGGTTCCGTTGAAAACCGTCGGGGCTGACGTCCAGTTGACACCATGCTCTTTCCCAGGGACACAGGGCGCCTGAAACTCAGGGTCTATTTTAGGGTCGGTCTTTATCCCTTTGAAATGGTCGCAGTCTGCGGCCCAGGAAGACGGGGCGAGCCCGGATCTGCCTTCTCTGACTTGGAGGGGAAATAAAACCCTCACCGCGCTGGCGCGCCTGGGTTTCACAGTCTTCTCAACTCGCTCAGATGTGGTGGGGGCCCTCCATTTTTCTCTCCCCGCCCCCCTGCCCCCCGCAGATGTAACCTTCCGACTCACTGTCTAATTTAGGGCAGAAACTTGCAGAGCAGTGTCCAGCGGGTCTGTTTTCACTTCTGGATGTTACACTTGCTAAATGTTCCTGCCTGGACCGCATTCCGAGAGGATGCAATAAATAAAGGCGCACATCCGTGGCAGCGGCAGCATGGCTCATGGGGTGTCTGCTGCTGTGGGACACAGCACATTTCTTTCCCCCCCTTGGTGCCTTCTGTCCCTTCCCTCTCCTCCTCTACTCCCCCTTTTCCTTTGCCTCTCTTTCTTTTTTTTCTTCTTTCAACAAAATGTCTTTTGTTTTTTACCCTCTACCCACTCAGTAGGCAAAGTCATTTTCCAAGGGAGCAGATTACCTCTCCAGCATCATATATATTCTGCAATCACCAGATGCTTCGCCTCTGGCTTTCCTTCCAAGCTTGACCCTGGCTTGTTCTAGAGTCAGCTCCCCTTGGATCAGGGCCATTGCTGTGTGCTACAAGATGACTCGGTACAAAGGAGCCGTTTTGTCTAATGGGCCTCCCAGTGAGCCTTTTCAAGCAGGCCTCCCTGCTCTGGTGGCAGAGTGGTCGGCAATTCGAAACCACCAGCCCCTCTGTGAGAGGAAGGTGAGACCTCTTACTCCCGTGTAAACAGTTACAGGCTCAGAAACCCACAGGGACAGTTCCCCTCCGCCCTCTAGGGCTCACTGTGAGTCAGAATCGCCGCCAGGGCAGTGAGTGAGTGGAGTTTGGGGAACGCGGAGCTTGATTCTACAGTCTTTTCACGGAAAGAGAAACGGAGGAATGGGACATGGAACAATGGAATCCAGGAAAGTGGCAGCATTGTTGGTTGGATGGATGCGTCATGGCCACCTAGCTGAAGGTGACTGTGGTTGGATGTCTGCCATGAGGATGGCTTCTGTGTGGTCGAACATGCGCTCCCTGGGGAGGCGGGTGGTGAATAGCCGTTTGATTGAAGGCCTGCATCTTTTATGAAATCTAATGGCTCACTCACTGCCATTGAGTGGAGTCCCGCACACAGCAGCCTGACAGGCCAGGATAGAACTGCCGCTGTATGTTTTCCAGATGGTAACTCTTTCTGAGGGTAGAAAGCCTCATTTTTCTCCTGAGGAGTGGCTGGTGGTTTTGAACTGCTGACTTCGTGGTTAACAGCCCAATGTGTAACCACTATGCCACCAGGACCCCTGAAATTTAATTTAGGTACCCCAGATAGACATGCATATGAGTGAGTGTGTGTGCGTGTATGTGTGCATGTGTGCATGTATGTGCGCGTGTGCGTGTGCATGTGTGCGCGTGTGTGTTGATGAGAGTTTGTAGCTTGTTGTTTAAATTTGCACATGAGTCCACCTGCTAAACATCAGCAAAATGATATTGGAGTTCAGGCTTTGCAGTTGATTAGAAAGATTTTCATATTGGGTTTTTTTTTCAAGAGAAAGGTGAGATGTTGCGTATGGATTGTCTAAGGTACACAATGTGATATATTAAAGCTTTAGAGTTTCGTTATTCTTACGATGAAAGGGAGTGGGTTTGACTCGGATGGTCAGGGTGGGGATTTGGAAGTAGAAATCGTGGCAGTTCATTGTGTATCGGGCCCTCCATGTGAATTGTGCGATTTTGATTCGGAGAGTGCCCTGTGGCAGATACGATGACTTTAATCATATAAACGAGGAACCATTCACAGTAGCTGTGTCATGATGACCCACGGGAGTTATGGTCTAGATGGTAGACATCGGGCGCTCGTAGTGGTGGGGGTTAGGAGACACGGCCTCAGAGCTGGGAGGGATGGAACGGAGTGCTTGCATAACGTCACTTTGTTCAAGAAAAGGAGAGAAGGCTATGGAGTCTGGATTTATACTGCTTACAGAGAACAGACACCTTTGTATAAAAATTAGCCTGAAAAACTAGATCCAGGATCATTTGTGTCCACACCCGAACCACACCCATTGCACCGAGCCACTCTGACTCACGGCGCCCCCTCTGGGGCAGAGCAGGACTGCTCCGCAGGGTTTCAGAGACTGTCAGCCTCACGTTTCCACACGTACTTGGCTTACCTTCCCCTGTTTAGAGAAAGCACTACTCAGTGCCCCACTGGCAAACCCATTTTTTACTATTGCCCCTAATCTGCGGTAAAGTGTAGGCATCTGCTTTTGCAGCCCCCTGGATAGTTCCAGCGACCCCCTGCCCACGGGGCCAGTAGCTCCACCGTGAGAAACACTGCTGTAAATAAATATTTACTCCTAAAGAAGCACCATCTGTCCTCTGGCACAGCTGGTGGGTTTGAACTGCTGACCTCGCGGTTAGCAGCCCAGCACTGAGCACACAGTGCTACCAGGGCTCCTTAATTGGCATCTATAGTGTCCTTCAAAGATGAACACAAATTGCTCTGAAGCATACTTCTGCAGTCCAGGGCCCTCGAAGCTTTCGTAAGATAAGCAATCTCGGTGAAGATGAGCCAGCAAGAAAACACTGTAAACGGAATTTATTTGAAATGATTAAAGAGATGAAAGACGAAATAGACACTCACTAAAAGACTAGTATTGTAGAAGCAAAGGGGAAAAAAATAATGGGCTCCGTAGTATTTCTTGCCCTGCAAGACACAGTCATTGAAGTTAAAAGCAAAACAAAAACCGAAAGCAACTGAATGAATAGGTTAACCATCCGATTAGAGTTGGGGGGAAGATAAAGGAAATTGCCCAGAATGTTGCACCAGGAGGTAAAGCCTTAACTATATGGAAGAGCAAGTGGGAGAATGAGAGGACGCATTGTAAAAGCTCACCATGTCTCTAAATGAAGTTTTGGAGACATCGAAAGAATGGTGACCAGGCAGTATTTTACAAAGTCTATCTGAGAACTTTCCAGAAATGTGGTAGCACGCGGAATGTCGAGTAGGGGTTTAAATAAATAAATAAATAAATAAATAAATAAATAAATAAATATTCAGCAGGGCAAAATTAAAAATCAATCTCAGTCTAGATGCTCAATGTGGAAAACGTTTGATGTGTCAAAGAGAAAGAACATCTTTAAAACAAGTGGGAAGAATAGGCAGATTGTCCATCAACAGACAGCCGACCTCCTCACCCCGTCGAGCCCCGAAGGCAATGAAATAGAATCTAGAAAGTGCCAAGTGAATGTCGATCTAGAATTCTGTATAAAGCTTCATCACTACTCACGAATACGAGTGAATATTACTTTTCATGTAAATAAAACATTGACCTCTAACATGAATTTTTACCCTAAAACGACTCTTGCTGAAAGAAATGCCAAAAAAACATAGAGTAAAGCAGTCATTGACAAAAAAGACTCAGATTTAGGTTGTTTTTTTGCGCTCCACAGGGTTTGCATCAGTGGGCTTTCTAGAAGGGCATTGCCAGGCCGCCGCGGACATCCAACTCTTTGATGACCAGCTGTGCGGGTTAGCTCCTTGTTCCACCTGGTTTGAAAATAAAGTCGTTTTAAGCTTTGGATAACAGTAAAATGGGAAAGCAGGGATAGGTGTGTGTGTGTGTGTGTGTGTGTGTGTGTGTGTGTGTGTGTACAGAATTTGAAGTGTCTGCAGACGTGGTATAAGAAGACAGAGACGCCCCTCCCTCGTTGCCCCTGGCCCAGCGGGAGCCTCCCCAGTGCGCCTGTGCGGGGGCCTACTTGATTATGTGTGCCTTCTCTTGGCTTCTGAGTTAGCGGCCGGGTGGAGGTGGGGAGGGAAGAAGACTCGCAGGAGGCGGTAGAGGGGATGTGGGGGGAGTCAGCAAGGACATGGCTCCTGACTCCTGTGCGGAACATGGTCTCTAGCGACCTGCCCGTGTCACTGGAGGACGAGGTCTCCCATAGTATGAAAGAGATGATTGGAGGCTGTTGCGTTTGCTCAGACGAGAGAGGCTGGGCCGAGAACCCACTGGTTTATTGCGACGGGCATGGCTGCAGCGTCGCAGTGCATCAAGCTTGCTATGGCATTGTTCAAGTTCCTACTGGACCATGGTTTTGCAGGAAATGTGAATCTCAGGAGAGAGCAGCCAGAGTGAAATGGATACTCTTGAACCAAACCAAAAACGCTGGTCATATGAGGCTTGTTTCATAATCAAGGTTGTGTCAAGAGCAGGAGAGAGCAATAACAGTATTGCAAGTAGGGAATTCTGTGCTGACAAACAGCAAGTGAGGGAGTGCTGGAAAATGAAGGCTGACTTGGAACAGATTCCAAAAGCTAAAAAAACTTGTCGTGGTTTAACGTCTTTTTATGGGGCTCTAGAGAGTGAATTGCATAAATGGGTTATGGAGTGTCGTCAAAATGGTTACTGCGTAACACGCATGGGAATCTGCATACGTGCTCCACAAATGGCTAAGGATGACACCAGGCATTGAAAAATTTGCTGCGTCAGCAGGATGGTGTACCCGCTTCATGACTAGGTTTGGCCTACTATGTTTGAGATAAAGAACAAAGATTTCCCAGAAATTGCCACAAGATCTTGAAGAAAAAATTGCCATTCCAGTCATTTATTATAAGACAAAGAAGGATTTATAATTATGACCTGGCAGATATTAGGAATATGGATGAAACTGCCTTGACTTTTGATCTTCCAAGCAACAGAACTGTGGCAAGTTTCAGAGAAAAAAAACCATTTTTCTCAAAACCACAGGAATGAAAAAAAAAAACACCACTTTACAGTTGTTCTATCATGTTTGGCTAATGGAACTAAGCTGTGTCCTTGTCATTATTTTTAAAAGAAAGACCTTGCCTAAAAAGATCAATTTCCCACCAAGCATTACTGTGCCTGCACATGTTAAAGGCTGGATGGATGAAGGCGGAACAAAAAAATGTCTGGGAGAAATTTGGAATTGACGACCAGGAGCAGCCTTAAAGAAAAAGCCATCGTTACTTGTTTGGGATATGTTCAGAGCCCACCTATCGGATGACATAAAAAAAATTGACAAACTCTAGTAAAGTTACTTGAGCCATTTTTCCAGGTGGGCTTACATCTGTACTGCAGCGTCTGGATGTATCTTTGAATAAGCCTTTTAAAGACCGTGTGCGAAGGGATGTGGCATAAATGGATGTCATCTGGTCAAGCCCGACTAACAAAAGGAGGAAATCTCATGAAGCCTGACATCGAATTAATAGCAAAGTGGGTTCAAGATGCATGGGAAGACATTCCAGAGACATGGTGTGACGTGCCTTCCAGAAATGTTGTATTAGTAATGCTATGGATGGCAGCGAAGACTGCACTTTGTATGAAAATGACAGCAGTGATGGTGATGACGGCGATCTCAGTGAGGACAGCGTCTGTGAGGACCCAACACCAGCTGAAGCTCTGCATTGGGATACGGATGATGATGAGGAATCCAGTTTTGAAGGATTTTAACTCTTTACAGTTTAGCTTGGTTGCTGATTGAGCTCAGGATATAGTACTCTTAAGGTTTCATTGTTGATGCCTTGTTTTTGTTGAACCTATTTTCCACTTACTGTGCTGGTTTACTAATGTTAAATGACTTGTTGTCCTTTTATTTGTTTTTTATTTAAAATAAATATTTAAATACATTAAAAAAAAAGAAGACAGAGACGTGTCCGGACAGGGCTCCTTGGGCACCGTCACGCACACAGCTGCCCACCGAGTTCTTCCTGCGCGTGCCCAGGGCCTTCCTTGGTGACCTTTCATTTTCCCTCAGGGAAATCACCTGAAAAAGTGAATGTTCTCATTTTGGTAGGTTCAACAAACAAACAAACAAACAGGAAGTGCCTTTGTCCTTCCGTGGTTCACAGGAGCGTATGGCAGCGGTGTGTGTTCAGCAGCTGTGGGTGGCCCCCAACTGAGATCCGGTTTGAATACAGGCGAGAGCGTGCCCATCCCACAATGCCAGAGACGGGCTGAGTGCTGTTCCCACGCAGGGGCTCTGGCCGTCTCTGCGTCTCTGCGGCCTCGCTGGGGAAATGGTTTTCAGGCTTAGTTGGGCATGGGCTCTTTGCCTCCTGTAAGTCGAGGTGTGTCCCCCGCCCTCACATTCTCTGGTCTCCCGGGTGACCTGCCCCACTCAGACCTGCTGCTGGGGCTGTGTCTCTTCCATATGCCACCTGGATCTCGATCTGTGTTGGATGCCAGTTCGCTGTCGGAGCCCTGCTCGTGCAGTGCTTACCTGCTCATCAAAGGGCAGCGGTTCAAGCCAGGATGTGCCAGTCTGCGTCCGGGAGGATTTCCAGCGTTGCAGACCCCATGGGGCAGTTGTGCTTTGTCGTGTGGGGTCACTCCGAGTCGGAATCAACTGGATGACAGCAGGTTTGTCTTGTTGGGGTCTGGTTCCTTGGGCTGGCGGTCTCCGGTTTCTGTGGTTTCCGGCAGCGTGGCCAGCACTGTGTTGCTAGGAAGTGCAGTTCAAGCGCAGCATGGGGAGCACGTGCTCCCAGCCTCCCTCCTTTACACACCTGCCTTGACCATCTGCTCAGGACGCTTGCTGCTGCGTCCCCTGCCCTGCCGAGAGCCCTCTGCATTCTGGGCTGCGAATCTTGGGAGGTGGATTTGCTTAACCGAGGCGTTACCAGCGAGAAAACCAGAGGCTGCCGGTGCTGCACTGCGGTCGAGCCCAGCGCCAGTCACAGAGGTGAGAGGAAGTGCCCAAGAGGAGATGCCCCCCATTCAAGGGCTCTTCATTATGTTTTCAACAAAAAGGCTTTCTCTTCTGAAACCTACCTTAGTATTACTGTTGTTGTCTTACGGTTGTTGTTTGTGTCTTCCCTCTCCCTTTTGGTTTGTTTAGAAGCCTTGATGGTGTAGTGGTTAAAGCCCTCAGCTGGTAACCGAAAGGATGGCTGTTCAAACCCACCCACTGCTTCGTAGGAGAAAGATGAGGTTGTTGCCTTCCCTAAGATGCCTGGTCTTGGGAACCCGCTGGGGCAGGTCTACTCTGTCCTGTGTGGTGCGATGAGTTGGGATTGACTTGGCGCCCGTGGTTGTTTGGGATTGTTTAATCATGCTCTTGGCTGATTGGTTTCCTGCATTGCTAGCTAATTTCGGGCTCATCAGGCCAGTGTGGGGCATGGATTGAGAGGGAAGCTTCGCCTGTATTTGGACTTCTTCTGGGGGTTGTGCTTGGTGTGCTTTGGGTAGCTTGAGATCGACACTGCCAGCGTTAGCAGGCCTGGTGAACAGATGGTGTCCCAAAGGTAAACAGAGACTTGCTGCTGGCGGAAGTCAGAGCGCCTCTCTCTGCTTTCCCCTCAAAAGGGATTGACCGGAGATCTCTGCAAGACCAGGGCAGCCTGTGTCATGTGCGCCTGCCTCCTGCGGTTCTGTGACAAGACAAGGCCTCTGATGTCCCCAGTGCCGCTGCGCCAGAGGACTGGGAGACCCCTGTCTCAGGAACAGCACGCACGCTGCAGTTGGAGGCGCTGGTTTCCTGTGCTGACTTACCACCTCAGATGTAGCCCTGTGAAAACCTTTGACCCCCCAGCTTCTCTGACTGCGAGCTGGAAGCTTTACGCTCCGTATTTTAAATAAGATAATGGATAGTACAATGCTTAGTCAACCTCAGAGTCTCAGGACATGGGGAGTGGCTTGTGGGAGGTTAATGGTCCTGACTGGACCATGCTTCTGTGTCAGGAACCATGGGAGCTGTCAATACATATCGACCATTCATAAAGCGAAGAGGTCGTTTGACTCAGCATGAGCACCATGTTAAACACATCCATTGAACCAGCCATTTATTGGACACATACTTACGAATGCCCACTAAACCGCAGACCCTAGGGATACGAGAGTGGATAAGATAGGTGGAATAGTGATGAGCGTTTTCTCTGGGCCTCACAAAGTTAGGACACATAAAGTGTGCTTTTTATCTAAAGCTAAATTTTTTCCATTTAAAGAATGGTCCTTGGGGCTGATCGCTTGTGAAATGATGATGACAGACGATGGTAGTGGGTTAACAAAAAGTTCTTGTGTAACAAAAAATTTTTTTTTCTTAACTGGTCCTTCAAATCCAAATGCCTATGAACCTGCCATTCAGCCTTACCTCCCACCAGATGCACATGTCGCTTCAGCATCCATCACAGATGGCCGTCTGGAAGCGAGGCGCCGAGGGCCTGAGTCCATGCAGGTGCTGGGATGGACCAGCCTTTAGAAGCCCTAGGGTGCACACAGGGTCACCCTGACTTGGTGTTGGCTTCACTACAGACTGTGGCCACATCTCGTTCTTCCTTGGAGACGTCTTTAACGTAACTAGCAGCAATTCTGGTCTTGAATAGCCTTCCCTTTTGGAATGCTTTCTCGGCTAGACATTCCAAGTTGAAATCTAGCATCCTCTGCTTTCTGCCCCCTCGATCCGGCATTCTTAGCTGGAGTGCACAGCATCCCGTCACTCTGCTGCCTTTAGCTCACCAGAGTTTTTGAAGCGCGACCATGGTCCCTGGGAGTGGACTTTCCAGGCTCTGTGTCTCTCCCTCCTCATCCGTTTCTCCGATGGCGACATTCCTGACTGATGCCTCACCCTCTTCTTCCACTCTTCAGGTCACTCCACTTTGTCAGTGTCTCTGCTGGAGCCTGGTCCCCCAAACTGACACAGGGCTCCCAATGTGGGCTGGCTTGTACCGAGCCCTCAGCCTGCGGGGTCTCTTCTTCCAGCTCTGAGTGCCCATTGAGGAAGTAATGATTGTCTTTGCCCTTTTGGCTGCTGTTGACTTGTATTGAATTGCAGTTTAACCAAACCCTTAGGGATTTTATCATATAAACGGATGCACGCTACACTTAAGCAGTGAATTTAAAATAAAAATCTAAGTGCAGTACTTAACATTCATGCCTATTGTATTTCATCTTGTCGGTTTGGACCCCAGTTTCAGCATTTTGAGGTCATTTGACTCCCGATTCACCTTCTAACCTACTCGCTAACCCAGACTTGTGTCGGCAGCACATTTGACCATGTTTGCCTTTCCAGATTTGTGACTCCGTGTTAAAGCTGCAGCCACAGACAGACTCCCGGGTCATATCGGTAGAGACCTTTCCAGATTAGATACATCTATGAATCAGCGATGTGAACATCTGTGCATAGACTTACTACCCTACACCGCATCAATCATCGATGCCTCTGTGAATCAGCCGGCGGCAGGATGATCAGTGTATTGTGCACACTGGTGACGTGAGACGTCAGCCGTGCCCATTGTTGAACCGCCGGATGTGTGATCCTGCCTTCCAGATTTACTTTAAGCTCAGCCATCTCTCTGGAGCTCACATTTGAACTTAAAAAAATTGTTTTTAAGTGGGCATCCCCCGGATGTTTTATAATCAGCCCCTTACCTTCTTGCCCTCCTCCCAAGCTTTCTCCTCCTGTGTTCTCCGTGTCAGTGATGGATCTACCAAGCTGGCCAAGCCAGGCCCACGGTAGTCATTCCCAGTGCCTTTGTTTTGCTCTCCCGCCTCATCTCTAATCAGTTGATCTCAGAGATTCTCCCTCCTTAAGATTTCGTAATCCATTCCTCAGACTTGCCTGTCTGCCTTAGATCTTAAGACCCTTTTAGACTGGCTTCTCCATGTTGTATTCCGTCCGGTTTAGCCTCGGCTCTGTCACTAGAAAAGAGAAGATACTGTGTAGAGCAGGGGTCCTCAATCTATGGCCCACGGGCCACATGCGGCCCGCCAAAGACATTTATCCAGCCCGCTGGATGTTTTTGCCCCGTTTGTGTTTTTACTTCAAAATAAGATATGTGTAGTGTGCATGAGAATTTGTTCATCGTTGTTTTTTAAACGATAGTCCGGCCCTCCAACGGGTCTGAGGGACAGTGACCTGACCCCTGGTTAACAAGTGTGAGGGCCCCTGCGGTAGAGAGCCCTTCTCTGGCGCCTTGCCCAGTGTAAACAATGGCTGGTCCTTTACTTGCCTCGCCAGCCTAATCTCTTTTTGCCCCTCGACCAACTGTGCTTCAGACAGACTGGCCACCCGTGTTGTGCTCTTTGGTGCTTTTGCACGTGCAGTTCCCGTGACCTGGAAAGCCATCGCACACCCTCGTAAACTACTCGCTGTCTTCCTTCTCCAGCACCGATGCGGAGCACCTGCTTCTTTGAGCTTTCTCCCCCCCGACAACTCCAGGCCCAGCCGAGGGTCCTTTCTCGGAGCTGCCTTCAGCTCTGGGTGGCCTCATTCCATAACTTGCCTCACGGTAGAGAGTGCTTGCTTGCCTGGCTGTCTCATTTGGTTGGGGACCCTTCTAGGGTAGGGGCTGTGTTCAACTATTGCTGGACCTTTCGGTGCAGGATCCAGGATATCATGGGCCCTCGGGCTTGGTGGAACAAATGGATAACTGGATGGTTTGACAGATCACTTCCAATTGAACTAACACGGAATGATTGCTCATTTCCCCCTTTGAGCATTACTCCATGATTCAGCATCTGTGGCATCTCTTTGGTTTACTGGCTTGTTACAAAAAGTAAAAGAGATACTTTTAGACATTACGTCTTTTTTTTTCTCTATATTGATATTTTCTAATCCACTCTAGGTTTCTTATGCTCCTTTTTTTTAATGGCTTAGTGTGTTAGTCGGGGTGGACTAGAGAGACAGATTTATAGACATTCATATGTGTGAGAAAGAGCTTTATCTCAAAGAGCAATTGTTCATTGAGAAAACATCCCAGCCCAGTCCAGATCAAGTCCACAAGTCTGGTATCACCCCATATGTCAATACTGGTCTATAAATTCCTCTTCAGACATGCAGCCATGCAATGATGTCAAATGCAGGAAGATCACAGGTCAGTGGGTGGAATGTCTTGTGGATCCAGTGGCGGTGGAAGTATCTCAGCACTGGCGTGGGTCTCCATGTGGCCCCTCCAGCTCCAGGGCTCTAGCTGCATCCATGTAGCTCCATGTTGGCTCCTGCAGCTCCAGGACTCTGGCTGCATCCATGTAGCTCCATGTGGCTTATTAGCAGGAAGACAAAAGCAGAGAGAGTCTCCCCCCTCCAGGGAGAAAGTCAGGAGTTCCCAGAATCCTCTGGAGAAGGCCATGCCCACACGGAGGCCTCATTGGCTGTGGCCTGATTGACAGGCTAGACTCCACCCCTTCACAAGGTGACAGGAGATGATGTAACTGCCACACTTAGTTACTACGTGTTGGTTCCTGTGACCCTGTATTAGTCAGAGAAGGCAACCAATAGTCCCCAAATCTGGGTGACCTAACCCCGCACAAGCTGACTTTCAGTTACGGCGCTGCGCGAGGTAGGCATTCAGCGAGGCAGACATTCCTGGTCCCAGGCCCTCCCACACGCTTATTCAGTGATCAAGCTTCTTAAATGTTGCAGCTCTGCCCTGCCTTAGGCCTTAGGAGCCTTCTCAGTTCAGCTGGTGATTGGGAGGAGAGAGAGAGAGAGACTCACAGAAAGGGAAACAGAGACGGAGCATTGGAGGTCTGCCCAGGCCAGGCCTGGCAGTGGCACACCTCCGCTTCCGCTCACATGGCATTGGCTAGAATTCAGACCGTTTAACAGCGGGGAGGCTGGACAGAGCAGTGTAGCTGTGGCCACGTACGACACCTGTGAGCACTGCCGTCTCTCTGGCTGTCTCCATCCGTAGAACCCCACCTCGTGCTTGCAAGGCTGCATTCCAGAGCCCCCTCTTCCCCAGAGGGATTTCCTGTGCCCCAGGTCGTTTGGGCTTCGATTTCCCAATGTGTTATGATGATATTATGAAATACGGACAAGGACGCCGGTGACGGTTCAATCGCTTCTCCATGTGTGATCCAGCGACACTGATGCCCTTTTCCAAAGCGGCGCACCATTCTCATGATCCCCTTTCCAGATTATCTCACCACCCTGAACATGAACTCCGTGCCCCTTAAGGAAAACCTCTCCCTTCCCCCCACCTCCCTCCCACTTCTGGTATCCACTAATCATCTTGGACGCGCGCGTGTGTGTGTACGCCTCTTTCATCTCCCTGAGGTTAAGCAGTATGTACTTTTGCGACTGACTCGCTTCCCCCGCACACTTTCCCACAGCCCATCGCGTTGTGGCCTGTGTCAGGATGCCGGTGCTCCTCACGGCGGACCAGCGCTGCACTGTGCGCATGCACCACATGGTGTGTGTGCCCTCCTCGGCTGAGGGACATTTCAATTGTTGCCACCTCCTGGCTGCTGTGAAGAGAGTCGTGGGAACCCTGGTGTCCAGGTTCCGAGCTGGGCTTCTTTCATCCTTCTTCTTTGCTTTTCTGGGTCAACTCCACAAACTGGGTCGAAGTCAACTCTTCTGTGCTCGCCGGCTGGTCAGGACCTAGCCTGCCTTTTCCATGGGTCCTGGTTTCCAAGGAGCTCCTCTGCTTTGCTCATCTGCCTGGGCCTGGGCCGTCAGAATCTTGGGATGTGCCAGGTGTGCTCTTCAGGGACAGTCCACTGTCCCGTTGCAAGTCCCAGCATGGTCACGCCGCACCTCTCCACCATGTCTCATGCTTTGAGTGCTGGGTGTGGCTCTGAACTCCAGTTTTAGAGGTAATTGAGAACTCCGAGAGATGAATGAAAGCCATTAAGTAAGGAAATATGACCTCCGGGAAGCCAAAAGATTCAATGCTGTAGAACTTGAAGAAGACAAGCTTGAAAGGAATATGCATATATGTACACACTCACATATAACATACATATGTATATTATATGTAGATATGGATTATATGTATTATGTATATACATGCATATGTAATGCACACACATGTATAAATGTGTAGCATGTCTATTGTATATATGGATATTGCTACATAATCCTTTCAAACTTGTCTTCAAGTTACACAGCACTGACTTCTTGGCGTCCCGCATGTATGTGCGACTCTGCATATAAGCTCCATATTTACGAGCAGCCCTCTAGCACAGTGGCTATGCGCCGGGCTGCAGTCTGCATTTCGACACCACCAGCAGCTAGCTCTGTGGGAGCAAGACTGGGCTTTGCATTCCCGTCAACAATGACAGGCCCTTGGAAACCCACGGGGGGTTTCTGTGAGTCAGCAATGACTTGAGGGCAGTGAGTTTTTGATTATTTATATTTATAATAGACATTTAAACTGTTTAGCCCTAGCAAAACAAAGCCAGATGGAAGAAGCATACCAGCCTGTGCGATCACGAGGTGCTGAAGGGATCAGGTATCAGGCGTCAAAGAATAAAATATCATATCACTGTGTGCTCAACCCTCCCTCCTCCCCCCCATACAGTCGCTGAAGACAAATGGGTGCATAAGCAAATGTGATGAAGAAAGCTGATGGTGCCCGGCTATCAAAAGAGATAGCGTCTGAGGTCCTAAAGGCTTGAAGGTAAACAAGCGGCCATCTAGCTCAGAAGCAACAAAGCCCACGTGGAAGTACACCAGCCTGTGCGATCACAAGGTGTCGAAGGGATCAGGTATCAGGCATCAAAGAACAAAAATTCAAATAATTGTGAATGATGGGGAGTGCAGATTGGTGACCCAAGACCCATTTATAGGCAACTGGACATTCCCTTACAGAAGGGTCATGGGGAGGAGATGAGCCAGTCAGGGTGCAGTATAGCAGTGATGAAACATACAAATTTTCTCTAGTTCCTAAATGCTTCCCCCCTCCTCCCAGGTCTACCTTACAAGTCTGGCTAGACCAGAGGATGCACACTGGTACAGATAGGAACTGGAAACATAGGGAATCCAGGACAGATGATCCCTTCAGGATCAGTGCTGAGAGTGGCGATACTGGGAGAGTGGAGGGAGAGTGGGGTGTAAAGAGGGAACTGATTATAAGGATCTACATATAACCTCCTCCCTGGGGAATGGACAACAGAAAAGTGGGTGAAGGGAGATGTCAGACAGTTTAAGATAGGACAAAATAACGATAATTTATAAATTATCAAGGGTTCATGAGGGAGAGGGGAGCAAGGAAGGAGGGGAAAATGAGCTGATACCAAGGGCTCAAGCAGAAAGCAAATGTTTCGAGGATGATGGCAACAAGTATATAAATGTGCTTCACACAATGGATGTATATTTGGATTGTGATAAGAGTTGTACAAGCCCCCAATAAACTGATTAAAAAATGTTTAGCCCATTTAATATACATAACAACGGGCTTAACATTTTAACAGGCATGGCAGTAGAGTAGCTTTTGGTGTTTGGGGGACGGGGGCCAGAAGGTATCTCTATCTTAGGTAAGGGATAAAGAGTGTGGAGAGTTCTAGAATTTCGGGATGTAGTGCTGGCTCCCTGAAAGAGTTTCCATAATCTGCTTCCTTGGAGAGACTGAATGGGAGAGCCCAGAGCCGGGTCAGGCGCCTGCCAATGGCCCGATGGCTGTCAGGAGGCAGGTGAGCAAGCTCCCAGTCTTTACCTGTGCTGCGATTCTTCCAACACAACGGACAGTTACAGCCAAGCTCGGTTCTGCTTTCCGTTGGTCCTTTTTAACCAGGGGCCCCTCATACTTAAAGAATTCGTCCCTGGGTTGTATTTCCCGATGATTTCATAAATGGAAGGATGACCGTCTCCTAAGGTTTCAGGAATGGTGGAGCTGACTTCTGTGGCCAGTTTCATCGCCCACTCACCCTGCCGGTCACCCGCACGGGCCACTCACGGCTCCTTTAGGATCTTCTGCTTCTCTGCCAAGTGGGCATCGGCACAGGATGGGCGTGCTGGAGCGTTGGGGGGAGAAGTAATTCATGCTCCTAGCAGGCTCTAGAATGTGTCTTCTGAACACCCTGCGGCACTCGAAATACAATTAGACTTTTGTCTGGTTTGGTGCATTTCTCTGCATCTTGGTTCTTTGGCTGTTGCCCTTAAGTTGGCTGCGTTGTGTGTTTTTTTTTGTTTTTTGGCAAACCGTGTTTCTTAGAAATCACTCATGAAGCTTGTGTGCCCCTGCTAGTGAGGCCTGAAGGAGTGGCCCCGCTGGGAGGAAGCGGGAGGCTGGATGCCAGCACCTTCAGGCCAGGCCCCGATCTGCAGAGGGAGTGAGGCAGGTGAGGAAAGCCCAGCTCGTAGGCTGCCTTTGCCTGTGTTGGCAAACCTCATCTGGGAAGTGGGCACCAGAACAGTGCCTATCTTGGAGGACCAAATAAATGTATGCGAAACCGTGAGAACAAAGCCTAACCCCCGAAAACCCTCTGCCACGGAGCCAATGCCACTTCACAGCGACCCGGTAGGACAGAGCAGAACTTCTGAGTTTCCCAGATGGTACCTGTTCACAGGAGTAGAGAGCCTCACTCCTCTCCCATGGAGCGGCTAGTAGTTTCAAACTGCTGACCTTTTTGTTTGAAGGCCAATGCGCAACCACTCTAGCACCAGGGCTCCCTGTAGCGACCCTATAAGACAGAGAGGGCAGGGAAACCTGCCCCTTGGCACTTCTGAGGCGCTTACGGGAGTGGAAGGCTTCATCTCTGCCCTGAGAAAGGGCTGCTGGATTCGAACTGTGGACCTTTGTGGTGCGCACCCACTACCCCACCAGCGCTCTGTTTAGAACAGGGTCTGGCCCCTCATAGATGCTCCGTAGAATGGTACCCCAGTCTCTCCGTAGCCTTTGTAACTTGCTGAATTCACAGCTTGCTGACACTCAGTTCAAGGCCCCTGGACTAGACTCCTGTCCTCGGCGAGAAAGTCTCCCCCAGTCTCCAGCTGCCTCCGAGTCCATTGGGAGAGGACCACCAGTGCCCGGGGTCCCCAAGTTTCCAGCTTACAGGATTCAGTTCGGGTGGTCACCGTGTTGTCGCAGCGGGGAGAGAGTACCAGCAGCCTCCCCCGCACCAGCTTTCCGGTGCTTGGCATTCTCTGGTGAATCTAGGCGACCCTGCATCCCAGGGGAGGGCTGCTTCCAGACCCCAGTATTCCTTCTGGAAGGTTCTGCGGAGTCCGAGCCTTGGCGCTTCCTGATCTAACTAGATTGACCTGGGGGACCATTCTGTTCTTACCTCTGAGTCTGAGTCTGTGTGTGCCGGTCTGACTCCACCAATTTCAGGCTGGATACAGAGGGCTGGCGCAGGCAGTGGTGGTACCATACCAGGCAGCATTTAGATACCAGGATGGCGTGTGTACTTAGAGCGGGGGCCTCTTCCAGCTGACCTAACCCACCCTTCTTCAGAAGAATATGATTAATTTGCACCAGTCTAAGGCTCCCATGTGTAAATGCACAGTGCCCAATGCTGTGTGAGGCACCGAGAGTGCCGGGACTAGACTCCTGCCCCCAGTGAGCCCTGGTCGATGACAGGGGACAACACCCAGAGACGGTGCAGAAACCAAGGAGCGGGAATGGCAAGCATCGTACACCCCAGGCTGTAAGAGTCCCCGCGGGGCTCCAGGCACTTGCTTCTGTCCCCTCCTGCTTCCCAGACGTTAGGCACTGCCCTAGTTGTGCAGTGATGGACAAACCAACCCTGCACTGTGAGGCAAGGCTGAGGGAGCAGGACTTCTCTTTTGCTCAGTCTCCAAAATACAGTGTATTTATTCCCCTTGGTTCATAACTGAAGACTGTCCTCCTCTGCTCCCTTCCCGTTGTTGTACGAACTTGTGCACTCGTGAGACGCCATCGCTGTTGCAACAAGTGACCGCCCGCTCGTGTCCTCAAACCCTGCATGCGTGTCATCGTGCAGTTTTGGAGGTTGGAAGTCCACATGGGGTCCACAGGGTTGGGTCCTTTCGTGGCTGTACGGGGGGTGGGGGGGTGGGAGGGATGTTTCCTTGTCTTTTCAGCTTCTGGAGGCTGCCTGCATTTACATTCCTTGGCTTCTGGCCCCTTCCTTCAGCTTAAAGCCAGCAGCAAAGCATCATCTCTCTGCTCCACCGTTTCCTTCTTACAAGGGCTCTTGTGATCGCACTGGGCCTCCCTGGGTAATCTCTCCAACTCAAGACCCGTCATTCAATCCTTAACTTAATTTCACCTGCAATCGCCCTGCTAACCAGTTAACATACCCACGGGTTCTGGGAATAAGAATGTGAGCATTTTGGGGGTGGGGTGGGGGTGGGGCACATTATTCAGCCTATCACATTGGCCTCAGCTGTGTGAGCTGCAGTGGCTAGATCAGGCGACCTCAAACTGTGGCCCACGGGCCACATGCGGCCCACTGAGGACATTTATCTCGCCCGTAGGGTGTTTTTGCCCCATTTGTTTTTTTACTTCAAAATAAGATGTGTGCTGTGTGCCTAGAGATTTGTTTATAGTTTTTTTAAAAACTATAGTCTGGCCCTCCAATGGTGTCTCAGGGGCAGTGAACTGGCCCCCTGTTTAAAACCTTTGAGGCTCTCTGGGCTAGAGCTATTTTGGGGAGGGAGATATCTTCTTCTGGCCTTTCCAGCCTCAGCCTTTGCCCCTGGACTAACAGAAACGGTGCCCAGGAGACCAGCGGCGTGGGTTCAGCCTTGGTCTAGTGAGGCTGGTTGTGTTAGTCTGGGTACTTTAGAGAAACAAATCCACAGAAACTTTTGTACAACAGAGAGTTTTATGTAAAGGTTAAGTGCACATCAAGAAAACATCCCAACCCAGTGCTACCCAATCCCACGAGTCCAACATTAACCCATTAACCCATATGTCCAACACCAGTCCACAAAGTCTTCCATCTCACAAAACACACACAATGTCTGACTGCAGGAGGAAAGCCGAGTCAGTGGATGTGAAAGCATCTCAGTGCTGGCAGGGCTCTCCACAAGGCTGCTCCAGTACCCAGGGCTGCATCGGGGCAGGTCCATGTGGCTTCTCCTCAGAGATGTCTTGTAGGAAGTGAGCCTTGCCAGCTGAAGCAGGGAACTGGCTAAGGCAGCTGCACCCTGGTCTGACCATCAGAAAGCAAGAGACCCGAGAACTAGAAAGGTGAGGCTTACCAAGCCATTTATCCCTCCGCCCTTCAATTAACCTCACATGAGTTTATCGGCCAGGTTGGCACAATAAACTAACTCACTTAGCATTGGACTGACTAGCTGCACTGCTCAGGCTGGTCTGCACCCCTCCTGCCCCAGCTCTCATTTCTCACATTACTCTTTGCCATCTCAGAAGAGGTGCAAGAGGCCAGGTGTGTGAGGCTTTGGAGAAATGGCTCTTGGACACCAACTAATTAAAAGGAGGACCCAACTGTATTGAGAACCCCCTTTGCCCAGTCCCTGCCTAAACTATTCCCAGAAACAATGAAATATGCCATGTCCTGTGGCCCTAACGGAACTGTCTACATAACTTGTACCCTGTCTTTGTAGGCAACTTCATTCCCTTTCGTGTTCCGTTAGAGCTGGCTAAGGTCGCATCTGTGTACAGTGCTGGCCAGATGGAAGGTGCGCCTCGCCGTGGCTCGGGTGTCAGGTCGTCGTCCCATCTGTGCGGTGACTGGGCGGGGCGGCTGTATTCAAGGAGGTGAGAGCATTGGGCCAGCTCCGGACCTGGCATCAGGGCAGAAGACATCACGAGATGGACCTGGGTGAAGGGTTACATTATTTAAAAAAGAAGTGAAGGGTTTGCCTGGGGGGCTGGGACTTGCACCGTTGCCAGGGCCCGGTGGGGCTCTACTCCCTTTAAGAGTGGCAGTCCCCCAGGGGCAGGTCTGCTCGGTTTTGTAGGGTTGCTTTGAGTTAGTATCAACTCGATGGCCATGGGGTTGGCTTCGGTTGGTCCCCAAATGGTTAAACATTTCAACATGGCGAAGGCAGAGCGTGACCACACCCGGGTTCTTCTGTGGGCCTCTCCTGGCCATTCTTCAGGGCTTGGGCACCACGGTTCCACCCCTACACTTGCCCGCAGCGGCTCAGATCTGCTTGTGTTCTGTGACCGCCGGCAGGGCTAGGTCGCAGAGGCTCCGGAATTTGGAGTAGAATAAGCAGGTGCCTTTCCCCCTCTAGGTCCCCCATCCCCCCCTCCAAAAAAATCTACCATCCGCTGTTGTCCGCTTTGTGTGGGAGTGGTGGTCGGGCTCTGGAGTGCACTGCAGGAGCTGCCCGAGGATGGTCTGTATCATTGGCAGGTGCGGCGGGGGTGGGGGGGGCATAGTTCCTTGTGTCTAATGCCCTTCTTTCTCACTGCCAACCTCAGAGAGTGCGTTGGCTGGGACGTAGTTAACCAGGAAATGGGTTAGGCCCGCGGGGATGCCAGCTGTGGCAGTCCCGTGGGCACCGGAGAAGAACTGTGCGCCGCTGAGTTCCAAGGGCTCCTTCCTCAGACCGGAGCTCTAGGCCTTTCCTCCAGGGGCCTCCGGGTGGGGGACTCCCACCTCTAGCCTTCAGTTTAGCAGCTCAGTATGTGTCAACATCGACACCAGCCAGGGACTCGACCGCCCCGTGAACTGCCCCCTCCCCCAGCATGGCTCTACTCTGGCAGGCACAGGCTGGCCGGCCAGGCGTCAGGATCGACTGGTCTTTATGAAGCCTGCATGCTGATGAATACGTGCTGTGGAATCCTTAAACGATTTGCGTGTTCCCACTTCCCTGATGAGAATACCGAGGCTCCAAGAGAGGGGAGGGTTTGAGATCTCGACTCAAAGAGATCTAAATGCCAGGGCACATCTTTCTTCTGGGCCACATGGCCTCTCCGGGTGCTTCCCTTCACCTGGCACCTTCGCCCAGGGGAGCGCCGGAGAGCAGCCCTGGGAGGCTGGGCCCGGAGCTGCTTCGGGATAGGGTGAGGGCTTGAAGGCAGGTGCTCCGGCAAAGGCAAGCCAAGGGCAGTGAGAGCCAGGCTGCCTGCGGCTATCCTCTGGGCCCAGCTCACGCTGGCTGCTGGGGTCTCGGCTCCAAACGGAGTGACAGAATCAGAAGGAGCAAGGTCCCTGCGTGGGCCAATGCCGTCCGAGAGAGGGCGTGAGTGGGGTGTCTGTGTGTATGTCTGCCTGGGTGGCTGTGGCACAGCCCTAGTGAGGAGCCAGGGGACTTGTTGAGGCCGGGAGGGTCTCTTCCACCTCTGTTTCCATTCCCCCAGCCACTACAGCCGGGCAAGGAAGGCGATCACCAGCCCTTCCCCTGCACACTGCAGGCCATGGCCGCCGCGGTGCAATGAGAGAGCAGCCCTGTGCTCGGACCCATGTGTAGCAAAGGAGAGAATCCCCATACACACTGACTGCGGAGGCTGTCGGGCTACCCGTGACAGTGAGCAGCTCGGGGCAGGTGATGATGCTCTCTATCTGAGGCCCCCAGGAATGACATGTGCATGGTGTGTTTGTGTCCACAGGTGAGGGTGTGGGTGCACTTCGAGGGTGACTCTGGAGGAACTTGCCTCCTTTCCAAGTCCCCGTCTCTCACCCCCAACTCTGTTCACTTTACACAGTTGTGTGTGTGTGTGTTGGGGAAGGGGCAGCTTCCATACTGTTTGTCTTAACTGGGAAGTTGGTCCAAGCCATCCAGAGTGTGAGCCCTAAAACCATGACTTTACAGAGAAAAATGCCACTCTTTCTTGCCTCCCAGCCCAGCCCAGTGTCTGAGACTTCAAGCTGCCAGAGGACTTATCAACAAAGCTCTGCTTAGTCCATTCTGTGCTTTGTGCTGGCTAGACGTCTTCTCCCAGGACACTTGATTGGGTTCAGAGAGCAGAGCCCGGCAAACTTGCCCTCCAGGTAGCCACGGCCTTTAGAAAGATGTCTCCAAGTTGTCCCAGAGAGAGATTCCGCAGAGGTGATCTCCCCTCTTTGATTGCATCGCAAGTTCACATCGCCCATTTCACAGTCTGCGGGAGCCAAGGGCAGGAAGGTGAACCAAGAGGCAGGGTGACAAGGGAGCTGCTGAGCAAGGGGGGGTGAGGTGAGGCTGTTCCAGTGGCTTCTTGCTCCCCCTCTTAGGTACATCAGAGAGGGTCAAGGGGAGCAGTTAATAACTGACAGGCACTTTCAGAAGCTGGGCTCTGTGGGGGTGCACGGATGGCCCACTCTCATCTCAAGGAGTCCAGGTGAGGCCAGCCCCCTGGTAGTATGTGTGAACATTCAGGGGAGCTATCCTCTTTGGGTGACTGCCCTGCTCAGGCGGTGCTTTTCAGATGTAAGTGTGGTCGTTACATAATCTGTTGTCCACTTGAAACTCTGAAGAGTGAAGGGGTGGAGGTTAGCCTGTCAATCAGGTCGCAGCTTGATGACCTCATTTGGAGGCGCTAAGGAGATAAATAACTCCCTGGAGGCAGGACACACAGACTCCCTGTAAGACATTCTTGTTGGCAAGACACATAGAGCTATGCTGATGGCAGCCAGAGCTCTGGAGCTGGAGAAGCTACTTGGAGACCCATGCCAATGCTGAGATGCTTCCACCATCACTGGATCCACTAGACATTCCACCCACAAGCCTGTGATCTTCCTGCACTCAGCATAACTGAATGTGTTCTGTGAGTCTGAAGAGGAATTCACAGATTGGTATCGGACATATGG
Organism: Tenrec ecaudatus; assembly: GCF_050624435.1. NCBI lineage: Eukaryota > Metazoa > Chordata > Mammalia > Afrosoricida > Tenrecidae > Tenrec > Tenrec ecaudatus. The sequence goes on from NC_134535.1 coordinate 133,898,140, forward strand.
GCTAATATCAGACTTATGGACGTGATTTGGACTGACTGGCCTGGGATGTTTTCTTAATATAGCATTACTCTTTTATATAGAGAGCTCTTTCCTATCCACATAGGCGTGCCTATGAATTTATTTCTCTAGTTCACCCAAAGTCTAACACAGCATGAATTTATTACCATTCAAGGAGCATGCTGGGGGTGGAGAGGGGATCCTGAGACTGAGCAGGACTGAGGACCTTTGCCAGCATGTTTCCCTCTATTGCTGCAGCCCCCAGGGACCCAGCCCCCTCTAACAGTACACCGACAACATCAACACCAGAGTAACATCCCTGGGACTCACCCCCTGCCCGCTCACATTTTCCTTGTCCTCCGCATAGACCAGCACCCAGAGCCCATTTATCTTGACGGTGATGACCCTCGTCATGACTGTGGGGACATAGTCAGGGGAGTGTAACATAAACAAGGTGCCAACGCTAGGAGATGGTAGAGTTTTACAGCATTTTTATAGCTCTGGTTTCTGTGAAGCCTCACTCCACTCCAGGTGAAAAATGAATGTGCTGCTTTGACCTCTGCCTTCTGCCCTGGGCTCGGAAGGCCAGAATCGCCCAGCCTCCCCTTCCCCTTCTGCTGATGCACCCTGAGAATCCAGGCAGCTCCTGAGCTGCCCTGGGGCCATGTTGGTGCCATGTCCTTGAACCTCTGTCCCACGCAGGGTGGCCCTCTTCAGCCTTTCCCCGGTTCTCCCAGGAGAAAAGGGTGTTGTCACGGAAGGCTCAGAAGGGGCCAGCTACCACCAGATCTAGGAAATGCCTGGGAAATCTTCCTAGAGGGAAGAGACAGGGACATTCTGGGTCCAGGAGTGTGGGGAACAAATGCCTGCGGAGGAAACGAGGTCAGGAGTCTCCTGGCAGCAAGGGGTCTGAGGAAAGATGCCAGAGAGATGCGGGATGGGCCGTGTGAAGTCCGTCTTCGCCTGGATTTGGCAGGGGGTGGAGGGGGATACCCTTTTACTTTTCTCTGTCTTGGTCTCGTCATTTGCAGTGGGCATGGCACCATCGTCCCTGCCCCTAAAATATATCAGGCCCCTGGGTTGAATTCAGCATTCCCCTAGCACATACTTCTCTTTACTACCCAACGGGTGCCAGGCTCTGAGCCGGGGACCAGAGGCCCAGAGATGCTGGGAGGTGCTCACGGGTGCCCGGAGCAGAGCTCCTGGACAAGGCGGAGGCTTGAGTGAGTGCCCTGATCCCCGCCTCGCACCAGAGGTCCGCCGCCTGGGCTGCAGTGGTGCTTGAGAAGACTGCACATGCACTTGGATGTGCGCCTGGCTTTACTCAGTCGTGAAGGCATGTTTGCCTATGTACGGGTGTGATTTATTGGATATTTGAAAGCAATTTATGACCCAAATTCTTTGCCTCTTCCTCCAGGCCCCATCGCGCGCCAGGGGCTTGTGCACGTGTGGAGGGATGAGACCGGTCCTGTCTCAGCTCCCCTGGGACCGGTCTAAATTCACGCCTCTCACCTTTCTTCCTGTGGTGCAGCTGGAGTCCCCTCCTCTTCCCAATAAGGCCACAGCTTTCCCCCCAGAGCTGTCCGCCTGGGATGCTCCTTCAAGTGTCCTACGTCCAACACGCTCTTCCCTCTCTGGCTCTGAGGCCGTCTCCCTGAAATCCGTGTCAGGCCACGGCAAGTCCGTGAAAACCACGCCAGGTCTCCAGGAGTCCTGTGGGGGCCTGGAGAGAATCGATGAGAAGAGAAAGGGGGGCCGGAAGACGGTAGGCCCCATGTTGCCCTTTGTCTGAACTTGCCGTGGAAGGGGAGGCTGATTGGAGACAGCCCTTTGGGATGGTTCAGCTGCCCAGCCAGTGAGCAAGGGGAATGAACGCACTCCATCTCGCTCTCGCCTTTGAGGCCTGTTGGGAGGAGATGCGGGCAGCCGTCTCCGGAGCCCCACGGAACCTGATGGTGGCCAGCGAGGCCAGCTGGTGGAGGTGGGTGAGGAGCACAAGGGTGCTTGGACCCGAACGTTCTAGAACCTGACTATCTGAGGTGGGGGTGGGGCAGGGTGGAGACCCCTGACAGTGCCTTCCTGAATCTCCTCATTCCACAGAAGAGGATTCTAAGGTCCAAAGAAGCAGAGTGATTTGCTTCTCCGTTTTTTTTCTGACCAAACTTGGGGGAAATTGCCAAGATGGGCTTCGGAGCTGTAGGAAGCCGCAGGTTTCCCCAGGAGTGACAGCCTGGGGGCTGGGGGGAACAGGCATGCTTATTTATCCCTTGTCTTTGACTTTCCTGCTTGCCTGCTGTCTGACAGAGGTTTTGTGGGGATTAATGAGACCCGTGGCCTTGACTTTCCCAAAGGAACGCAGTGTCAGTCTTCCTACACTGCATCGCTGGTGGGTGTGTGGGTTCTCCCTCCATGGGAGTAGGACCAGCCAGCGTGTATTGGTGTTTCACATTCATCTGGTGTAACTGTGTGTCAGGAACCTGCTCCCTCCGCCCCACCCCTTCCCCATGCAGGGCCATCCCACTGACAATGGGGGAATCCCCAGTATCGGGCTCCTTGGAAAATGGAGCACCCGTTTCCAGCACCATTGAAGTAGGAGAGCTGTACACTTCTCTGTGTCACAGTGGAGACCGTCCAGTTCGCATATAGCCTTGGCCGAGATCCTTCTGTCCACAAAGACCCTCAGCTGGAGACACAAACCCACGGCCACTGTGTCCATTCCGATTCATAGCCACCTGTTTCAGGATTTCCAAGGCTGTGAATCGCTAAGGGAACAACCTCACCTTCCTCGTCCGGAGCTGCCGATGGGTTTGAACTGTCAACTTGGTAGTTAGTAGCCCCACACCTAACTCATGGTGCCACCAGGCTAGGCATCCATTATCCTTTGCCTAGAGTTCAGGTTCAAGTCTGCAAAGGGCTGCAAGGAGGAGGAAGCTGCCAGTGTGCATGGGAAGTCTTGTGTCTCTGTGGTTACAGGCTGAGGCGTGGGTTTTCCCGAGGTCTGGGGAGCAGGAAGGGGCTTCCCGCAGGCTGCTAAGGTGGGCTGCCCCTCCCCTGGGGGGCTCTGTGCACTCAGCATTTGGCATAGACACAGTAACTTTGGAAACATCCTTAAATAGCAAAGCCATAGCCTGTCTTTCTGATTAATAGGGAGGAGAGCCAGGTTTCTGTCTCTAGACTCCCAAGGAACCTGGAGGGCCTTAGGTCAGTTGCTAATGGGTGACAGGGACCAGAATATTCTGCTTGGACCAGAATATTCTAGAACCAGAGTATATGAGCTAGAAGGGACATACTTCTTTGGGTGACTGGTTGACCCTCATTCTATAGAAGAGGAAATTGAGATCCAGGGAAGCTAAGTGATTTGCCTGGGAGCGCAGAGCAGATGACTTCTTGTGGGGAATTTTGGAGAATTTAATATGAAAACTAACGAATGCTTATGAAGCTCTTCCTCTCAGGCCCTGCCTGAGCTACATTTATTAACTCGTTTTATCATCCCCGCCGTGCCATGAGATCGGTGCTGCTGTCAGCTCCAGTTTACAAATGAGGAAGCACGCCAGAGAGAGGCGGACGACCGCTCATGGCTGCCAGAGCTCCAGTGAGAATCTGGTTTCCAGGTCTGTTCGCATGCCTGCTAGGCTCTGCTGCCCAGGACATCGGTGTGCCTGGCCACTCAGTGCGGCCACTGTGATGTTTAATGAGGCCTCTCCAGCCTTTTTTCTGTTTGTTTATTAATTAATTTATTTTATTAAAAAATAATTGTATTGGGGGCTTATATAACTCTTATCAATCCATACACACATCCATTGTGTCAGGCACATTTGTACATTTGTTGCATCATCGTTTTCAAAATAGTTGCTTTCTATTTGAGCCCTGGTATCAGCTTCTCATTTTCCCCTTCCCCCATGAACCCTTGAGAATCTATAAATTATATATTTTTGTCATATGTTACACTGTCCGACGACTCCCCCCACCCTCTTCTCTGCTGTCCATCCCCCAGGGAGGGGGTTATATGTAGATCCTTATAATCGGTTCCTCCTTTCTACTCCGCCTTTCCTCCACCCTCCCGGTATTGTTACTCTCAGCACTGGTCTTGAAGGGTTCATCTGTCCTGGATTCCCTGTGTTTCCACTTGCTGTCTGTACCAGTGTACATCCTCTGGTCTAGCCAAATTTGTAAGGTAGAATTGGGATCATGATAGTCAGGGGTGGGGTGGGGGAAGAGGCATTATAGAACTAGAGGAAGGTTGTATGTTTCATCGTTGCTACATCGCACCCTGACTGGCGCATCTCCTCCCCATGACCCTTCTGTAAGGGGATGTCCAGTGACCTACAGATGGGCTTTGGGTCCTCACTCCACACTCCCCAAAATTCTCAATGATATGATTTTTTGTTCTTTGATGCCTGATACCTGATCCTATCGACACCCCATGATCACACAGGCTGGTGTGCTTCTTCCATGTGGGCTTTGTTGCTTCTGAGCTAGATGGCTGCTGGTTTATCTTCAAGCCTTTCAGACCCCAGATGCTATATCTTTTGATGGCTGGGCACCCTCAGCTTTCTTCAACATATTTGTTTATGCACCCCTTTGTCTTCAGCGTTTGTGTCAGGAAGGTGAACATCATAGAATGCCAGTTTAATAGAACAAAGTATTCTTGCATTGAGGGAGTACTTGAGTGGAGGCCCAATGTCCATCTGCTACCTTAATACTAAACCTATACATATATGCACATAGATCTATTCCCCCATCATCATATGTAAATATATTTACATATGTACACACCTGTATTTAGACCTCTGTAAATGCCCTTTGCCTCCTAGTTCTTTCCTCTGTTTCTCCTCCAGTCTTTTTTCTATGAAGGTGTTTCCTTCTATAAAATACTTTGTTTAGACCTGTTTTTATTGCTCAATATGATGCTGTTGAAAACATTTTCTATCATGTGGATTGGTTGCTTAACCAGTCCTCCCATGATGGGCTTATTTGCGATTTGGCCTAAATGCCATTTGCCCTAGACCTGGTGAATCATGCAGAAAACACTGCCATCTGCTTGGTTCTGACTCACAGTGACCCGATAGGGCGGGTTTCCAAGGCTGTAATCTTCCTGGAAGCAGTCTGCCACATCTTGCTCTCCAGCGGAGCAGCTGGTGGGCTCAAACCGCCAACCTTTGGGTTAGCAGCTGGGTGTTTAACCACTACATCATGGGGTCTCCTTCCCAAGTCCATTGCTCTGCCAGAGGTTTGGCTTCGTTCTTTAGGATTGTTTCAGAAAGGCTGTTGCTTCTCTGGGGTTTCTCAGATCACACTACCCCCTTGCAATGCGGAAGAGACACTGGCCAGAGTTGGGGAGCTTGCGGAGATGCTCATGGCCCAGCCTGGTGGTTCTCACCCACAGCCCTGACACGCTTGCTCACTGCTGCCTGAGTGCCTGCATGGTGAGCTCTGAGCTGCAGACACGGGCCTGTTCCTCTGACCTGGATGGACCGCTGTGTCATCCTGCTCACACAGCCACTCTCAGGCATGGAATGAAGTTAGAGCAGTTACTTCTGGTCCCCACGGGTGCCAAGGCCACTCTAATGCTTGACAGGACATACCGGTGAACCTCCCTGACACCCCACCCTCTCGGGGGGTGAGCGGGAAGGAGGTTGGACTATAGAATGTAGTTGAGCTGCTGTTGAGTCACCCCCTCCACCTTCACCCCTCCAGTTTCTGACAACCCCAACCACAATGGCCTGGGAAGCTTTTAGCCCTTCTCCTTCTGCTCCATCTCCAGGATCAGGTGAGGATCTGACCATTGTGATCCCGGAGCAGTTTCCTGGACTGTGTTTTGGAAGTAGATCGTCAATCTTTCCGTTCTAGTCTGTCTTAGTCTGGGAGCTCTGCTGAAACATGTTCAGTATCATAGCAACCCACGAGCCTCCAGATACAGATAGGTAGTGGCTGTACAGCAGGTGCATTGGCTGGGACTCTAAACTGGGCCTCCTGCATGGCAGGTGAGAATACCGCCACCGAGCCGCCAAGGCCCCTTCTGACTCTGCTGACTGGGAAAGGTGTGAACACTCTGTGTCTCTGTTTCCCTCCCAGTAAGACGGAGTCGAAGCAACAATTCCTGCTGTGTGGTGGGGACAGATGTCTATGAGGGGAGTAAAATCGTGGGACGATTACATTTGGGTCTAGGAATGAATGAACTAAGCCAATTGGTAGTGAGCACACACCATGCTCCAGGCTGCTCTTGGGAGATCGGAGTGAACCAAATAGGCAGAGCAGCTTCAGTGCTTCCCTCCTTTTTTGCCCTGATTATTGGGGCAGGAGAGGCGTCGACCAGAAGAGGTTTTTATGTGAGGCAGCGCCTGGCCATCGGAACCAGGGAGATGGCCACAGATGCGCCTGGTTTCTCGCTGTCTCTGTCCCTGTGTCGTCACAGGGCCCACTGGAACTAGGCCTATCTTGAGGGAACCAGGCTGCAGCAGGGTGAGGGGTGGGAAGGCAGAGAGGAAGAGGATAGGAGAATCATTTAGGCAAGCCGCAGAATGAGCCAGCCCCACAGCATGGTGGTGGGCAGGTTCGGAAGAGCCTTGGGGCGCTCGCTTGCTCTGGCAGTGAGAGGGTTTCCGCTCTCAGTCATCCTGGGGTCATTGGCATCTTGTCATCCGTCTGCCAAGAGGAGTAGCCACCAAAAAAGGACTTGGTTTTTCATGTTGTGCATTTGCTGGGTCTCAGATTTCTTTGCCTTTGAAAATAGGTGTGTGTGTGTGTGTGTGTGTGTGTGTGTGTGTGTGTTTTGGGGGGAGGTTCAAAAAGTTCGTGGGAAAATGGTGATTATTTTCTGATCAGAAAATCTACCCTGAGTAGGGACAGCAACATCTGAATGAACTCCTCAATGCCTTTTCCATTTCTGAGTTTCTTCTGCAGTTGGAATTAAGAGCACCATCAGTATTCTCTCCCCCTGTATTCCTCTTGCTCTTGCTCTCTTCATATATAGATCCATGCTCTCTGTCCCCTGTGGTGACTGCTGGCCACAAGGAGCTATTTAAATGTAAATGACCTGAAATTAAGTTGAAGCTAGAATACCGTTCCACAGGTGCTCTAGCTCCCCTGGAAGTGCGCACGTGACAGCCCAGCGGCCGGGGCTCCCGTACTGGACAGGGCGGTCCTGCACAGCAGGTCAGAGGGTTCTGCTGGCGGGGCTGCTATTGACTGACCGTGGGCCTTGGGCCAGGCCGATCACAGCAACTGCTGGCCCAGGTTCCCTAAGACTGCCTTAACCAATTACCACACCCTTTTGCAGTGGTTCTCAACCTGTGGGTCACGACCCCTTTGGAGGTCGAACGACCCTTTCACAGGGGACGCCAGATTCATCACAGCAGCAAAATTGCAGTGATGAAGTAGCAACAAAAATCATGTGATGGTTGGGGGTCCCCACCCCATGAGGAACTGTAGGAAAGGGTCGCGGCGTGAGGAAGGCTGAGAACCGCTGCCCTATTGGCTTAGCACTGCCGGTACTTAATGTGGTCCAGTGCTGGAGTCTGCATGAAGGTTGCTGGCACGCTCGACCTCCCTCTAGAGACTCTGAAAGGTTCTGCCTTGTCTTCCCCCAGCCTCTGGTCGCCCCAGGTGTTCCTTAGCTTGTGGCAGTATAACTCTGTCTTTGTTTCCCGGCTGTCTTCCCTGTGGATTTCTCTCCCTTTCTTCTTATAATGAGCCCAGGGGTATTGGCTTAGGGCTCACCTTAATGGGTCAGTAAACAAGCTCGTGTTATCTGCAGTGTCGGCACAGATCAGTCCGCACAGGTCGTATTTCCAAATAAGGTCCTAGTCGCAGGTACTGAGGGGTTTCAGGGTTTTGAATGCAAGCTGCTAACATTGCTCTTTTAAGAGGAAGGCATTTAATACAGGAACTTCAGGGCTTACAAAGTAATTGGAAGGCCTGCGAGACCAGGCCTTTGTCAGGAAGTTGCTGTGCCAAGAAGCAGTTAGTTTCAAGACCACACCGACTTAGCCACCTGGAAGGACCAGGCCATCATCAGAGCCGTACCAGCCCCATGCCAGCAAATTGGATACCCTCCTTATCCAGCTTAGTCGGCCAACCCCGAAGTCACTCTAGGAACTTGACGCATAAGGGGAATTCCAGTTTTTAGCTCCCCAGACTTTTGGGAGCTTGGAAGACATACTGAGTAGCCTCTGCCAGGCACGCCCGCGTGTCTGGGTGCAGAGCTGGCGTTGAACCCTTTTTGAATGAGCGCTGTGGGTTTGGGGATGGACAGGCCTTAGCTTATCTTGTGAGACTTTAAGAAGCAGGATTCACCCTTTTCCTTGTTATCCCGTTGTCTTTGTAATTCACGAGGCAGGGATGATGCATGGCCTCCTGCTTTCCAGTCATTTGGCCTTGAATGACCAGCGCGTGTCCAGTTTCTGTTTCAGGTTGGCTGCCACATTCTTACAGGGAGGGCCGCTCCCTTGCGACAGCAGTGGGATGACAGACAGCAAGAGCCAAAGGGGCTTCTGCAAAGATCTTGGGAGACACTCTGGCCTGAGAGGAAGAGATTGCTAAGTGGGAGGATGCTTAGGACTTCCTTAGAAGGAAATGCATTTGCAGTTCTCTCCTTTGCAGGTGTGAACGGCTGCTTCTTAAATCAATCTGGGATGCCCCAGGTGCGCAGAGGCTGTGAGTGAGGAGTCACCTGCCTCTGCGCATTGCAGACAGGACTGAGGCTAAGGAGGGAGGCCACGCTGTATAGTGGACGCAGGTCTGCAGCCCTGTTCCTTTGCACTAATTGGGGATCCCTTTAGGGTGCCAAGAGGTTTAGACGCCTTTCTTCCAGAGAGGCCTGGAGGGAAGGAGAGAGGGACCACATTGGCAGCCGGTGTTTTGAGTTATGTTTGTTTTCAGTGGGGGAATAAGGAGGGGTTTTTGAGAGGGAATCTTTTAAGTTTGAGCCTAGAAGGAAATAAGAAGTAAGCAAAGAGCAGAGGGTAGAATAGTCTAGGTCCATGCAAAGGCCCTGAGGTAGACAGAAAGGCAGTGTGTCTGAGAGCGGAAATGAGGCCAGTATGTCAGGAGGCCAGTGGACCAGGCCAGGAATGAAATTGGGGGAGCTCAGAGACATTGGCCAGGGTTAGACTCTGTAGGCTTCATAGCCATGGCAAAGATGTGGAATAAAAATACCACTATTTATTTTGGTAAAATGCTCTCATAGCAGAAAATGTGCCATTTTAATTATCTTTGAGTGTATAATTCCTTGGCCTTTAATTATATCCACAATGTTGTGCAGTCATCAACACTACCTATTTATAAATCTCTCTATCACCCAAACAGAAACTGTGTCCATTAGACAGCAAGTCTTCAGCTCCCTCTTCCCCCAGCCCCCAATAACGAGCAATCTCCTTTATACCTTGTCACCTGTCACAGATAGTTTATATAAGTGGGATGACACAAGATTCAGCAGTTTGAATCTGGCTTATTTATTTCATTCATGTGTCAGAGATTCCTCTGTCCTGTAAATCTACTACCCCTTCTTCATCCATTCTTCTAGGGCTGGACACTTCTGCCTTCTGACCTTTCGTAATGCTGCCATGAATGTTGACATAGCTGAGGCCCTGCTTAACGTGTGTGTGTGTGTGTGTGTGTGTGTGTGTGTGTGTGTGTGTGTGTAACCAGGACTGGAGTTGCTGAGTCATATGGTAATTCTTTTTTTTAAAACTGTGTGTTGGGAGAAGGTTTACAGAATCGATTAATTTTCCATTTGATGATTCATACCCATTTTGTTTAATTTCATTCATTGCAACCCCTACACTGTAGCCTCGCTTCTGCTCTTCCTTCTTGCGGTCTTGTTTCCCCTTCTCCGCACTTCCTGATCCCTTTGATCTTTGTCTTAGGACATGCTGTCCTCTTGATCACAAATGGCTGATCATCTAAGGTGTGTGTCACGCCCTATCGACCTGTTTATAGTTTGGCTGACTAGTGAGCCAAGACGGTGAGTTCATTTAGAGGCCTGAGGGTAAGTAGGGTCAGTAATTTCAGGGATTTTACCAGTCTCTATCCCACCAGTGAGCCCTTTCCTTCCTTCCTTCCTTCCTTCCTTCCTTCCTTCCTTCCTTATGATTTTGTGGGTTGTTGTTGTTTTTACTCCAAACAGTTTTGTTAGCATATAATTCACATATATCGCACAATTCAATATTTCCATCACAGCAAGAAGCATTGTACAATCATGACCACAATCAGCTCTGGAACATTTTTCTCCCATTCTGTCAAGGATCTCTAAGGTGATTCTTTTCAGAGCAAGTTAGCAGTAACAGCTGGGCATCATCTAGTCTCAGGGAGACTGGCTTCACCCGGTTCCTGAGTCCATTGGACTACTGTGTCCGTGTGCTTTGCATTGTCTTTCCTCTCCTGTCCTCCACATATGGAGAGGCCACTAGCTGCCCTTCAGATGGCCGCTCAGCACCCTTTAAGACCCCTCACTGCTCGCCAGAGTAGGATGTGCAACACTGCCTTTGTGTGCCAGATTATGCCAGTTGACCTTGGGTACCCCAAGACTATGGTCTTGGGTCCTGGGCCCTCAAGATATTTGGTTACACTTTGCCTCCTGTATGCTCCACTAAATTCCTGAATACAGTTGCAGCCAAGATAATTACATAGGTGCAGATATCCTGTGCCAAGCGTATGTGTATTCATGGACACAGTGCCGCTCCTTCACCCGGCCAGCCTGCAGGGCCAGCCAAGCATCCACTTGTACAGGTCCCCATTAATGCAGGACTGTATCCGTACCTTCTGCTGCCTTTAGTGACTGTGCACCTCTCGGCCTCTTTGCTGCCCCCTCCACCCACGTAAACGTGCCTATCCTGTAGTTAGTTAGTTACCTCTCCATCCAATGACGGTTCTTTGAACGCGATAGCCTTTTCTGGACTTTTTATAAGAAAGGCCACACAAGAGATTTGTCCTTTTGTGATGGACGCGTTCCCCGCTTAGCGTCAGGTCCTTCAGGTTCATTCATGCTAGAAGGCATGTCGCAGATGCATCTAGTTCATCACTGCGTAGCATTCCATTGCGTGTACGTGCCACAGTCTGCTTATGATGGACAGTGGGCTCGTTTCCATCGTCTTGCTTTGGGGAGTGGTGCTGCATGCACTGAGTGTGCCTCCACCCTCCGCTGAGTGCTGCTGCGTGCACTGAGTGTGCCTCCACCCATCCGTGGCGCAGTTTTGATTTCTCTAGGGCAGCGGCTCTCAACCTGGGGCTTGCAACCCCTTTGGGGGTCAAACGGCCCTTTCACAGGGGTCACTCGATTCATAACGGTAGCAAAATGACAGCGATGAAGTAGCAGTGGAAATCATTTTATGGCTGGGGGTCACCGCTGCATGAGGAACTGTGTGAAATGGGCATGGCATGAGGAAGGCGGAGCGCCCCTGCGCTAGGCTGTGGACCCAGCAGAGGGATGGCCGGGCCACTCGGCAGGTTGTGTCCTTCGCAGAGCCACGAGCGAGGAAGGAGGGTTCCGGTCTGTCTGCACCCTCGCCGACATTGTTGTTTCCTGCCCCGTTGAGCTTTGCTGCTAGTGAGGCTATGAAATATTGTTGTTTGGACATCTCTGTATGCTTTAGGGAACAGCTCCGGGCCCATCTCATGGTAGTTCTAGGTCGGATGGACTAACTGTATCCCGCAGCGGTGGCACCCTTTGATAGTGCTGTATTTATAGACCACAGTCTATAAAATGGTGCCACCGCTGTGGGAAATGGTTAGTTTTTAGAATTGGGGTTTGAGGAGCTTTAGCCAGAGCAGCAGCGGGGCTTGGTTGGTGCTTTATACGAGGGGTTTTTAAACGTTGGTGGGGAAACTGGAAGGAAAAGAGAATGGAATTTTCCCACGAACTTTCTGAAGCCCCTCATATTTCTAAAGGTTCAGTCTTGGTGCATCGTGTCTGGACAGGAAGCAGACAGGAATAGAGATGGAAGGAGTGGCAGGGCCTCCTGCAGCATTCTAGATGAGAAACAGTTGGTGGCTGGACCAGGTGGATGGCATGGCATGGAAATCATTGTCTACAACCTCTGTCCTTGGAAATTCTTCCCCACTACCAGGTCCTGGAAACTAGCAGAGGAGTCTGATGGCTTGAGACGCACTCGTTCTGTGGGGCACAGATGCACCAGTTCCATCCATGCTCGCCCAGTGCTTCCCTTTTGTCCACCGTCAAACATCGCGACATCACTGTCTTTAGCACAGAGCGATTGAGAATCTTCTAGGTGATGGCTCTGATCGGGAGCATGGGTGATGGGTGGTGATAGATTCCAGGAAAAGGCTCCATTTGTCACTGAGCAGCAGGGATCCAGGTACCCAGCACCACACCTTACTCACGGGGATAACAGAATGACCAGCCCCCGCCCCTCAGAGACCATTGCCATACATAAAGGCATGAGTTTGCCACCCGTGTGTGCCCTGTGCCCACCCTGTTATGTGTGCTCAGGAGACGGGTGCTGTGCTGTCTTCAAGGAAGCTGGGCCACGGGGCAGATGGGAGTCGCTTCCTTACACACTGGGAGGAGATCGTGGCTTTGTACGTTAGCAGATCTGCAGGCTTCTTCTCTGGGGCTTGCTCAGGGGCGGAGCGTGAGCAGAAACAGCCTAGCATGGCAGGAGCCAGTGCAGACTTGAATGGTGGCGTCTTTACAGCCAGCAGCCAGAAGACAGAGTTTTGAATCAGCTGTATAATTTGAAAATTGGTCTCTGCGTTGGGTGGTTATTTCCTGCTCTTAAAAGCCACAGAGACACAATGCTGCCTGCCCTACCTCAGTGGCTCTGGAGTCTAAAATGTTGAGCCAGCCGGGGGTTGTTGTTGTTGGTGGTGGTGGTTCTACTCCTGGGATTCCGGAATGGTTGTGCAGCCTTGTTGCAGGTGACCTGAATGTGCTCATGGGGTCCCAGGGCTCGAGGAGGGGGGGTGTCCTAACAGTGGATGGGGGCTCACATGGGAGGAAGATGGTCTTGTTTCTGTGGGAAAATTGGAAATCCAGCAGTGACTGCCAGGCTTGGCATTTCTCCCCCAGACATGCCTGGGCTACCTGTTGGTAGGCTAACTGTATTTGAATTAGCTGCTGGCTGCTTTTGAGTCAGCACCGTGACCGTGGCCACCCTGTGCCTGTCCATCGTGATCATCAGGGTAGTCATTGGCTAGTATTTGGATATTCTATTGCCAGGCTGCCCTAGGCTGGCTTAACTTAGTCTCGAAGCTCCCTAATAGTTGTCCGGCATCCTGGTAGGATGCAAGCCTCCACCAGCAGGTAGGTGGTGGTTGCACATGAAGTGAATTGACTGGGAATAGGACCCGGGTGTCCTGCATGGAAAGCCAGGACTCTACCATTGAGTCCCCACCTGCCCCATTTCCATGGTTCACTTATGTCATCTTATCGCCTAGAAGCAGAGAAGGAAATAGAAAACAAAATTCATTGTTTCAGTTCCATCCTGGGCAGAGTCGATTTCAGTCCTGGTCCAAGCTCAGAGAATCCAGGGGTCGTTTAGGAAGGGATGGCAGCCACGACAGGCATGGGGTGCAAAGTGAGAAGGGGCAGAAGGGGAGAGGCAGGCTGTCCTTGGAGGAGGGTGGCTTCATTTAAATCGCTGAACTTTTCAGCCTTCGGCCATCCTGAGGGGTCTTGGGTCTGCAAACAAAGGCACAGAGTATCCCAGCGCAAGGTGTGGATGATTCAGCAGCCAGTCATGTTTGATGTTCCATTTATTTTCCACTTAGGAGGCTGTTCACTGCCTTCGAGTCAATTCTTAGCTCTGAGCCACCCTTCAGGACCACGTAGGACAGCTCCGTAGAGTTGTTGCGGCCACACATCTTTACAGGAGCCGGCAGCTTCATCTGTGCCCCGTGGAGTGCTCAGTGGGTTTGAACCTGACCAGCCCAGCACTTAAGCCACTCTGCCACCCGGCCTCCTCCTCACAAGGATGGGCAACTGAAAAACACAAGCAAAGTCATGTTGCTAGTTGGTTCTAGCAGCAGAATCTATCAGAATGGACTTTCAGAACTTTCTGAGTCTGCTTCCAGAGGATGACTTATGAATCAGTTGCTTATCTTTGGGATGGGCTTTCCCCAGGTATCCCCTGCTACATGATGGTCTTTAGAGGCTAACCTGAGTCTTGTCATTCAAACCGATCACAAGCTCAGAGAAAACAGGACTTTGGTACTTTCTGGGAAGGAAGAACTAAGGGGAAGAGGGAACTTCATGTCCCCTCTCAAAGTTTTTGAGCACAAGTTATTCAGCAGGGAGGTTGATTTTAAGATAGAGTTTGTCTGAATTTGAAAGTGTTTAGGACAAACTGAGAGAAAAGGTGCTGTGGCGGGACCAGGGTTGCTGTCACTGGGTTGGTGTTGGTGGCCCATGTTGACATGATTCTAACTCCTGGTGACTCCATGTGACTTCCCTGTACAGTGCTGCTCCAGAGGGTGCCCAATGCAGGTCACCAAGCCTGTCGCCCTCTGTGTGCCAGCAGAAGTCCAATGGCCAACTTTCCCACCAGGAGTTGAGTGTTTACCTGTTTGCACTACCAAGAGGGGAGCCAAAGATGGCGAAGTCAGTCACCCCTTACTCAGTCCAGCTGTTTTCATCCGTGCCGGCACCAACCTCTAGTAGCCCCCCACATGTTGGAAGTCTCTACATATTGGCTCCCCATGGATCATGCCAGCTGCCTACCAAACCAAGCTGCCTGCCAGTGGATTGCCACTAGTGCCCACTGCTATTGATTGGATTCTGGCTCATAGCCGCCCCGCACAAGGTTTCCAAAAGGCCTTTGACGGTCTCATCTTCCTTCCAATGAGTGGCTGGTGGGTTTGAACCTCTGACCTTGTCGTGAGCAGTCCAGTGCTTACCCTTCAGCCTCATGATTGGCACCTCAAAGAAATGAGTCAACCTGTATTCCACGGATTGTGTTAATTCTCTCCATTCTTGATTACCCTGGATGACATTAAGGGCGTGTAGAAATAACTCAGTTCTATGTCTTAAGTCATGGCAAATTGCCAGGTTTTATTTATTTATTTATTTTAAGTTATAAAACATGCCATCTGGAGTTCATCAGAGATATAGGAAACCAGGGAAGGGAGCATGTTCTAGGGGTGGGGAGTCTGGTGGCGAAGGGGAGGTTTAACTGTAGCCCTAGTGGTGGCCACACCTGTCCAAGAAGCCTCACCTGCCCCACCTCACCTGTGTGTGGCCTTGTGGGCTGTGTTGACAGTGGCCATGCCCCCCATCATGCCACAGGACTGCAGCCTTGCTCAGAGCTGCCCGGACCCAAATACGGAAGATTGTTTTCTTGTCCTCTGGCTCGGGAGAGGTTGACATTCCATTTCCCCCATGTGCTGTTCCGTATGTGCTCCCTACAGATGGCCGGTCCCAGCGAGGGCCTTGGGCTCTGGGAACGGCTCATGATACAAGTAAGGTCAGCCCGGGGGTGGGGTGGCTCAGAAGACAGCCGACCAAAGACAGGGTTTCCCAAACTACCTCTAAGCCCTGGGAATGGAGCTAGCACCCTGCTCTTGGTAGGTCTTTGTCCCAACTCTTAGGAAGTACAGATGGGACCACCATAAGCCACTCAGAGGTGGCCCAGGTGTGTCCTGCTGGTATGTCCTGCTTCTTCTCGTCTTATTTAAAAAACTCCCGGGGCTGCTTGGTTTTGGGGGAGCTAGCAAATGGAATGGGAAGTGGGCGTATGGACTATGGGGAATGGTGAACAAAAAGATTGGATTTGGGGACAGTGGCCCTAGGGAATGGGGGCAGCGAAAGGTAAAGCCCTCACCTTCTGTGGGGGGGATGGGGAGCAAGCGGCCGACACCATCCTGGGTCAGTTGCTATGGTATGCTGAACAGGTCTCAGCAGCGCTTCCCGACCAAGACAGACTAGGAAGAAAAAATGACCTGCTGTTTGCTTCCATAAAACCAGCCAATGAAATCCCTTGGTACCAAGCAGTCCCCTGTGCATGGAGCTGCCCGGCATCTGAGCTTTGACTGGATGGCGGCCCAGCAACTAAGTTCAGGATGGTGTGCACTGTGGAGGGCTTGTCCTGAGTGGGGCTGACAGAGAGAAGTGGGGAGGTGAGTGGAGGAGCCGAAATAGCGCCACACACGACAAATCACACACCACAGGTTGCACCGAGTGAATTAGAGTTCCAGGCTCCTCTTGGAAGCCAACTAAAACATGAAGACCAGGCCACTCGGGATGAATTCGCCACCACGGCACAGTGACCCATTCCACTCTGATTCCTCTTCAGACGCCCTGAGGGTTAATAATGAGCCGGTAGTGTAGTTGCCTGCCAGTCACATTTCAGCCCTAAGAAGGGGTCTGCCATCAGAATGTGGCCCATCAGCTGCAAGTCTCCTCAAAACCAGTAGGGGGCATGTGCTAGGGTGCATGGCTGTGCATGTGAGCACACACGTGCGTGCGTGCGTCTGCATGTGGTGTGTGTGTGTGTGTGTGTGTGTATGTGTGTGAGAGAGAGAGTGAGAGAGAGAGAGCGAGCGAGCGAGCTGGGGAGGCGGGCGTCTAGTCTAGCAGCTCGCTGCCTGTGCTGGGCTCGCTGAGATGTCTTCCATTGTCTCACTCGCTGACCTTTCCTAAGTCACACGCGCCTTTGTTTTCTTACATGTGAAATGGAGACACTCGGCGTGCTGGTGATCAAAGCTGTCCTGGTGCCTCAGGTGTCTGCAAAATGCTCTGGCTTCTGTCATGATTTATTCAAAGCCTCTCTTCTAATTCCATCTACCTCTCCCCCCTGCACCCCAACTGGGTCTTGTAAGAAAGAACAAGGGTCCGGCCTTACTGGGGTCTTCCCTCTCTCGTGGCTTAGGATCCCCACAGTGACCGGAGGGGACAGGGGAGGCATGCTGCTTCTCAGAGGGAGGGGCTGGGTTTCGCACATCCCAGTATTCTGGTTGACATCCTTTCCACCTGGGGGGGTGAGGCAACTGCCTGGAACCGCTGCGGGGGCAGAGGCCAGGAGGAGGGTGAAGGGAGTGTACGGTGAGATGTGAGTCAGCGTCATGTGCAGAACAGAGCTGTGGATTGGGTGTAGCAGAGCCCTGGGCACTGGAGTGGGACTATAGGGCCAGATGGTGATCAAGCAGGAAGCAACTGCCATGGGACAAGAAGGCAACTGGTGCTAGAGAAGGCCTGGTGTGCTCATCTGGGTGCCGTGCTGGGTGGTCAGCATGTGCTGTGGGAGACCTTGCCCACCCTCTGTGCCCTGACAGGCATTGCTAACCGATCAGGCTGCACTCTCAAGCTCTGCTCAGAAATGCATTCTTCCTATATGTATGGGGGTTTTGTTTTTGTTTTGGGCATAGTTGTGTCAGTGAGTTGGCATAAGAGTTGGATTGTGTGCCAACTATGTGATAGAAAGGACATAAAAGTCGAGTAGAGATACATTCCACTGGCAAGCTTTGTGGCCCGATCAAGTCGGGTCTTGCTTCGTTGCAAGGGACAGAAACCCAATTCAAAGGACTCTAAGCTAGTGGTTCTCAACCTGTGGGTTGCAACCCCTATGGGGCCCAAATGACCCTTTCACAGGGGTGGCCCGATTCATAACAGTAGCAAAATGACAGTGATGAAGTAGCAACGAAAATAATGTTACAGTTTGGGGGGGTCACCACCATATGAGGAACTGTAGGAAAGGGTCACAGCATGAGGAAGGTTGAGAACCGCTGCTCTTAGCTAAGTTCCTTGGGTAAGGTAGCCGGAACGCTCACATAAGGCCGGCTTCAGGCATGGCTGGATGAAGTTGTTGGAGCAAGTCTCCAGGACAGATTCTTTCTGTCCGTCAGCGTTCTGATCCGGTCAGCTGGATCCTGTCCTTCCGTCTGCATTGACCCACGGAGGGTCTGATGGGTCTGCTCTGGGAGAATAAGCCCAGGATACGAATTGGGGATGTGGCTCTTTGAGGCTCCAAGGACTCACCTGTGCACTAGTGAGGTGGAGTGAGGAGAGGCAAGGGATTGAACAAGGCATCTCGTTCTGAATAGAGCCCAGCAAACACTGAGCACAGCAGGACGCCACTGTGAGGGGGCTCACAGGTGATGTACGTGCTGCTGGTCTGGCTGCTGCAGCCTCTTCCCTGGGAGTGGCCTCTAGACGTTGGCAGGATGGGAGGAGGAGGGAGAAACCGGGTTCGTCACCACCACCCAGTGTCATCTGGACGCTGGAGCTGCTCCTGCTGCTCCTGGCCAGGTGAATGGCGGTGCCATGCCTCCAGATCAGATACCTGTCCTGGGTGGTTCAGGTGTAGGGCCATGCTGAGCTGATCACCTGGCTGACACCTGACAGGGTTTTCGAGTGAGGCCCCGGCCTGATGGATGGAGGTGTGTGTCCCAAGTATGCCCAGTGTCTTAGACAGACCCCAATGTTGAAGGCTTCGCCTAAAGCTGAGCCATGGAAACTTGCCCGCTCAAGCCAGCCCCTCTGGATTACACTGGTTTTACTCAGGCTTCCTTCCAGAGCAGGCCCGTCTACCTCCACTCTGCCAAACCCACCCCGTTACATATATGCAATGCTGGTCAAATGCCGGGGCTTACCGTGACAATACATACTCTCTTGGGGTCAGGGACTCCAGAGGGGTTCGTGTGGTCAGTTCTGGCTTGGGGTCTCTCATGAGGTTGCGGTTGGATGGTCACTGGGGCAGCTGGGGGCTGGCTGGGTCTCTCATTCTCTCCAAGTGGTCATCCCCTAGGCGAGCGTGGCCTTCCTCGCACGCCGCACGGCAGCCTCAGGCCGTGCTTTGCCCGGCAGCTTGACTTTATTCCCTCCCAGAGAGCATCCCGGGAGAGGCCGATGTGGGAGCAGCCTTGCCTTTCTGTGACCTGGGACTGGCAGTCATCTCATGTCACTTCAGTTGCCCTCGACTGATGAAAGCACACAGCACAGACCTGTCCCATTTCAAGACAGGCCATCGGTCCCACTCCCGGTGAGAAAGGGACACCAGAGGACTGTCTTCATGCCTTACAGCCTCCCGACCTCTGGCATCCTGCCAGCACGGGATGCCCAGCTGAGTCTGGGGTACCTGGATATGACTTTAGACCCCAACACCTTCATTTGATTGTATTTTTTCTCAGACTTGGAAATTCAGGTGCACAGAGTGGGGTGATTCACGCTTTTCTATCGGTGGTACATGTATCACCATTCAGTCATACGACACGCTCTGGTTCACCCGTTCTCCATGGTCTTCATATCAACCCGACGTTCCTCCTCCTTGCCTTCCTTCAGTGTTCGTTCTGTTTAATGATTATCTTTTTGTTCCCATTGGTAGAAATGGGGTACCATGTCCTTAGTCTACACCTTCCTTTTCTCGGGCCCAGACATCGGAACTCCTGTCCCCTAAGATGGGGCAGGGAGACTCAGAGCAGGGCCTCATTGTCCAAGGTGACACAGCTGAGTGAGAAGACGTTTCCCAATTCCGTCTCCCTGCATGACTCCCTGGGATCGCCACTGTGCCCCTACCTGCCACAATGCCACAAGCTCCCCTGCTCTCTCTCCAGTAACTGTTGTCTCTGCCCTCCCTTTGTGCAGGTTCCAACTATGTGAGCCCGCGCCCAGCTCATGCCAACATGAACGCCAACGCAGCTGCGGGGCTTGCCCCTGAGCACATCCCCACCCCGGGGGCAGCCTTGTCCTGGCAGGCGGCCATCGATGCGGCCCGGCAGGCGAAGCTGATGGGCAGCGCTGGCAATGCGACCATCTCCACGGTGAGCTCCACGCAGCGGAAGCGGCAGCAGTATGGCAAACCCAAGAAGCAGGGCAGCACGCCTGCCACGCGCCCGCCCCGCGCCCTGCTCTGCTTGACGCTGAAGAACCCCATCCGGAGGGCGTGCATCAGCATCGTGGAATGGAAATATCCTTTGAGCGCAGGGCGGGGTGGGGCGCGCCAAGGGACCCTGGGGGGCACGCGGGGCATCCTTTCAAGGCCTGCTGGGTACTGGTCTCTGTTGGCAGTGCTCTGCCTACAAACGGGTCCTCTGCCCATGGCCTCCCCTTCCCTGGAGCACTGCTAGAGTACCATGTTCTAGGCCCTTCCCCAGACCTGCTGAACCGGAACCGCTGGGGGAGGGCCCAGGACTCTGCTTAACAGCTGTGGGCTAGCTCATCTCTAGGATTCCTTCTGGTCGTGGGATTCTGCCCCTCCAGCGAAGACTTGCTCACACCGTCTGTGGCAGTGGCGTGAGCGCTGGACTTAGTGATCGGGGAATCTGGGTTCTAATCCAGCACGTGCTCGTTAACTCGCCGTGGACATTGGAGAAGTTTCCCAGGCGCTCTGCGCCTTGGGTGTCCTTAGGACTCAGTGATCGGTACGGTCTTTTCCTGATTGGAGCTCGTTCTCTGTGGGCACGGATTTCTCTGGGAGCGTTCTGCTGCCCTCCCCCGGGTGACACTGAGGGGTGAACGGCTCAGAGAATGAGCGCTGGACCTTTCTTTTCAAAGTTCCTCGCTCTTGTCTTCAGGGCAGGTGGGTGCTAGGTGAGTCTTGTTGGGTGGGGTGTTGTAGCACATTAGCTCAGTGTTCACATAAGATGGTCTCCTGCCCGGGGTCGTGGTCCTGAAATCTGGGCCTGGGACTCTCCCTGAGCACCCTGCTGACAGTAGGGGACCCGGGTTTTCCTTCGGTTCCCAGGCAGGCAATATCAGTGGAGAAATCAATATGACGACGACATAGAATTTAGTTTGGGTGTTGCCCCCTGAAGGCGGTGCCCCCACAGATGGATCAGACATACATCTGTGAAGTGAAACTGCCTTTCACATAGCAGGAAAGATGGCTGCCACCAGACCGGATATACACAGTACCCATCCCACCATGCTCTGGGAGACCCAAGACCCCCCCTACTCCCCAGGCCCCCCTTGCTGGTCTTCGAGCTCTCTGGAAGCTGCTGGAGCATGAGGCAGTAAAACAAAACAAAACAAAACAACCCTTTAAACTTCTCTGTCAAAGATTAAAACCCAGACTCCAGGCTTGGATGACAAAGATGAAAAGTCAAACCTCCCTCATGACGCTTCTGTCCCGAAGCTGCCCTGCTGCCGTGAGGAGAGGGCTGGGCTGGGGGGTCCTGTTGGGCAGGCACTGCTCAAATGCACAGGAGGGAAAATGAAGTCAAATGCAATCTAAATAAATAAGAGGGGGGAAAAGTTTTTAGAAATCTGTGTTTACTCTGGCACGCGAC